>NC_057719.1:58658297-58674736 GCF_004010195.1 Chiloscyllium plagiosum
GCACTCCAAGATCCCTCTGCACATCCGCACTACCAAGAATCTTTCCATTGACCCAATACTCTGCCTTCCTGTTATTCTTCCCAAAGTGCATCACCTCACATTTAGCTGCATTAAACTCCATTTGCCACATTATAGGCGGCACGGTGGCACAGTGGTTAGCACTGCTGCCTCACAGCGCCTGAGACCTGGGTTCAATTCCCGCCTCAGGCGACTGACTGTGTGGAGTTTGCATGTTCTCCCCGTGTCTGCGTGGGTTTCCTCCGGGTGCTCCGGTTTCCTCCCACAATCCAAAGATGTGCAGGGTCAGGTGAATTGGCCATGCTAAATTGCCCGTAGTGTTAGGTAAGGAGTAAATGTAGGGGTATGCGTGGGTTTCGCTTCGGCGGGTCGGTGTGGACTTGTTGGGCCAAAGGGCCTGTTTCCACACTGTAATGTAATCTAATCTCAGCCCAATTCTGCAATTTATCCAAGTCCCCCTGCAACCTATAACATTCTTCCAAACTGTCCACTACTACACCAACTTTAGTGTCATCTGCAAATTTACTAATCTATCCACCTATTCCTGCGTTTATAAAAATGACAAACAGCAGTGGTCCCAAAACAGATCTTTGTGACACATCACTAGTAACTGGACTCCAGACTGAATATTTTCCATGAAATCAGGGAGGCAACATCCCATCCTGGATCTATGTTGTGGAAGTGCTTGTCTACCCTTCTAACTAATGAATCCTGTAGCGTAACTGCTCTTCCAATTTTCTTCTTTCCCTCCTATACAGACCTCGTAGTTGGAGAAACAACTTTGAGGATCTGTTTCCCTCATCAGTATTTAGAGTGGAAAATGGATTCTGAAGCAGTGGCCTTTGGAGACTGATGCACGACCTGCCTGGTTCTCTTGGCCATCGCCCATTTCTTATCTAGGTAAAAACAATGACTGCAGATGCTGGAAACCAGATTCTGGATTAGTGGTGCTGGAAGAGTACAGCAGTTCAGGCAGCATCCGAGGAGCAGTAAAATCGACGTTTCGGGCAAAAGCCCTTCATCAGGAATACAGGCCACCCTTCAGGCTCTCTGCCTTTATTCCTGATGAAGGGCTTTTGCCCGAAACGTCGATTTTACTGCTCGTCGGATGCTCCCTGAACTGCTGTGCTCTTCCAGCACCATTAATCCAGAACCCATTTCTTATCTGCCTGCATTTTGCTCATCTGCAATACGCCTGCCTCTCTGATCATCCTACTTCAGTAATTTTCATCCTTGCAGATATAATCACAGCCTCAAGCCACCACTTGAGTTTGAAAACATGGTTCTCAATTCTCCACAGCTGGTGATACTTTCTATACAACTATTCATTGAGATGGTGTGAAGTAACCAAAATTCTACACATGCCACAGGAGGGCTTTCTGCCCTGATATAACATAAGTCTACTTTGTACTTTTGCCTTACAAAGGATAAATAGAATATCTGAGATTAATGGACTTGCATTTGCCTCTGACATAATTCTTGGATGCACTTTCTCAAAACTCAGCCTTCTCATCATCCCTGCCATGCAGCTTTTCATCTCCTGAAGACTGACAAAGATTTTAAAAAATGCATTCCTCCTTTCCTCATTGAATTCCCTTGCTGACCACACTTGCAGTGATTATGCTGTGTACCAACAGGACTAAACATTTCTTATTGATATTACTGAGATTCAGGTGAGTCTTTCAATTACTATATTGGAATTAAGTGGACAGCCTAATGCATGACTGTTTACAACTTGACATTCTCAGCAACTTCCTAGCACTTTGAAGACAGCAAACCATTGTCTCCCACTGTAAATACCTTGTATCTTCTTCGCAGCATAACCACATGTGAATCCCTTTAATCTCTTAATAGTTATGTCACTCAGGCCCATTGCTAGTTAAGAGTAGGTCACGTTACCCCCCTAAAGATACAGTCCCAAAATGTAACTATCTAATAAAACTTCACAGTTGTAACTCAGCTTTGGAAGAGGATAGCACAGATTCAGGAAAATCATTATATAGAACTTCTAGCACAGAAACAAACCATAGGGTTTAATTGTTTATGTTTGCACTTATGATCCAAAGCTGCCAGTGAATTAAAGTTAAGTAAGAAGGACAGTTTGCATTAAACGTAAGCTTATAGTTTATGGAATACATGCTATGGTTTACAGAGCTTTGGTGGTTCCTACCCACCAATATGGCTCTGAGATGTGAACTGTCTGAAGGTGCTGGAGCAATACCACCAATGCGGCCTGCACAAGATCCTGCAAATCCGCTGGGAAGAAAGATGCACCAACACCCCAGCATCCTTGACCAGGCCAACATTCCTCTAGCATTGAGGCGCTGACTACCCTTGATCGGCTACATCTATATGACCGATACAAGTCTCCCCAAGCAAGTGCTCTACTCCCAACTCCGAAACAGCAGGCAAGCCCCAGGTGAACAGAAGAAGTGCTTCAGTGATACCCTCAAGGCCTCACTACAGCATTCCCACAGATATCTAGGAATCACTGGCCCGAGACCATCCAAAGTGTAGAAGGAGCATCTAGGAAGGCATTGAGCACTTCAAGACTTGTTGTCAGGGAAAAGTAGAAGCCAGGTGAACAAAGTTAAAAATCGCACCACATCAGATTATAGTCCAACAGGTTTATTTGGAGGCACTAGCTTTTGAAGTGCTGCTTCTTAATTAGTGACCACCACCTGATGAAGAAGCAGCACTTCAAAAGCTAGTGCCTCCAAATAAACCTTTCGGACTATAGCCTGGTGTTGTGTGATTTTTAACTTTGTTCACCTGGCTTCTACTTTGTGTAAATTTTGACTTTGTCCATCCTAGTACAACACCAGCATCTCCAAATCAAGCCAGGTGAAAATAGCATAATGAGCACACTGCCACACTGATGCTCCATCCACCCCTTCCCACAACCACCTTCTGCCCCAAGTGGAACAGAGCCTGCGGAAGCCACATCAGTCTGTACAGCCACCAATGGACTCACCCTGAGAGTGGAAGAGTGTCATCCTCATCTGTGTGGCACTGCCAGTATTAATGATGACAAGGTTGCAGATTAATATAATATAAGTATCTCAAAGGATTTGTTGGAGTTGATACAGAATATCTGTTGCTTCTATTTGAAGAACCTAGAACAGAAGGACACTTTTTTTAAAAAATTATAAAATTAGAGTCCATCAGGAGGTGAAATAATGAAGCACATTTTTCACACAGGTGTTGGAGCTGAAGGTTGGATATTTGGAACTCCTGCACAAACAAAACAATTAGTTATATTTGTAAAGCAGGGCTATCAAAATGTTTGAATGAAAGGCAGATAAAAGATGTTAAAACAATAACACTTTAATTGAATGATGGAACAGATGTAAAGGTCTGAATGGTTTACTCCTATTTCTAAATTACTATTATCCCCCTATCTGCTAGCTCCCTGCCTAACCTTTGCTTTGAACTGGCTCTTCCTTTCATTTCTGACTCATCCTATGATCAGATTCAAGTGCGGAAATGAATTTCGCAACTTGTTATAGCAGGATATGAACTCTCACACTCCAGGGTTGCTTGATCAGTTCCAAAACCATCTGATGCAAGACTTATTAATTACATTGTTGTGTGAGATGATTGAAATTTTATTAGAGTTCTCCATAGACATAATAGAACAAGTATTTGATTGATTCATAAAAAAGAAATAAAAGTATTTTTCTGGCCATCCCATCTAAATGAATGGATAACTTCGCTGCAGAAATAACAACCCAGATCAGTTTTCCATCTAAAAGTATAATGTAAGATGTATAGAAACACCATCACCTCCAAGTTTCCCTCTAAGTCAGACAGCATCCTGACTTGAAAGTGTCAAAGGAGTCTTATATTGGAGTCAAAATGTTAAGTATATTTCTCTTTACACAGATGTTGCCAAATCTGCTAGAGATTTACAACATTTCTCTTTGTACTTGAAATGATATCACATTTCCCTCACTGTTTCCACATTAAAATTCCAGAGTATCATCCTTGACTGTACTGTGTGTGTACGTACACCATGTAGATTTGGCAATTCAAGAAGGTGGCTTGCTACCATCTTCATATTCCCTTAATACTACTTTTCCAGTCAAATGTCAATTGTATAATTTTGTTCTTTCTTTCCTTCCTTCCCTTCTTTTCTTTCCTTTCCTTCTCATTCATTTGCTTTATCAGCCCTTCTCAAGCGAAAATAAGAACTTGAAAGCATTTTTCAACATACATTTAATAAAGTTCTAATGTTCATGCACGAGCTTGCTTTGGAATTGTTTTGGATAAATATAATAACTCATGACTACTGTCACTGTGATTAGCTGAGACATTCATAATCACGCATGCTTTAAGATTCATCACCAGAAATAAAATATTTTGTTAAATTGTGCAATGTTATTGTGAAATACTTAACTTTTAATTTTTATTAAATTAGAATTCTTATTTAAACCCTCTGTAAAAGAAAACTGACAGGACAAACTGTTTGTCTAAAACTGTATTTAGCAATTTGCTTCATTGTCTATTGCAGACATTACGTATGGTAGACAACAACATGTGCAGGATAAATCGTTTTAGTATATATATTGCAGGATCTGATTTGTACCTTCTGCAGTACCTATACTAATATTCTATATTATTTCTACTCTAAGCTCCTAAATGATGCACTGCTCCAAGGAATGTGTGCACATTATGGACAATTTGCAGGTCATTTATTGTATTGCAGTCACATGAGTGTCTCTGATCCAGTTTTGGGCAGTATCTTGTGTTGTGTAGAGGCAACATCAGACAAATGAATTAGCGAAGTCCTGCATGTTGTATTTTAAGCCAGATGACCATGTCTACCAGTTCCGCCTTTTAAACACAGTGGGTGAAACATTTAAATGATGGAGGCACTGGTGAGTCAGTTGGCAAAATAGGGTGAGAACAGCAGAAATAAGATTCTCGATATCAAGAAGAATATCTCATTCTCTAGTGTTGAACGCCAAGAGGTGATCTTGCTAATAAATGGTGAGAGGCCTATTTGCAATCGTTTGAATTATTACCTAATCTGACCTCATTGATGTGCTGTTTCCCATTCTCCCATCTGAGACAGTGGAAATTATAGATATGCAAATCAGAATGGTCAAGTGGCAGCTTCAGATTGCTGCATACTCTTCCAGTCCTCCTTTTGGACAACAAACACCAACATCTCAGGGTCAGTCAGGAAGGTGACTGCCTGCATTCCTGTCTGCAGATGTTGGCATTGGGCACACAGCAACCTCACCATATGACAAATTTCTGACCCATTTTGTGACATGTGATTCTGCATTTTGTTGCTGAACTTAACAGCACACCAACAGCTTTGAGATAACGAGTTGGCCGGCCATTTTGCATGCAGGGACAGGCACCCAATTCTCAGATTAGGCCAAGATGTATCTCAGGGCTCCTCACCTGCTCTCATAGAGCTCAATCACTTTGTGTTTGCTTAGACCCTCACAGAATCCCTGTCTTGCTTTAAGTTGCGTATTTACACTTTGCCACTTTAACCAGAGCTTGAAAGCTCTCAGTACTTATGACTTAATTCCAACATAATTGCAGATGCAGAACCAGGAAGCTTGACTTGGTTGTCAACGGTGATCAGTCAGGTTAGGGCTTATGTTGCATAGCACCATGTTTCATCAATCTCACACCTGCACCATGTGCCAGCAGCATAGATGGTAAACACAATACATATGCTTCAAGCAAATGGTCATGTTTCAAAGTTAAAAGGGAGTAGTCTTCAGTCAACTCAAGGAAAGCAATCTTTAGTCAGGGAACTCTGGCACAGTGGTCCCTTGCACTATCAGGCTTGGATAGTCAAAACCAGGAGGTTTGTATCATTACAATACCGGTTGTAGTTAGCTCCCAGGTCCAGTACAATGAGTCCGAGAGTCACAATAAGTCAATCAGGGGTCTACAGAAAAGATCTGTTAGCTGTCTAGTGAGGGCTCTGGGTTTAAGTTGTGAAGTAGGTGGACCAGTCTTGAAGGTTTATTCATTGAAAGTCAAGGAGGTTGTCAGGGTCACTGGCATGGTAAACTGGAAAATTGTGGAGGCAATGGTGTAGTGATATTGTCACGAGAAGAGTAATTCAAACACTCAGGTAATGTCCTGGGGACCAGCTTTTGAATCACACCCTGACAGATAGTGGAATGGAATTCTGTAAAATATCTGAAATTAAAAATCTAACAATGACCATAAAACCAATGGTTGTTGTAAAAACCCATTTGATTCCCTAATGTCTTTTAAGGAAGTAAAGCTGTCATCGTTGGTATTGAGTTACGCCCTTTTCTTAAATATATTTTAATTGAAAAACATAGATTTTTTTATTATTACAATAAATAAAAAACAATACAATTCAAAATAGTACAAAAAAACACAAGAAAAAAAGTTAAAAAAAAACCCAACCTGCCCTCATGTACAAATGTATAAATATATACAGAAAAATATATAATTAAAAACCCAACTAACTATTTAACTAAACAAATAATAACTAACAATAAACTAATAAATAGTAATAACTCAAATCAGCCAATCAAGACAGTCATACGTTCACAGTTTCTCTTCCCTGGATATTGGACTCGTAAAACACAATCATTACATCTAAAGAAGCCCTTATTAGTGTGGCAGATAAATTTGTGTCCAGGTATTCCAAAAATGGCTGCCATGTCTTATAAAAATTCTCAGTTTTAAGGTGTACCATATTTGTGAAAAAATCCAAGGAAATATGCTCCATAACAATCTTTTGCAAACCCAACAGGCCCGGAGGGGTTTCGGATTCCCAACCTAACAAGATATTCTTTCTTACGCAAAAAGTGAGGATATTGAAAAGTTTTTTCTTATGTGTATCTGCAGGGAACACACTGGGCTGACAGAAGAAAAGAGATTGGGTCCTTTTCCACCCTTACACCCAAAAGTCTCTCCATTGCACCTGCCACAGTTCTCCAGTATGTTTGAAGCCTACCACAAGACCAGAGACAATGGGTGAGAGTGCCCATACAGACCTTGCACTTGGGACATGTTGAAGATACCCCTGCTTTAAATTTTGACAAATACTCCGGAGCCAAGTAGACCCTATGGAGAATCTTCAACTGTAAAGCATGGGTCCTATTACAAATTGATATCTTTCTTGCGTTTCCCAAATATCTTCCCATGCGTCTGAGGAGACTTCGACACCTAGCTCTCTCTCCCACACCCTGCAGAGTTGATCGAACTCATCTGAGGGGTACCCCCCCCCCCCCCAATTAATAATATAAACTACTGACAGAAAATGTACTCTTAGCACAGAGTACCCTCCTCTCTATGTCGGATCTATAGGGATCAATCAAAAGTGTAGTCTTTTTTTGAATAAAATCCCTAACTTGAAAAAAAAACTAAAGGGGTTCTTGTTAGATAGCTCGTATTTCCGTGCTAACCGGTTGAAGGACATCATTGTGTCTCCCTCAGATAAATCACCCATGCAAGACACACCCCTAGCTGCTCAATGTTTGAATCCTAAATATATCATCCCCGGTTGAAAACCCAGCATACCCACTATAGGTGTAAAAGAAGATGTCTTGCCAATATTGCCTTCCCTCTGCTGGATTGCCCTCCAAGCCTTAACAGTATTGATAACTATTGGGTTAACTATTCCCTAACTGTCCTCATTTTGTCCAGAAACAGCAAGCCAGTAAGGGGGCACCTTGCCTGGAAGGCTTCAATATCTAACCATATTGAAAGCGGGTCCCCACAGGCCCAATCACTCACCTAAGATAAAATCAAGCTTAGTTGGTAGCTTTTAATGTCTGGGAGATCCACTCCCCCCAATCTGTGAGGCAGTTGCAGTTCAGCTAATTTAATGAAGGGCCAAATAAAGGAGCTGAACCAGCCATACAGTCTCCTGAATGTTTGCTTATTGAAAATCAAGAGGAGAATCCTTATAGGGTACAATAAACAGGAGAGGATATTCATCTTAATAAGCACTATCCGACCCAACCACGAGACCGGAAGCGCCTACCATCTTTGAGGGTCTTGTTTGATTATGTCAAATAATTGAACAAAATTGGCTTTGAACAACCGATCCAGAACTGGAGTAATGAATATGCCCAAATACACAAAACTCCACTGTGACCACTTAAATGGGAATGGATAATCACCCTCAATACCTAGCACCTTTGTAAGACCACCCATAGGCATAGCCTCTGATTTTGTAAGATCAATCTTGTATTCTGAAAAGGCGCCAAACATGCTGATGCATTCTATCAGGCGAAGCACTGAAACTGCTGGATTTGACAGAAGAATTAGGATATCGTCCACATACAACAAAATCTTATGTAATTTTGACCCCACTTCTGGAGCTGATATATTAGGATCCCTAGGAATAGCCTCCGCTAATGGTTCAATCACCCATAAAAAGCAGTGGCGAAAAGGGACAGCCCTGCCGGCTGCCCCTAAAAATTGTTAAAATTGCTTGATTGTATCCCGTTGATGGTGAACACAGTGAGAGGGTCACTGTAGAGAACCATCACCCATCTTATAAAGATTTCATCCAAACCAAACCACTCCAGAGTATAGAAATGGTACAGCCACACAACTCAGTCAAATGCCTTCTCTGCATTTAGAGAAATCACCAATCCCTGCATTGACTGTTGTTGACATGCTTGAATTACATTAACCAGCCTCCTAAGATTATTGGAGGATCTGCAGCCCTTTATGAAGCCCGTCTGATCCTCTTTAACAATAGAAGGTAACGCAGTCTTCAGCCTTAACGGAGAGTCTTAGAGAGGATTTTGAAGTCCACATTTAAAAGTGAAAGGGCCTGTATGAAGCACAGTCCTCCAAGACCTTCCCTTTTTTAAGAATGAGTGAAATATTGGCCTCTCTCAGAGATGGTGGGAAACAATCATGGCTGTATGAGTCATTAAATATATTAAGCACTGAGCCTGATAATGTGTTTATAAATTCCTTATAGATCTCGCTGGGAAGTCTGTCAGGACTGGGCGCCTTTCCACTCTGAAGCTGCTGCACAGCCACCTGCACCTTTTGCTCTGATAAGGAGGCATTGAGAAAGGACTCTTGTTCGGGGGTCACGCCCAGGAGCTCCAGATCCTTAAAAAAAGATTCAATTTTGACTGCCCCACCTCACAACCCTCAGATTGGGATACCTTAGAGTAAAATCTCTGGAATGCCACATTAATCTTTTTGGAGTCACATGTTAGGCTCCCAGACCCTTCCCTAATCGCCGTGATGGCTTGTAGGGCACTCCTTTTCCGGGTGAGATATGCTAGGTACTTGCCTGGCTTGTCACCATGCTCATGGTGCTTTTCAAAACCTTTGCTTTTCAAAAGTGAGCTCCTTCTTTGCAATCTGCATGAGCATGAAATTCAGTGCAGACTGTAGTATCCTCTGTAGCTTGACCAACAAGGGCCTGTCAAAGGAAGCCTTCTCGGCTGCCTTCAACCGTGTTTCGAGGAGACGTTGCTGCTCACACTTCTGCCACTTCTTACTGGTAGAATAAGAAATAACTAAATCCCTGGCATAGGCTTTGGCATTTTCCCAAATGATGGATGGGCTACTAACTGAGCCTGAGTTAATGTCTAGGAACACTTGAAATTCCCTAGGGAAATAATCCACCAATTTATTATCCTTGAGGATAAAGGGATCCATTCACCAGTGCCTCGAACCCACTGTAACATCCTTAATCTTAACTAACAGGTACACTGGAGCGTGATCAGAGATGGTAATATTACCAATCGTACAAGATGCCACCAAGTCCAGGGTTTCCACGAGGTCAGATAAAAATCAATCTGGTGTGACATCTGCATGGATTGGAAAAAACGTAAAATCCCTGCCTGTAGGGTGGAGACACCTCCAGACGTCCAAACACAGGTCCACTAATTGTTTAGTTTGTTAGGAGGGTATCGAGGGGTCTTTGGGCAACCTGTCCACTGTGGGACCCATGAGACAGTTGAAATCTCCCCCTATAATGATATGCCGGGACTCAAGACTGATTAGTTTCGAAAACGCATCTACCAAACATTTGAGGGGATGAGCTGGAGGGCAATAAACATTTAAAACACCGTATTCTTCCCCTTTTATCAGGGCTTTAAGAATTACAAACCTCCCATGTGTGTCTTAACACACTCTAATAACTTAAATGGGAGATTCCTCCTAACCAATAGAGCCACTCCCTTACTTGTGGTATTAAATGCTGAAAAGAAAACCCGATCAAAGCCATTCTGCTGTAGTTTCAAATACTCCCTATCATTAAAATGTCTCTCCTGTAACAAAGCAATATCCACTTTCTCCTTTCTAAGACTCAAAAGTACCTTCTTCATTTTAATTGAGAGTGATTCCCCTTGATATTCCAGGTACACCATTTAATCAAGTCCTTAGCCATAACCTACTGCAGTAACATTTAAACTCCAAAGAGGAGGAACTCGAACCATAAATCGCTGAGCCTTAGTGTCACATGATCCTACAAAACTACATAAACTAAAACCACTACATTTAACACACCTACAAAAGTAGCAAAGATTAAAAACAACAAAAACCAAACAACAAATCAACATATAAAACGCCAACAGTGCTGAATAGGGGAATTCACCCCCCTGCCCAAAGAGAGCAACTACCCATCCCAAACTGCGCATAAGTAGGCAGCTAGCCATCCCAACAATATGAATAAAGATTTTTTTTAAAAGAAAAAAGGGGTACATACCCCATCTATCCTTTGGTATAACTTAACTTAGAAATTGAAAGTACACATCTCAACCGCTGCCAAACATAGTTTAAACCAAATTATTACCAATAAAAAAGAAGAAAAGAAAGCTCCAACTGGACGTTCTCTGTTTTTCTTAAAAAAAAACAAAGACATATCCAAACAACACTACTATCTGTATACTAAATTGTTCAGATTAGGTTAATCTGTCCACAAAGTCTCTTGCCTTCTCCGACGTGTCAAAGAGATGTATGGATCCATCTAAGGTGATCTGGATCACCGCCAGATACCTCAGAGAGTACTGAGTCCCAAGGTCCCTCAGTCTTCTCTTGACACCGTCATAGGATTTTCTATTCTGGATCACCACCGCTGAGAAGTCCTAGAAGAACATGATCGGGGAGCCCTCGTAAACTAGGGCCTTCAGATCCTTCCCCTGGATTCTGGAAGCTTCCACAATTCTCTCCTTATCTCTGTAGTGATGAAACTGCACCAGGAGAGGACGTTGAACCACACCTGACCTCCGTGCCATAACCCGGTGAGCCCTCTCAATCTTCAAGTCTCTCATTCCAGCCTCCAGGTTAAGGAATTTCGGCAACCAGTCCTCAATAAATTCTGCAGGCCACTCACCTTCCTTACCCTCAGGCAGAGTGACAATCCAAATATTTTTTCTCCTGGCCCTGTTCTCAAGATCATCCACTTGGTCACGCAAACTATAGACCTGCTTCTCCACGGCTTGGATCCTATCCTTGGAGGAACTGGCATCAGCTTCCACCACTGTGACTCTGTGTTCAATCTCATCCGTCCTCATTTCCAGGTCTCCCAGCTGCTGTTCATGCTTCTGCAGTATCTTCTCCTCTATCTGGTTACCCAGCATCTCATGAGATTTCGCAAGCTCATTGACCAGGGCCTGGTAGGTAATTGAGTCCAAGAATCCTGCAGGCTGGACCACGGGCCTGGTCTCGGATGCTCCTCCTCCCTTCTTTGACATCTCTGGATGGGAAAACGCGGATAAGTCAATCTTTCACAGTTTCAGGGACTCCATGACCTTTCTCAAGTCCCAGGATATCACAATGGTCCGGCTTGTGCTGCAACGCGATCCTTCTGAATCGCCGCCATCTTGGATTCCAAGTTACCTCTTTAATAATTGTTATCCCTTCTGCATCTCAGTGTGCTGCTTCCATTCCCCACATCTGGGTGTAACTGACTGTGCCATCCATTTAGTGCCCACCCCTGCTTGCCCTTGAGAAGGTAGTGATGAGGTCCCTTCTTGACATGCTGCAATTTGTTTGTTGTAGGTGCACTCACAATACCATTTGGGAGGGAGTTCCAGGCTTTTGACACAAAAGCAGTGATATTATTCCAAGTTAGGCTGGTAAGCAGATTGTATTGTCCTTTTTTCTACAAGATGGTACTGGTTGTGATTTTGGAAGGTGGTATATAAGGAATCTTAACAGATTTCTGCAGTGCATCTCATAGATGATAAACACTGCTAATATTGATCGCCAGTGGGAGAATAAGTAAAATTTGTGGATGTGCTGGTCAAGCTGGCTACTTTGTCCTCATTGGTGTCAAGCTTCTTGAATTTTGTCAAGGCTGCACTAATCCAGGCAATTGGAGAGTATTCCATCACACTCCTGACCTATGTTATGTAGATACCTGACAGTCTTTGGCAGTCAGGAGGTGAGTTACGCAATGGACTCCTAGATTCTAAATTGTTCTTGTAACCACAGTATTTATATGGTTAATTCAGTTCAATTTCTGGCCAAGGGTAACAACAAGATAATTGATAGTGGGGGAGTCAGCAATGGTCATGCCATTTGTTGATTTTGGAGGGTTCATGATCACAGTCAGGCACTAGATAATTTGAAGAATTTTTCTGATAGCTTATTGAGTTTGTTAAGAAGCAGAAGTTAAAATACATTAGTTAATTAGACAAAGAAAAGTAATGATTTGGAGGTGCCAATGTTGAACTGGCGTTGACGAAGTTAAAAACCACACAACACCAGGTTATAGTCCAACAGGTTTATTTGGAAGCACTGCCTCTTCATCAGGTAGTTGCTGATGAGAAAATAAAAGTAAAACACCCTGACAATTGGAAGTGGTTCACAAATACAAGAGAGCAAACAGGAAGTTGACGCAGAATGTGTTCGATTGTGAAAGTTGTGAAGGTAGCATCCAGCTGTCCAGTTAAGATGTTAGGCAACTCTTCCTGGGTTTTCCTCCTCTCCTGCTGATCCATTGTCCTGCTCTTTGAGGACTGCCTGATGAGGATCATTGCCTACAAGGGCTGTTTGAGAACCGCTCTTGTCCTGAGCACCTGTTGATTTTACCTGCCCTTAGAGCTAGGGTATCTTGTGGTGTGTCAGTCAATTATCTGAAATCTGTTGTCCAATAACCAAAGGAAAACTGCTCAATGTCAGATGACTATTGTCCCCTCACCCACCTGCATTTAAAGTTCAGTTTTCATTTCTTCTAAGAACCAAACCTTCATATTTTAGAAAACAAAGTATTCATAATCAGGTTATGTGGCACCCACTAAGTCGTTCTTGTGGAAGGCTAGTTGCTACTGTAACCCAGTTAAACAAGGTCTCATGCCACATAAGAAGTACCAACTATTGAATAGTAAAAACACACAAGTTTAAAGGGGACCCCAGTTCTCAACAGTTCCTCTTTGGTAAGGATATATCCTTTTTGACTTTTCACCATTAATTCTTAACTAATCAATTTATTTCTAAGATACAAGTTCAATTTCCCAATTTCTTGATTATATATTGCAGATAAAATTAAAGAGCAACCAGAAACTAGAAACTAATGTCAAACTTTGAGTAGCTACTAAACTTAAGGTAACATCTTCAACAAAGGGTTGAAGACATTCTAAACCAGGTCATACCAGGTGCTCACTCCCAGCTTTTGAATTTCTTCTATTTCTCTGTTGGTTGGAGCATTTTTCCGAAGTGCTGGTCTTATTTTGGATTGATCTGAGGTTTAGAAATAAAATGGGAATGGGGCAGCCAGTTTGAGAGTTAGCCTGACCTGCCTTAATCTGCCAGGAGATATTTACTGACAGCGTTGTGATATCGCGTATGGAACTTTCTGTCATGGTTGTCTCAGTGTCTTGGAAGCAGAAGATAGCTTTTCAGATGAGACAAATGAGCAACTCCAGCTTCTCAACACAGATCCAAATTGCTTAAGTTGCAAATATTGACTGTGTTTATTGTGATCATCTTGGTGTCCACCAGTTCACTTTTGACTTGGTGCTGTGAGAACTCCCAGGGCAACTCCTTTCTTACTGTATACTGTGCCACCAACAGTGCTAGTGAATGGTTATGATATTGCCAACAGCATTATCTGTGAGGTATGATATAATGAATATGACTGTGTCAGCCTGTTGCTTGACTAATCTGTGAGACAGCTCTCCTAATTTTAGCACTAACCCCAGATGTTCATAACAAGAAGCATTTTTCAGGGTTGACAGGGCTGAGTGTGCTTTTGGCCATTTCTGATCAATGCCAGGTGATCCATCCAGTTGCATTTCTGTTTTTGATACTGGCTGGTAGCTGATACCACTCCTTGTCAGGGCATTTCAGAGAAAGTTACAATTCTGAAATCACATGTAGTTTTCATTCCCTAACAGTGTGAACCTAATGAGTTTTTACAACAGCCATAATTGTTCATGGGTATTGTATACTTTACTATTTCTGGATTGCTACTCCAGCAACAGTAGCTCAATGCCATTATCTACCTTCATGACTGATAAGGACAATATTGCAATGTTTCTTCTAATGCTGTCACTAGTTCTCTAGACCACCTTGAGCTTGAATATTTTGTTTTTAAATTCACTCATGGGACATGGGTGTCAGCTGGTTCAACCAACCTATTGTGCCTGCCCTAAATGCCCTTGAGAAGATTATAGTGAGGTGCGTCCTTGAATATTTGCAGTCTATCTGCTGTATGTAGACTCACAATGCCATTATGGAGGGAATTCCAAGGTTTTGACCCAACGACACTCAAGGTGTGGCAATATATTTCCAAGTCTGGATGTTAAGTGGCTTGGAACTAGCAGTTGGTGGTGTCCTCCTGATCTGCTGCCCTTGTCACTCTAAATAGAAGTGGTCATGGTTTGGAAGTATCAATAGTGAAAGGAGCAGATGTAATGCCAATCAAACAAACATTATTTCTTGGATGATGTAAAGCTTCTTGAGTGTTTTGGAGCTTCACCCATGCTGGGTATTCAATTGTACATCTGACTTGAGCCTTATGGATGATGGACAGGGCTTTGGGAGTCAGGAGGTGAGTTATGTCCAAGCCTCTGACCTGATGTTCTAGCATTTATATGGCAGATTCAGTTTAGTTTCTGATCACTAGTAAGCCCCAGGATCTTGGTAGTAACGGATTTAATGATGGTAATGCCATTTAATGACAAGGGTCAATGGTTAAATTGTCTCTTATTAAAGATGATCATTAATCAGCATTTGTGTGGCACAAATGTTACTTGCGACTTTTCAGTTTAGACTTGGATATTGTTTATATCTTGTTGCTTTGAACATGGACTGCTTAAACATCTGAGAATTTATGAATGGTGCTGAACATTGTGCAATTATCAGTGAACATCCCACTTCTGACCTTATGACCTTATTAATGAAGCAGCTGAAGATGCTTGGTCCTTGGACACTACCTTGGGGTACTCATACAGACTTACCTGGAGCTGAGATAACTTACCTCCAACAATCACAGCCAACTTCCTTTGTGCCAAGTATGACTCCAAACAGCAGAGAGTTTCTTCCCCAATCCTCAACAGTTCCCATTCACTCCAGTTTTTCTAGGATGCCACATATAGCCTTGTTGTAACTCTTGACTTACTTTTGGAATTTACCATTTTCGTGCATGTTTGAGCCAAGGCTGTATTAAGGTCAGGAACTGAGTTGTCCTGGCTCCAGGCCTCATATGAGTTGTCTGTTAATAATGGAGATTTGAGAAGGAGACCGAAGAGAAAGAAATATGTGTGACAGCAAGGTATATGAGTGAAAGGACAATGCAAGTGAGTGATGACCACCAGATGAGAGTTGTCAGACCTCAAGATAAAATTAAATCTTTTGTGGCACTGAATTAAGCATGTGGCTATTACATTCCTGCTTTTGCTATTGGCAAATACACCTTATGCCTGTCAATACTGAATCAAGTGGCAATGTGCTAAAAGATAAAAAGGCAAGGCATGGAAGAGACACTGTGAGCATCCAAGTAGGCACAAAGTGAATGACTATTAAGAAAACAAGCTAAGAGCCTGAGAAATGGAGTCGCAAATAGATAGGATAGTGAAGAAAGCCTTTGGTATGCTTTTCTTTATTGGTCAGAGCATTGAGTGTAGGAATTGAGAGGTCATGTTGCAGCTGTTCAGGACATTGGTTAGGCCACTTTGGAATATTGTGTGCAAGGTTTGTGAAGGTTTGTAGCTCAGGTTGAGGTGATAGTGAAGAAGGCCTTTGGTATGCTTTTCTTTATTGGTCAGAGCATTGAGTGTAGGAATTGAGAGGTCATGTTGCAGCTGTTCAGGACATTGGTTAGGCCACTTTGGAATATTGTGTGCAAGGTTTGTGAAGGTTTGTAGCTCAGGTTGAGGTTAGGGTGTAGGTTTGCTCGCTGAGCTGTAGGTTTGATATCCAGACGTTTCATTACCTGGCTAGGTAACATCATCAGTGGCGACCTCCAAGTGAAGCGAAGCTGT
>NC_057719.1:58676009-58724127 GCF_004010195.1 Chiloscyllium plagiosum
TAGATCTAGATGCCATCTATCAACCCCTCAGAAAACAAACAGGAAATGACATCACCACAAACCCCAGGAACCCCATCCAGGAGAAAGATATAAATAGAAAGCAGGAGACAACAGCTTCGCTTCACTTGGAGGTCGCCACTGATGATGTTACCTAGCCAGGTAATGAAATGTCTGGATATCAAACCTACAGCTCAGCGAGCAAACCTACACCCTAAACAATACTGATCTCCCTCCTATTGGAAGGATGTTGTGAAACTTGATAGGGTTCAGAAAAGATTTACAAAAATGTTGTCAGGATTGGAGGATTTGAGTTTTAGGGAGAGGCTGGATAGACTGGGGCTGTTTTTTTTCTAGCGCATCAGAGGCTGAGGGGTGACCTTTTGGAGGTTTGTAAAAAATCATGAGGGGCATGGATAGGGTAAATAGATAACGTCTTTTCCCTGGGCTCAAGGGTGAGAAGGGAAAAATTTAAAAGGGTCATAAGGGGCAATTTTTTCATGCAGAGGGTGGTGCATGTATGGAATGAGCTGCCAGAGGAATTGTGGATGCTGCTACAATTACAACATTCAAAAGGCATCTGGATGGATATATGAATAGGAAGGGTTTAGAGGGATATGGGCTAAGTGCTGGCAAATGGGATTATCTGGTTGGCATGGGCAAATTGGACCAAAGGCTGTGTTTCTGTGCTGAGTACCTCTATGATTCTATGAAATGCCCCCAATACAGATGGATGAGATGAGATGCAAATGACTTGGCAGGAGCACTATAATTTGTTGGTGAGTTCCAAACTACAGTAATGAGGTAATGAACTGTCTGCTGAGGTAGTATGAGATTGGTCGAAATGATGTAGTGAAGGTGGTGTTTTCCCAATGCCAACTTTATTAGTTTGAGAGTGAAGGCTGTCAATGTCCATGGAGAGTACCATGAGATGTTGGGGAATGATGGCTAATATGGAGCTTTGGTGAGCTGCAACTCAGACTTCTGGTCAGGAATTGTCGACGTCTAATTTTCAAATTTCTCACAGTTGATTGAAAACAAAACTACACAGATAATCTATTCATAATTGTAAATTAATTCTCTGATCCTTTTTTCCCATTTGTTGTCTCAGGCAGCTTAGACACATGGTCAAGTATTGGATTTATGAGTGACATCCTAGAAAACCCCAGCTCTTAAAGGACTATCGTCAGTACGATATCCTTGCAAAAGCATTTGTGTATACAATATGGAGCTAGGTACCAAAGTGATACAAACTTATTTCAGTTTGGTGTATACCTCTTCATGCATACATGGCCACCAAAGGGCGCTATTACCCTCCTCCTTCTTCAATAAAAATGTGCACAATGTTTGAGTTCCACACAACTTGGGGACATTTATTTTCCTTTCATTTAGTCACAAATCAAATGCATTCACTGGTGTTCTATTCTTACACGATGCTTCCATTTTTGACCCAAACCTTCAGAATTTGGGAAGACCTTGACCCATCTCGCCTGAGTTTAATGAGATGCTTTCCACAACAAAGGCTGATTTGGATCTTGACATTCAATTCAACTTTTCACTTTGAAATGCATGTCTGTTTGATTCTGTCTGAGATCTGCATTGGTTTGAGGCAAAACATATATTGGAGTTACAACTCTACATGGGTACTATTTGTCTGTTTCATCAGGACCTCTGATCCTTCCCAATTGCTGCCTCCTTCATAAACATCTGAAAGGAAAACATGACCTATACATATAACACTAACCTTTCCACTGTGAAACACCTTGACCAAATCTGTATAAGAATCAAATATTTTGACATTTCTTCCTTGCAGCTAATACAACCACTTATGCTGTTAATCTTTCACTTTAATCTTCTGGTTTCATTTCAGACTATTTTCTTTTGCTCTACTGCTGTTATTCTTCCTTTTTTCATTCTCCTTATTTCCCTTCCACTGACTGTTTTTCAGCAATGAAAACCTCATTCAGGCCTGACTCCTAAGAAATGACTTCATTGTTGCCAGTCACCCTTATTAGTGTGAAGTGTGTTACAATAAAGTAAGAAAACTTTTGCCATGTTTTTACAACTGACATTTCTTCTTATGTACAAAACTGTCATTGTTGCCAGTCATAATTTCATCAGGGAATCCATGATCTCAAACGGACTAGCCATAATGTTTACAGTTTTGATAGTTTTGTTCCTTCTTTGAAACCTCCCAAATAACTATCTGTTGCAAAGAATAGCTATTGCTATTAAAATTCTAAGAAATTTAATGTGTAGCCTCTGCCACACTCTAACTGGCCATTTCCTGTTACAAAGGATTCAATGGCACTTTCTTTTCTACTGCTTCACTTACTGTCTCACTGACTTCTAGGTCCTTATCTAACCTTGACCACCAAAACTGGATCCTCAGTAGATTCATTATCAAACTCATCTTTGACTTTTACCTTTCCAGAATTATAACTTTGCTTCCCCTTATCTACTAACTACAAAATGGCCTGATTTCTACATCCAGTACCTGTGTTTGCCACCCATTTTCAACCTGGTTGTACAGCATTGCCAATAATAGGTTCTGTCAGTGTTCTCTAAAATGACTAGTAACTCATCTCAGTATGAAAAAAAAATCCAGCTTTCCTATTGGGCTCTATACTAATGAGGACAATAATCTAAACATTTAATCAACATGACAGTGATCTTCTGATCATCTGTACTTAATGTCATTTTTACAAACAAACAGAATCACAGCCTATTTTTGCATTCAGGCTGTAGCTAAAGTGTACACTGGCGATGTTGAATTCCAAATAGCTATCAGGCTCATGATCAGTTTCAGTAAGGAATCTACAACAATACATGTAATTATGAAACCCTCTTGCACAAAAATCAAAGGCAAATCATACATTCTATGTGAGCATAATTTCACTCAACAGCACTGAGGATGCATGAGCCAAATGCAATTGGTCTGTTCTTGACATGTCCCAATGTGTGAAAAATCACTTTGTCTACATGGAGAGGTGTCACATATTAGCTACATTTTTGAACAAATCAAAATGTACAGAACTATTACACCCTCTACTTTTCCATATATTGAATGCTTTCTCAGATTCCTTTGTCCATTTCCATGGAATGTCGTTCCTCGAGTTCATTCAATTGCTATAATAGTATTGCCAAATTTGGTGTGAAATTACTGTACCAATTCACTAGGTACATTTCACATATACCTTCACCTAAGTGCCATGCTTTTCCAAATGTTGGAGCACTTTTTGTCAACCCATTATGATGAGGCTGCCAGTTTGGGCTGAAGTAAGTATATCATATAAATAGGAGAAAGTGAGGACTGCAAATGCTGGAGATCAGAGTCAAAAAGTATGTTGCTGGAAAAGCACAGCCGGTCAGGTAGCATCCGAGGAGCAGGAGAGTCGACGTTTCCTGATGAAGAGCCTATGCTCAAAACATCGACTCTCCTGCTCCTCGGATGCTGCCTGGCCTGCTATGCTTTTCCAGCACCACACTTTTTGACTATCATCCAAATAGCACACTACTTTCTGAATTCCCTGAAGAACTTGTTTTTTAACCCATTGGAAAATGCTATAAGCAAAGAAACATCAAATTACAGCCTATAAGCCTTAAATAGATCCATACGTGCATTAATAGTCAATTATGACGTGTGTCTTACTCAAGTTGCAGATAGGCATTTGTAAAATGTAACTTTGAAGTAGTTGCCCAGGAAAGTTAGAGGATTGACACCCACTGTAACTCATGAATAACTATTAAACTGAACCTTGACTTACCACTTGACACTGACCCATGACTACACACCTCCCACTCTCCCCAAAGCCCTGAGAGTAAAGATCTATCAGCCTCTGACCTGACACCCTATGAGACCAGACAAGCTTCCTCTCCACGTGCCCAACTTCTACAAGCCTGTCCTGACAAGCTCTTCAATCAGAAATCTTTTCTATAACCCTTTTTCTCAGCCTATCCTAAACATTCAACTACTTACTTGACACCTTGCCCCACTCACCTACCTAGCAATCCAACCTACACCCACTTGGTAATGTCTACCTAACCCACCTGGCAGCCTACTCCATCTTATGTCACTCTAACCTCCAAAATACATGCCACCATTATCCCTCACCCATCTCCCGTCAAAACCCTCAACTTCCCCTCCATCAACCAACCTCCCACATTTACTCCCTCATTTACAATTGCCCCCATCTTTACCTTACAAACTTGTCTTTTGACAGTAGTTGGTAAATTGGCTAGCTGTGCTGTTGGTCACTTAACCCTCAGCATACAGCACTTCTGCAAAAGGGGACACAATCTCCATGCTGACTTTGCTGTTGGAGGTGAAGTTTTGTGGGCAAATCTCTGTTTTTGTGTAGCAGGAGGCTCAGAATTGATGAAAAGGAAAGTGAGTTTTTTTTTACTTAATCAGGGTATTTCAACTGTTTCAATTTGCATTCAGAGAATCATACTTGTGAACCCCAAGGTCCCTTTGCTCCTGTATTCCCCTCATTGTACCATTGAACTTGTGGTGTCGTTCCATATTTCTTCTACCAAAGTGCACTACCTCACAATTCTCTTCATTGAAATTCAGCTCCAGGTGTCTGCCCATTTAGCCAATTTATCATTGTTACTCTGAAGTCACTCAGCATCATCCTCAAAATTCACTATTCTCCACAGCATTGTGTTATCTATAAATTTAGAGATGTTGCCTTCAGCGCCCATCTTCAAATCATAAAAAGCACAATTCCCAACACCAATATTTGGGGAGCACCACTTTTAACTTATTTTTAGTTTGAGAAATGTACATCAATTCCGACCATCTGTTTGCTATCTTTTAGCCAACTTCTAATTCATGCTGCCAAGGATCCATTATTCCCAACCATTTCTTATTTGCTCACCAACCTGTAATGTCGCACTGTATCAAATACTTTCTGAAAGTCCAAATATACAACATTCACAGCACTACCCTCATCCATTGCATTGTCACTTCATCAAAGAATTCAATTAAATTTGTTAGCCATGACTTGCTCTTGACAAAACCACATTGATGGTGTCATATTAATTTATATTTATTATTTACCTTATCCTGTATTATGGCCTGCATGAGTTTTTCAAATATTGATGTCAAGCTGACAATTCTGTAGTTTCCTGGGTTATCCTTTGCTGTTTTCTTAAACAAGTGTCATATTTGCAATCCTCCTGGACCCAGGAACTAATCCAGTGTTGAGAGGGACTTGGAAAATCTCCCATTACCGCCGGGCCTGACCTCTCTACCTGGAATATTGCCAGCCTTTGTAGCACCTCTTCATCTATCACTGTACTGCTCAGTTGTTCAACACACACACATTTTCAACCAGGCCATTGTCACCATCCTCTTATGTGGATGAAACTCCTGTCCAATCTGCACTGTAGCTGCACAATAGTTGTCATATATGAGATTTGTTTGACAAAATGGACCTGCTGAGTGACTAATTTCTTGTCACCATCGTGTGCCTTGCACATCTTGTTTAAAACCTCCTCCTCTCACCTTAAATCTATGCCCCTTGTATTTGACATTTCTATCCTGGGAAAAAGACTCCATCCATCCACTCTATCCATGCCTCTCATAATTTTGTATACTTCTATTCGGTAGCTTCTTAACCTTTGACACTGCAAAAGTAATTTAAGTCTGAACAGAGTAGTCCTACACAGTCATCATTGGTGCCCTCTGCAAAAGGAGGCTCCAAAGAATCTCTTTTATTCTTTATACTTTCCTGGGAAGTGGGTGTCACAGATTGAGGCCAGCATTTTGTTGTCCATCCCCAACTGCTGTTCAATTGTGTGACTTGCTAGGCCATTTTAGAGGGCATTTAAGAGTTAATCAAATTGTTAATGGTCTGGAACCACATTTTCAACGTCTTTGGGTGATAATGGAATAAATCAAATATGTATAATCGTTGGATCTTTTCTTTCTCTGGTGGAAGGTGCGTGATGGAGTCATCTGTCCTAAGGTCTGGAAGATGCTCAGCTGAAACATTGCTGATCATCCTCGTCTCAAGATGTCCTTGTCAGATGTCATCCAAAACTGTTCATCTCTTATGCATTTGTCCACTTCATCTATCTCTTCTACTTTCAGTCTTCCTCCAAGGAAGAATTACATTCCAGGTGTACTTTCTCCAATTTTAGTCCACTTTGTGTCATTATCTTATGCAGCATGCAGCAAACAGGTACAATGTAAGTCACCCTGGTTGATTTGTACTGGAGACCACCACCTGGCTGGTCAAGGTGCTGGAATCACATCTTCGAGATGCCAATGAATTGTTCAATGCATGTGAAAGTGATGGCTTTGATTGTAGCACCTGTCTCCATCTGTAGCTGTGTACCAGATGGTCAGAATCTGGGTGCATCCCCAAAGAGGTGCAGTACCTGGAATATTCACAGGGTGAAATAATCATGACAGCCAGGTTTTCACTTAAAGACAATGAAAGTCGAAATTTGTGTAATTATCACATAGAGAAAAAAAAACATCTGGTGGCTATATTCATTGCTAATGTTAAATGTTCAGTTGTAAGTCATGGCATGGAAATCCATTTGTATATTCTTCTCAAACTCACTCAACAGTGCACTTCCAAATCCAAGAAATCTAGATCTTTCTAAATCATGACTTTGACCTTTTTGTCAAATTGGAGTATCTTTATAGACGGAAGTAAAAGAGTGCAGCACAGGAACAGACCCTTCTTTCTGCATGTGACTCATATCCCTCTATTCCCTGCCTTTTAAATATTGCTATTATATCTGCTTCTACATCTCTTGTAGCAGAACATTCAAGGCACCTACCATTTCCTAAAAACCTGCCTTACACATTTGTTTAAAACCTCCTCCTCTCACCTTAAAATCTATGCCCCTTGTATTTGACATTTCTATCCTGGGAAAAAGACTCCATCCATCCACTCTATCCATGCCTCTCATAATTTTATATACTTCTATTCGGTAGCCTCTTAACCTTTGACACTCTGCAAAAGTAATTTAAGTTTATCCAATCTCTCCTTACAGTTAATTCATTCCAATCCAGGCAAATTTGTTTTGTTATTGGAAACTGATTTGAAATTATGAAATTCGGCTGTCTATATTGCTACCTCTGACCTTTAACTATCTGCAAGTGACTTAATTTTTCTTTTGCAATGGGGTTTGGACAGAGATCGTTCAAGGATGTGAAGAAAAGTTCATTTGCATTGTAGCATCCATTCTGAAAATACTTAACCGGACATTGAGCACTGTCATTTTAAAAAAAGAAAATTCAACAAGCATAATTAAGTAAAATAAAAGCACACACTGTGGTGGTAGAAATTGGAAATAAACGCAAAGTGCTGAAAGTAGTCTAAGTCTGGCAGAATCTGTGGTCAGAGAAATGGCTGCAGAGTTTCAGGTCAAATATGACATTTTTAGTTGAAATCGGAGAATAAACTGGTAAAAGTGATGGGATCAAGAATGACTCAAATGTTGAGCATTATTTGGTATTCAGTGACCTACTGGTTACCTGAATGAGTTTAATGGTAGTATTATTTTGGAAGATCCTGCCTTTGTGATCTCCAGTTTCTTTTATACATGGGTTATAATGTACCTCAAGATTAGGGTTAAAACACCTCTGCAGCAATCGCAAAAGGTATGAACCTAAAAGGACATGGAGACTGTGGAACCCTTTCTCAATAACACATCCATGTTGTTGTTCGTCTGTGATGAAATCTGTGATGAAAAACGTTTTCAAAATTTCCTGTTCTATAAACCCTTTTTGTGAATATATAATGGATTCACTCAATGAGGGGGAAAGACATGTTTGAACAGTCTGAAATTCTACATAGCTAATTTGGGTCAAAAGTTCATGTGTAGGTAGGGCAAGCCATGTAGGATCTTGGACATACTTTGTATAAATGTTTGATTAATCTGGTTATGTTTTTCACGTTAACTTGCATAGCAGGTTTAGCCAGTTATTGATTTTTTTCTTTCTTTTCAAGGAGTAAAACTGAATATGTAATATAGATATGAACTGACTTTGAGTATTGAATAAAATAGAAAGCAAATACTGCAAATCTGAATATTTGAAATAAGTGCTGGGAAAACACAGCAGGTCTGGCAGCAGCTGTGGAGAGATGAATTAATTGAATGTTTTGGATCCATTATGACTCTTCTTTGGAAACAGTCTATGACCTGAACCCAGTTGGTGTCATTTTAATTCACTACCTTTCTTCTTCCTAACCGACCCTTCCCACTTCTTTCAAAACATACAATCCATCACATTACTACCTTTCTAGTTGAGAGTGAAAATGCTAACTCCTATTTGCTCCTCTTCTTACAGATCTTACCAGACCTTGTCACAAATTAACTATCATACATTAACAATTGTGACAACTGTTTAAAGGTGACTGCAGTAATTTTCCAGTACTTGCTTTATATTTACGATATTTGAATGTGTATTAATTTGATCTTGATGGGCCTACCATTTGTTTTCCCTTTCAATAACCATTAACATCACTATCTATTTTGTCAGATAGGCTGACAAAATATCCACTTCTGAATATTTACCTGCTTGTCTTAATTTTCAGATTTACAGTCCAATTTTGTTCCCACTTATGCAAAATTCCCTCTTCTTAGACAACCTCCAAAACCAACAATGACTTTCTTCCACTCCAATGTGGGTCCTGATGTGACTAAACTGTCCAATGTTGGATCCATATATTCTGACACTGGAGAAGGTGGAGTTTGAAGAGACAGATGGGTGGTGTGATTAGTTTTCACATGCCCATTGTTTGCCATTAACCTCCACCTGAGTCTGTCGAAAATGCTGAAAATGCTTGGTATATACACAGATTCTTTTTCAGTTTTGGCAGTCTTTTACAAGAGATTCCCATGAGTTGCATTTTTTTCAAGGCGGCTTTGAGAACATCCTTGAAACATTTTCTTCATCTTCCTGGTAACCGCTTATGGTGAAACCAGACTCTGCCAGCCTGGTCTGAGATTGCTGCCCAGGTCAGCATGATCTCCACTATTCTGTGTAGTACAGAGCAGTGTAGAATGAAGATCATTGATCACCTTCATTCTACAAGGTAAGTGCCAACGTCTGCTCTCTGCTATCTCATATTCACTCCATCTTTGCCACTCCACCAACCTCCCACCAAGGTTCATGCTCTAACACTCTCACAATTGCATGTAACATCTTTCCTTGCTCCTCCTCATCCATCCAAATCTCCTGCAAATCTAACTCAGCATGGCCTTCTTGCTGCCTACTCACTCAGTCTGGACACCTCACTAATTTTGCCAATCTGCCCCAGCACTAACAGCTGTGTAATCTACTTCCAGTGCATTCAATCCCTTACTTTGTCTCATTGAAGAGAAAATAGCCCACAATAAGGCTGAAAGAGCCAAGATGGGTAGTGCGGTATTCGACATTAGGTTCCTCATCCTCTTCCTCCAAAGGGATGCAGACACTTGCAGGCGCAGACTGCAGTAGGCCACATGGAGATGCAGTGACATCCATACAACCAAGTAAATATCATTCTCCATTCAAGTGCAACTCTCACATTAACCCTGCTATGATTATTATTCACCTCACACAACTTCTTAATCTTATCCACAGCACATTCTCTCTTTTGTGTCTTGCAATTTTCAGCAGGATGTCCATGTATTGTGCAACTCTTGCCCTTCAGCACATCTGAGGAGGAGAGTTCAGAGGCCTCAAAGAAAGCATAAGTAAGGCTGCCTCTCAGAGCACTAAGTGGTGAGCACATCAGAGCGATGTCTTTGCAGCTGACCAAAGGAAAAGCATCCCAGGTATTGGCACTCAAAAGACTGCTGGAGATCTGACATCTGCTTAGTCCCAGGAAGAAAGGCCCCCATAGTATTGGCAGTTTGGGACTCTGTACATTGCATAAGGACACACAGAAGCATCAAGCAGTTCAAGAAGGCAGCTCACCAACAGCTTCTCAGGCACAGCCAGCAATGCCCACATCCCATGAGTTAATAATAAAATGTCCATGGGCCCTTGCGGCACAGAAACTGCTGGAATGGAGCAAAGCTATGAGGTCCTTGGTGCCACAATGGCTGCTTCCATGGTGAAGATGGCAACTACTATGGAGACCCAGGTCCAGCAGTCTTAGAGCTTGGTGAATATACAAATAGACCTGCATTCCATCTGTTGGTCCTCAGTAACGACAACAAGACAACAGGGGCATGGAGGACTTTGACCTCACTCCAGGCACCCCTTCCTCACAACAAAAGAGGGCAGTGCCAGTAGGCATCTAGCCACAGAAGGAACTCTCTGTCCTTTCAGGACAAAGGGAACAGGACCTAATATCTTCATTTGCCTGTCACTCTCAGACCTGAGGGAGTTTAAGATGAGGAATGTACACTTACCTCTGCAAGGACATACTCAGCGGGCCTGAGCCATCTTGACAAATGCTCCCCCAGGTTGCCCAGTCAAACTTCCAAGGCCAAAAGGCTCCACTTTAAGTCAGGCTCATTCCACTCCAGATGCAGATTCTGAGATGTAGAAGGAGGGAAGGAGAAATGAAAACCTCTTGAGTGCTCATTAGTAGCATGGATTATATTGCAACACATACTAATGCTCAAGTTTGCAAACATGTTTGCACTGTTCCATATAAACTGTTTGCCAGGCATCCTGTTTGAATTGAATTAAATTAGCTTTATTTGTCGCATGTACTCAAATGAGTACAGTGAAAAGTTTATATATCGCCACCTCCAGCACCATCTCAGGTACAAAGGTATGTAGATACAGTCCTTGGTGACAGAATAGAGAAATGAAGCAAAACAAAGTTACATTATAGTTACATTACAGTATAACCATAAGTCAGAAAAATAAGAAGCAAAGTCTCTCTCCAAAGGCTCTGCACATCAGACCAGCGCAAGGGGAGCCCACGTGATCTGACTGCTGGCTAATGCCTTGCTCCAGCTGCTGTTTTTCGGCATCTTCACTCCGGCTGCTGTTCATTGGCATCCCCGCTTCATGCCACTGATCACTGGCATCCTCGCTTCAAGCTGCTGGTCACCGATGTTCCCGCTCTAGCAGTTGGTTGCTGGGATCCCCGCTCTGGCCGCTTGGTCGCTGACGTCCCCGCTCTGGCCACTGGCATCTCCGTTGACCCCGCTTTGGAGCCTGGGAGTTGGAGGCTGGGGCCAAGTGTCCGAAGCTGAGAGAAGGGAGGAGGGATGGAGAGATAAAAAGAAAAAGAATGGGTGTAGCAGAGGAGCTCATTGGTCCATGGTACACCATACATCAATGTCTTGACAACTGCAGCACCATGTACTGTACAGACAAGTTTGTGCATTGTATTTGATAAAGTCTCTGGCAACATTTCTCCAAGTGGCCAGACATTGCTATTGCATCACAGGTTTCAACTGGCAAAGCCTTTGATCTTCTATAAAATGATCAGCAATTTGTTTGAGGCAGGGAGAAGCATTGCACACAGTAAGTTAATGCCTAAGAATCTGCAGGGATTGGGAGCCCTCTGAAGATATATTTCTTCAGAAATGTTGTTGCCATTTTGAGGGGCCTTACATCACTGATTTTTGCAACCCCCTCCTTCACAGGTCAAGGCACTTGTCCCATCCACTCCAAGTGTGGTAGTGGCTACTTTCTGCAACATTGTGTTCGTAATTTTCAGGAAAATGTAAGGTGATACAAAGCGCTCCTTCCACACTGACTTCCAGGCTCTGCCTGGAATCAACATCAACCATCTTATGCAATCATAGAATCCCTACAGGGTGGAAGCAAGCCATTCAGCCCATTGAGTCCACACCGACCCTCCAAAGAGCATCTCATCCTGACCTAAACCTCCAACCTATACCTGTAACCCCGCATTTCCCATGGCCAATTCTTCTAGCCTGCACATTCCTAGATACTGTGAGCAAATTAGCATAACCAGTTCACCTGATCTGCACGTCTTTGGAAAGGAAACCAGAGCATCCAGAGGAAACCCACGCAGACGTGGGGAGAACTGTCCAAAGCTGGAATCGAGCCTGGGTCCCTGGCGCTGTGAGACAGCAGTGCTAACCACTGAGCCACCGTGCCACCCAGTGGTCATCCTAGTAGCCCTTACTGTTAACCTCAAAGTCTTCATTCTTCCCTACGTTCACACAAAAACCATCTTTATGACTGCTGCCCACCTTTTCCATGCCGTCTCAGCCATATGAGGTGATGATGTCAGGTTGTGGTCATAGTCTGTCTGCCTCTGGAACCCAGAACTCTGCTGACTGTGAATGAGTGCCACCCCCTCCCTGCTGCATAACCATGTTCCGTCCTTCACTATTGTATCTGCCTTGACATACAGAGTTGCACCCCTTCACAACTCTCACAGTCCTGCTTCCTTGGCCTGTAGCCATCGATCTACAAAATTAGGTTCCCCAGCTTCCTTTCCATCAGCATCATCCCCCTTTATGCATCACACCTCCTTGCTTCCATTTATTGGATGGATCTTATAGACTGATTGTGCCCAGACCCTTGAACAACTTAATTGGACAATCTCAAATGAGGAGTGCACATACTCAAACTGATAGCTGTGCATTTCTCAATTGTTACCAGTAGCCTGTGGATTAGCTACTATGAACACACAGCGCTGACCATGCCCCACTCCTGGACTGCAGAGACACAGGCTCCCTGACCAAGACCAACCCAACTGCCCTAACTCTGCCCAGTCTCTTGGACTGATCTCAGCGGCAACCCTTAATTTACTCAGTCAGGACACCCTGACTGACAGATGTTCCATGGACTTCAATAAACTCTAACTCCCCTTAGACTTTGCTTGCAACATATGCAGTGTATTTACTGGTTAAGCTGCTGAGACATGGTACAAATGTGTTATTGACATTACAATATGGCAAGATGTCCACCCCTTGACTACAGACTGCTGACCAGTGAGACAAGCTGCCTGGCTCTCTAAATGGGCTAAGCGGCCAGGCACTAGGAGAGTAACTCAGCATCCCTGAGATGTAGCCTGGTTTGGTTGAGTTGAGTGCATTCCCTACAGATAAGGTGTTCTTACAGCAATATTTCAATACAAGTTGCCAGTGCACCCAAAGTGCAATTTTAAAGTATTAAAGCATCCTGTAAGTGGATCAGTGTGGTGCCATGAGAGTTCAGAAAGAGTGATGAATACCAGTATTTGAGATAATGGAGTTCATGTGATCACTGCTCAAGAACCATATACTGAGACATTGTTGCTGGATTTCCAAGGTGGAGGTCTGGAGGAGCAAAAGGTAAGCAAGCCAAGCCACTCCTCTGGTTTTCTTGTCAAGAATTCTAGACAGCTAGTTTGTTTGCAGCTGGCGATGGGAGATTATACATTAATCAAGCAAGATTCACAGTTCATAAGGCTGACAATAAGCAATAATCCCACTTCATGTGGACTCTGCTGCCATTGAACAAGAATCTCCTCACAACACCTGAAACTCTGTTGGAAAAAGTAATTAGTTTCTCCCAATGTTGAAACAGACTTTGCTCTACTTTCATGTGATTAACCCAGATTGCTCATCATAGCCCACGTAATTCAGGAAAATGTAAGATTCCACACTCAATTTTGTTCTCAAGTGCTGTTTATGATGGATTTTCATCAGTATTGTGAAGATTCTGTGGTTCCTCTTTATTAAGCATAGGTGTTCATTCACAGTCTATGCTAATGAAGATGGTAGGAGAAAGTGAGGACTGCAGATGCTGGAGATCAGAGCTGAAAATGTGTTGCTGGCAAAGCACAGCAGGTCAGGCTCCTTGGATGCTGCCTGACCTGCTGCGCTAATGAAGATGGTAGACAAGATTAGGCAATGATAGGTCTGACTCCTCTCATGGCATTGGTGATGCAAACATCTTTGAAACTCCTTCCTCTGATGGTGATATAATCAAGCAATTGCCATATCTGTAGTGAGGATGTTTTCATAAGGCCTTTTATTGGCTTCTGAATATTTATGTCCAGTCATGGTCTGAGTATTTCATCAGAAGGAGGACACCATTTATGTTTGCCTTTCCCATCTCTTCTTTGCAGGTCGCTCCTTTCCAGGGTCCCTCCCTCCCAAACCTGGAATTGAAACCACCATGGAAAATCAACCCATCTCTCTTTAGGATACATGGCAACAACTGGTCATGGCTGGTATAAAATGCCTGTTTAATCTCATCCAACCTTTCTAAGGTTGGGGTCTGTGGTGTGCTGCTTCTGGTTTAGGTTAAGCTGAAAGATAATAAGGAATTTATTTATCCAATAAGTGGCTTCCTGAGACAGGCAGCTCATTTGTCTTTTTATGACAAACCGTTTCTTGTCGAGTTGGTATATTTCCTCAGGTTTATCCTTCCAAAGGAAGGTGTATCAGCCACCTTGTTCTTTGAACTGATCTTCACTAACTGAGTGTCTCAGTTAGGGTCATAGCACCTGAGTTTACAGGCTATGATAGAAGTGTCATGTTCAGATCAGTTGCTGCTGAGTTTGTCCAAGTGTCATGATGTTCCAAATCCCAAACCTCATTTTGAGGGGGTCGAAGATCCCTGTGTGGGTTTCTTTAACAGAGAATGGCCATTGTACATCAACTACAACACACTGACTTACTGATAATCCGCAAACTAATTGGACTTGACCCACAATTCATAGACTGGAAGAATGCGGATCCCTGGACCCTGATCACAACAAGTACCCAATTGGCCATGACAGAAGACCTGGATCAGATGACACGCTTGACTTACTTAGTGGGACCTCTTGATTGGACTGAGGACTACTCCTCTCAGACTTTCAGACATGGCCATTTAGTTAAAGCCCAATCAGTTTGTTGCTGCAAAAGCTGCTGACACGTGTTATTGGGTGTGCCACTGACATGGCATGGTGCTGTAATACAACATGAGCACTCATTAACATTTCAGTGTTGGTAAGTATTGTCTTCTGTCTGCACTGAAAGCCAAGGCAGTGATGCAGTGAGCTAAGTAAGCACAAAGTGAGAGAGCACGAAGAAAGCAAGCTGAGTGCCCTGAGGTGTACCCCATTTCAATGCATAAGATGGATGTCTGCCCCTGTACGCAAATTTGCCTGACAGCATTGTTGCAATCTAAAGTTACCATGGGGTCTGAAGTGCAGTAAGAAGTGCATTATAAATTGATCTGAATGTGCCGTGATGGTGTGGTGAGGCTGGTACTTTGACCAGCCTTCTGTGGTCATAGGGTGCAAATAAGTCACTGCACATGAAGCATGCTGAAATGTTGGGGAGTGACGGGTAACATGGAGGCGTGGAGAAGATGCTGGGTGAGCTGCAGCTGCCAGGTAACTACCCTGATTTCTATATTGGGAATTGGCACCATCCAGTTTCTCACTGTTAATTTAGAGAACAGCCACTCACATAGAAATTTGTGAGATTAACTGTTAATGAGATGCCAATGTATGCATATAGGGCCCTTACCATTTACCAGCAAAATCCTCACTTTGCTTCTGAAACCTTGAAAGGAAAATCAGACTCTGTTTCTCAATGCCAAAAATCTAATTTTCCATTCTCGCCGTACTTTCCCCACCTTTCTCATAATTGCCCACCTTGTTCAGATGCTGAGAACATTCCATCTAAAGAAGTATATGTGCAATGAACTAATGTACAAAATCTTTTATCTCCAAGCCAAAGTCCTTAAAGAGAATTCGAGGCATCTTTTCATTATCTTTTTATTTCAACTATTGTCTTGCTGCCATTTTATATATCCAAGTGACTAAGTGGGCATTTGATTTAATATTTTATCCAAATGTTGGGCACATCCTTTAGAACTGCATTATCACCTTAGATTATGAAATCATACTTCTCGAATGAACATTGAGCATTTGACCAGTACTTATAAGGCTTCATTTAATAATGCTTTTGTTGAAAACTTACTAAGCTTTTATATTCTGATGACTGAACTTCTTCAGAAGGTCAAAGAATGTTACTGACCGAAAGACTGAAAGGTTTCTGAATAATTTTCATTCAGCTGAGTCAAGATGCACCTGGTTGATGTGGAACTCTGTGTTGCAGCATTATTGTTAAGGTACTTGGCAGGACAGACTCCTTCACTGTGTTAAAACCTACTTGACAGCTATGGCAGCATTTATCTCATGAGATTTTCATTGAGGCAGTCTCTATTTGTTTAAAATCAAAGTACCGCAGAAGCTGGAGATTGGAAATAAAACTATAAAACAGGTCTGACAGCATTTGTTACTGTTTCAGCTCCAGTATGACTCTTCAGATTGTTTCTCGAGGATCAAAAATAGCAGACCTCTATAGTGGAACTCCTTTTTGCATCTTACTCAACATTACACTAAGATTTCCTTTTTGACTAAAGGGGAGGTCCTGCCATTTGTGAACTTTGAAAATTACCCTGAACCATCTCTACCAATTTAGGTTTTAAGTGCTGCTGACTTGTAAGGCAATTTAAATCCATCTTTGTAAATACCAAGTACTTTCTTTTTCTGTATTTTTGATTCCGGATTGAAATGAGAAAAGGACAACAAAGGATTGTTGAAGGATTGCTGCATTTGTAAACGCAAGTTATCCAACCAACATTGTAAGTACTGTTGTGCAGCTGTTGATTCAAGCAGTAGGGAAAGCCTTGTTACAGACTAGCTGAAGACAGCGGCTGTGTATGAATAGAAATTTGGTCAGCAACAAGTATCCAGTTGGTTTTCTGAAATGGTGACCATTCATCAATTACAAAGGCCTTCTGTCTACCAACAGTTGTGTTTGGCTCACAAATAGCTGAACAACTTGAGAGTGTGAATATTTGAGGCAGAAGCCATCAGACTTCTGGAAGAGAAGAGGCTATTTTTGCTCTACAGTAAAAAGCATCTCAAACCTGAATATAGCTAGTTTATTTCCCCTCATCAGTTGCTATAAGCTATGATGTGCAATAAATAAGCCAGAGGCTTCAATAAGTTTGAACAGTCACCTTGTGCCTCCTGTAATCAAGCAAAAATGCCTGGAGAAGTAGTCGCATTCTGATCAGCAAAAGGATCATCTCAGCAAACCCTTTTGATAGACCACTGAATGACCTTCCAAGTATTTTTCTCTGCCTGTAATACCCATTTTTATTTCTGTGTTTATGTGCGTGTAATAGGAGAGTTCATAAATGAGTTAGAGTGCATAATAATTTATCTATAGTTCGAATCTATTTATTTGTTGTTAATAATCATGCTTATTTAGTACAGAAACCTGGTTCATGCTTTCTTTCTGTCAGGTCTAAAAGACAGATAAATGGGGAATTCTGCATACTATTAAAAATTCTTTAACTTTTGTGGCAACTTTGGAAATTGTGAGGTCTTATTTTCAGTGCACTACCCCAGTGAGACATAACACCTTTTAAATCTTCTGCTTCTTTGGACTGCTCATACTTCAGTGCCAATGATTAGCTCAGTCTTTGAGGGAACACAGACTTAGCCAAATCATGAGGATCACATAAAGCATATTAACATGGTATGTGTCTTTATGCTTCTAGTTGTGCAATCACTTCATTCTAATTAGAAATATAAGCCCTTCAATGAGAGATCCCATTTTTGATGGTGAAATAATGGAATAGAGTTGGAAAAATAGTGTCTTGTTCATGACTCTTACATCACTTATCTAATGATTGGAAGGAACTTGATAAGGCAGTAATTGGTGAGATTAAGTTTGTGAATAGGACATGCTTGGAAAATCTTCAACTTTGTTTCAAAAATGTCATTGTCATAATTGGAATGGTTTGACTAGAAGTCAGCAAGCTTAGATGTACTGGTCATTCATGAGTCTTCATTATTACATGGAGCATATTGACTAAATGCACTTTTGTTTGTATGCTCAGCAATTTCATTGTGTTGCATGTATTCAATCCAATTTGCAAGATAACCGTATTGATTTTGGGGGATCTTTAGATAAGGTGATTAGGATTACCTGCTTTGCACTTCTTCTGAACATGCTTAGAAACATTTTCCGAATCTGAAACATCTTATTGCAGGATTTTTGATCTGTAGCCACCTGTCTGTATATAATTTTATTGGAGGAGCAGGAGAGATCAGAGAGAGAGAAAATGAGGCAAGCTCCAAGGGAGTTAGACTCATAGAGTCATAGAGATGTACAGCACGGAAACAGACCCTTCGGTCCAACTCGTCCATGCTGACCAGATAACCCAACCCAATCTAGTCCCACCTGCCAGCACCCGGCCCATATCCCTCCAAACCCTTCCTATTCATATACCCATCCAAATGCCTCTCAAATGTTGCAATTGTACCAGCCTCCACCACTTTCTCTGGCAGCTAATTCCATACATTTTCTGCATGAAAAAGTTGCCCCTTAGGTCTCTTTTATATCTTTCCCCTCTCACCCTAAACCTATGCCCTCTAGTTCTGGACTCCCCGACCCCAGGGAAAAGACTTTGTCTATTTATCCTATCCATGCCTCTCATAATTTTGTAAACCGCTGTAAGGTCACCCCTCAGCTTCTGACGCTCCAGGGAAAACAACCCTCGCCTATTCAGCCTCTCCCAATAGCTCAAATCCTTCAAACCTGGCAACATGCTTGTAAATCTTTTCTGAACCCTTTCAAGTTTCACAACTTCTTTCCGATAGGAAGGAGACCAGAATTGCACACAAAATTCCAACATGACCTAACTAATGTCCTGTACAGCCGCAACATGACCTCCCAACTCCTGTACTCAATACTCTGACCAGTAAAGGAAAGCATACCAAACGCCTTCTTCACTATCCTATCTACCTGTGACTCCACTTTCAAGGAGCTATGGACCTGCACTGTAAGGACTATTTGTTCAGCAATACTCCCTAGGATCTTACCATGAAATGTATAAGTCCTTCTAAGATTTGCTTTCCTAAAATGCAGCACCTCGCATTTATCTGAATTAAACTCCATCTGCCACTTCTCAGCCCATTGGCCCATCTGATCAAGATTCTGTTGTAATCTTATGTAACCTTCTTCGCTGTCCACTACACCTCCAACTTTGTGTCATCTGCAAGCTTACTAACTATACCTCCTGCTCACATCCAAATCATTTATATAAATGATGAAAAGTAGAGGACCCAGCACCGATCCTTGTGGCACTCCACTGGTCACAGGTCTCCAGTCTAAAAAACAACCCTCCACCGCCACCCTCTCTCTTCTACCTTTGAGCCATTTCTGTATCCAAATAGCCAGTTCTCCTTGTATTCCAAGAAATCTAACCTTGCTGACCAGTCTACCTTACTGAAAGCCTTACTGAAGTCCTTATAGATCACATCTACCACTCTGCCCTCATCAATCTTCTTTGTTATTTCTTCAAAAAACTCAATCAAGTTTGTGAGACATCTTTTCCCACGCACAAAGCCATGTTGACTATTCCTAATCGGTCTTTGCCTTTCCAAATACATGTACATCCTGTCCCTCAGGATTCCCTCCAACAACTTGCCCACCATCAACGTCAGGCTCACTGGTCTATAGTTCCCTGGCTTGTCTTTACCACCCTTCTTAAAAATTGGCACCACGTTAGCTGACCTCCAGTCTTCCGGCACCTCACCTCGATTAGATAATAAATCACATTTCCAAACCACTTCAAAGAATACACAAGTAAAAATTGGGTCTTTACAGGAGATTTACTTTGGAACATTGTGCTTCAGCAAAGAGTATGTAGGATAGTTTTACCATCTACTTCATAATGGCTTGATTGGTAAGGTGGATAAACCTAGAGCATTGATCAGTAGGTGGGAATATGACATTGTTGCAATCACTGAGACATTGTTGAGGGAAGGACAGGACTGGCAGCTCAACATTCCAGGGTACTGAAGCTTCAGGTTTGATAGTGGGGATATGAGAGAGGTGGGAACCTTGCATTATTGAAAAAGGAAACCATCACTGCAGAAATGAGGGAGCAAGTCCTAGACAGGTGTTCAAATGATGCCATCTGGCTAATATTTAGAAATAAAAAAGATGATTCCCCTTGCTGGGATTATACTATAGACAGAGGAAGATCAAGGAGCAAATAGGTAGGGAAATCACAGAAAGATATGAAAGAAACAGTTATAATTGTAAGGGGTTTTCAATTTGCAAACATTAACTGGAATTGCCTTAGTGTGAAAGGATTCGACAGGGTAGAAATTTAAAGTTTATTTGTACCAGCATACAGATAGTCCTACTAGAGATAGGGCTGTGCTAAACCTAATCCTAGGAAATTAAGCCAGTCAAGTGATGTTAGTTACAGTTGGTGAGCACTTTGGGGATAGTGACCATAATTCTAGGTTTCAAAGTCATTATGGAAAGGTCACAAATTATCTTTGACAGATGGGCTCAAGGGACACCTTGGAAGAAAATCAAGGAATGGTTTTTGATAAGTATATCAAGAGCAGCAGGAATACCAGGGAAAGAGTAGAACCTATTAGAGAACAAACAGTCACTCTGCATGGAGTCAATGGACATGGGCAAGGTCTTAAATTAATATTTCTCATCTGTAATCACAGAGGAATTTAATCCCGATAAAGGTGGTGTTGCATTTTGGGAATAAGGGAAGGATACACACAATGAATGGTAGATTCCTAAGGAGTATTGAACAAAGGGACCTTGATGTACAAGTCCATACATGCCTGAAGGTGTCAGCACAGGTAGACTGATTGGTGAACGGAATACTTGCCTTCATTAGCTGGGATGTAGAATAAAGGAGCAAGAAAGTCATGTTACAACTTTATAAAACATTGGCTAGTCCACAGATGGAATAGTGTCTGCAGATCTGGTCGCCACATTATCTGAAGGACATGATTACACTGGAAAGGGTATAGAGGAGATTTTCCTGCGTGTTGCCATGGATGAAAAGTCTCAGTTATGGGGTTGAATTTGTTTTTCTTGAAGAAGAGGAAGCATTTGTTGAGGTTTATAAAATCATGAGAGGTATAGGCAGAGTAAATCATGAGAATCATTTCTCAAGTCCTAGACAGGTGTTCAAATGATGCCATCTGGCTAATATTTAGAAATAAAAAAAGAGATGATTCCCCTTGCTGGGATTATACTATAGACAGAGGAAGATCAAGGAGCAAATAGGTAGGGAAATCACAGAAAGATATGAAAGATATCTAGGTCATGTCTAAGACCAGAGGGCATAAGTTTAAGGTGAGGGGTAGGGTAGTTTAGAGGAGACCTAAGAACATTTTTTTCACCCAGATATTAATAGATATCTGGAACATGCTGCCTGAGAAGGTAGTAGAGACCTGTACTGTTGCAGTATTTAAGAAGCAGCTGTATGAGTACTTAAAATACTGGAGCATAGTTGGCAATGGACCAAGTGCAGGTTGTTACGACCAAGGGTAAACTCCTCTGCTAATTTGAACCAGCAACACAGAAAAGATTCACCCTATGCTGTAATCTGTTAAAATTTGAGAGGCAAAGAACTATCCCAGAGGTCACTCTATAAAGTAAAATTAACAACTTTATTCTTTAATTCCAACTGAGAATATTAAAACCAACAACTATTTACAACTCCTTTCTCTTAAAGCTATCTTTTACCTCCCACTCTACAGTACTAGTCCGATAAAAAATCCCGATTAAGATTTACAAAGAAAAATCACATTTCAAAACCAGTCAGCTTTGCTGAATTTCCTTCGTAGATTCTCCACAGGTCAGTTTCAATGTTTCTGCTGTGCAATCTCCTTCCACAGACAGGTAATTCTCAGACAGCTCTTGATATAACAGCCAACTTGTGTTGGTCTTTTGGCAGGTCTCTCTCTAGCTGTTCAAAATGTCCAATTTTTGCCCCAAAACATTGGATCGTTTCATTGGTTTTAATATTATAAAAATACTAAATTCAAATTTGATTGGACTCTGGTTTCTTGGGTCATAATTTAAACTGATTGGCCGAATTTGAATTTGTTTTTTGTCTCATGGCAACCCATCTGCTGCTAGCTGTTTTGACCAAGTATTACATTGTTACCTTGTTCAGAACACTTTGTGCTGTGTCTGGCAGGCCTTGCTAGCTTTTCAACTTTATTAAAGGTACAGGACCTCTACGTCTTTATAACAAGGTACATGGGATTAGTGTACTTTGGTATTTATTGGTTGGCATAGATATGATGGGCTGATGGGTCTTTTTCTATGCTGTATGACTTTATGTCTGGCATCTATCGCTGTCTTCTTGCATTGTTTTATTTGCACCAATAAAGGTAACAATAAAGTTATTCAATATTTGAAAGAGTACATTCATCGGGCAACTAACAGTTGGGAAAGTTAAAGAATTTGTCACAACAAGGCAGCAAAGAAATATAGTTATCCAGTTTTAAAGGTTTGTTGGTCTAATGATGCAATTTGCCATAATCCATTCATGCAGCAAGATTGAGTACTTCTAAGCATCTTCGGAACTTTTTTTTTATTTATTCACAGGATAAGGGTATTGCTGTCTAGGCCAATATTTATTGCCCATACCTAATTGCCCAGAGAGCAGTTGAGAGTCAACCACATTGCTGTGGGTCTGGAGTCACATGTAGGCCAGACCAGGTAAGGACGGCAGTTTCCTTCCCTAAAGGACATTAATGAACCAGATGTGCTCTTACAACAATTGATAATGGATTCATGATCATCGTTAGACTCTTAGTTCCAGATTTTTTAATTGAATTCAAAATTCACCATCTGCTGTGGCAGGATTCGAACCCAGGTCCTCAGAACATTATCTGGGTCTCTGGATTAACAGTCTAGTGATAATACCACAAGGCCATTGCCTCAGGAGCCATCAGAAGAAGGCTTGTGAATGAAAAAGTCCACTCCAAGTTCAGCCTAGATGGTAACTCTGAATTGGTAGGATTTTAAGCTGGCAGACTTTAGTCATACAAATAAAGAAAAATTGTTTAGATGTAATCCAATTACAGGAACCACAGGGCTGAGTTTTCCCAACCCTGAACAATGTGGATGATTGTAAGTCAGTTGAGAAAATATGTTGACACTAAGATATGTTTTGACTAACAAGATGACAATCTTGCTAGTGAGCAGTGAGAAGCTCATTTGCATGCCTCAACATCTCACTATTACCTATTCTCACTTCATTTTTATGCACCTCATTATTCTCCCTTGGACAGAGAGAAGGCAGCAATTCCTGACAAGAAAGTCAGAGCAGATACCTGATGACACAGCTCCCTGTTTGCTCGTCCTGGCATCCATTTTAGCCAGCAGTCCCCAGTTCCTCAGGGCACACTCCATGAACAGGGACAATCTGCAGACCATGGCCACAGAAGTTGGCATGGAATATGCTCACAATATATCACATCATGGCACGTTTCAGACTCCGTTTGAATACAGCACCAATACTTCCTGACTACTTTGCATGCAGGGACAGGCACCTATCTCTTGAACTGGAACAGGGTGCATATCGCAGCTGTTAGCCTGGTCTCTTTGCACTCACTCACTGTACATCTACTTGGAGGTTCTCAGCATCTCTTTCCATATTGCCACCAAGCTAGGTAACTCAGCCTCTCTGAGAGCAGTGATCTAAAAGGAAGCAGACATTATGCTTTATGCCGTCTTATAATATCAATGTTACACCTGCAGTACGTGTGAACTGCTTATGCGATAAACACACTGAATGTACTTCAATTAAATAGCAATGTCTAAAAATCTAATGAGTGCATCCAGAGTCAAATCAAGGGGGCTCTTGTAATCAGAGGCTCCTGTTATCATCAACGGAGTCATCTGATATCAATCAGGGACTTGGACATATTCAATTAAGCACTTGGTACATCGCGCTCAGGGGTTCCATATCTTTCCATCTGAGGAGTGGGCCACGATTAGTCCTGCAGGTCCAGTGCAACCAGATGAAACTAGTTGTAAGTCAGTTTGAAACAGCACAGAAATCAGTCAGGGGGTTTGGTCACTCATTATTTGAGGCTGTCTTCCCGTGTCGTTCAGGAAGGTGGACACATGGTCAGTTATGAACAATTATGAAATGAGGTATTACATTGAATATTAGGGAAAGAGTAGCACTCCCTTAGACAGAGTTCATACATGGTATGATATGAAAAATAGGGTATGGCATATGTAACTTGATTCTTGTAGCTCCAGTTATAATGATAGTCGATAATGTAAAGTGGAAATGCATTTAAGGATGTAAGCTTTATTTGCAATGAAGTGTCACCAGTGTCATCCATGTGCCCTCAGTAGCTATTTTGTTGCTTTCCTCCTAATATGTATATTGTATAGGGCTGTTCATGGCTGGTTGCATTGGCCTACTGCATATCTAGTCTTTAAGTGTGGTGCCAGCTGCAGAAATCTCAGAAAGTTCTGGCTGTGACAGTTGCTTCCACCACTAGTGAGCACAAAATAATTGTTGTGCATAGATGATGAAGTGAGCAGCAGTGAAATGTGTGAAATAACTCACTAGAGCTAATGAAGAAAAATCCATGAAATCTCCCAAAATTGATACTTCACCATTTTGTGGTAAAGTTCAGCCCATATTCAATGTGACCAACCTTTGGAAATAAATATTCAAAGGTGCACAACATTCTGAAAAAATAGGCAGAAAATTAAAAGGTAAGTAGTCTTTGTAATAAAGAAAAGTGTCAGGACAGTAGCAAGAATGGATCTTGGCTCAGAAGATCAGGAACTAGAATTCATGTGGGTGGAGACTGGAAGTAACAAGCACCAAAACATTTATTGTAGTTATTTATAGGCTATCTAACAATTGTTATACTGTTAAACAGCGCATTGAGCAAGAAATAATTGAAGCCTGTATCAAATGCCATGTAATAATCTTGGGAAACTTCAGTCTTATGGTCTGGACCAATCAAATTTGAAAACTATTGAATCTGTTGAATAATATATCTGTGCAACAATGGAGGTTTTGTTGTTATTCTCACAATAAAATATTCCCTGTGGGGGAAGAGATCATAATATGGGCAGCACGGTGGCACAGTGGTTAGCACTGCTGCCTCACAGCGCTAGAGACCCGGGTTCAATTCCCTACTCAGGCGGCTGACTGTGTGGAGTTTGCACGTTCTCCCCTGGTCTGCGTGGGTTTCCTCCGGGTGCTCCGGTTTCCTCCCACAGCCCAAAGACCTGCAGGTCAGGTGAATTGGCCATGTTAAATTGCCCGTAGTGTTAGGTAAGGGGTAAATGTAGGGGTATGGGTGGGTTGCGCTTCGGCGGGTCGGTGTGGACTTGTTGGGCCGAAGGGCCTGTTTCCACACTGTAAGTAATCTAATCTAAAATAATATGAGTGAATTCCTTGTTAAGTTTAGGAACTACGCAATTGAAATAATCTTATATAGTTGCGATTATATAGGTGCCACAACCACCTGATGAAGGAGCAGCGCTCCAAAAGCTAGTGCTTACAATTACACCTGTTGGACTATGACCTGGTGTTGTGTGATTTTTAACTTTATATGGTTGCAATTGTATGAGGGGACAGCTGGCTAATTTTCCTTAGATAAAACGTTATGCCAATAAATAACTGGTGGCAAACATTTGAAGAATGTCTAGAGGAATTAAGGGCTACGGGGAGAATGCTGGTAAGTGGAGCTGAAATGCGCATCAGCCATGATTGAATGGCGGAGTGGACTCGATGGGCCGAATGGCCTTACTTCCACTCCTATGTCTTATGGTCTTATGGAAACAATTGTAGCTGTTCAAGAACAATGTATTACATTTTAAAAAAAGCAAAAACATGTTGGCTAAATCCAGCCATTGTTGTGAAGGTTGGGACTAGATTAAAAGAAATGGCCTGTAATGTATAAAAGCTAAATAGTTCTTGAATGATTGGGAGAGTTTTAGAAATCAGGAAAGCACAACTAAATATGGATGATAAAAAGCATAGAATGTGAAATAAATTAGCCAGGAATATGAAAAGAAATTGTAAGAGCTTTTACAAGTCTCAGCTGACCTAATTGTGGCCTCAACTCCACGTTCTTGCATTGCATAGCCATTATGCCCTTTGACACCCTTTTCAATCAAAAATCTCCTGAACTCAATCTTAAAAATTTTCAATCATCCTGCGTGGTCTCATTCAGTATTCTGAAGAGGCTCCACAGGTTAGCGACTGAGGGACTGTTTCCCTTAACTGGGGCAATCTGTAATATGGTCCCAGATCTGGGCTTCAGTTAAGTCGAGTGCAAATGTACACAACAAAATTTTTTATGAAGCTTCTTGGACATCCTGATGTACTGACTGCATTGGAATTGCCTGAGCAGTTTATATTTCTGGTGGGTAATTACCCTCTGAGAAATTCTCCAACTCTGAGCTCGAGCCCGAAGTTTCTGACTTAGTCACCTGGACAATTACCCAGAAAATGCTTGAAGGATTATAAGTAGTTCCAGCTCCTGGGTCATCATACAACTGATTTCCCTGACTCTCCACTGAATGCTCAGAGCACCAGCACTCCAACTAACTCCCACGACCCTCCACCTCATAATCTTCTTAGTAAAACCATGATACAACTATCCCAAAATCACCCCATTTGCTTCCTTGACCAATCTTACTAGCATCCAGCCTAACGTAACTTCACTTGCCTGCTATCCTACACCTTCTAACCCATTTGCAACCCAGCCACCTTACTCGCCTTATAGAAATACCTCCTCCAGTGCTTCTCAAGGACATTTAAACTCATTAAAATTACAGATATGTAAGTATTTAACTTTTTGTGTGACTTGATTTTGGGACTCCAACCCAGTTTGGAAGATTGGGCCAGGATCTCCTCATGACAGATTCATCATTTAGGACTAAGCCAAAGAGGAAAATACTTAACTCAAAGTGTTGTGAATCTTCAGAATTATCTACCCCAGAGGTTTGTAGATTCTCCATCATTGAGTAGATTCAATGTTAACATTGACAGATTTTCAATCTTTTGGGATTCGAGAAATATGGGAAGCAGCTGGAAAAGTAGAGCGGCACGATGGCACAGTGGTTAGCACTGCTGCCTCACAGCGCCAGAGACCCGGGTTCAATTCCTGCCTCAGGCAACTGTCTGTGTGGAGTTTGCACATTCTCCCCGTGTCTGCGTGGGTTTCCTCCGGGTGCTCTGGTTTCCTCCCACAATCACAAAGATGTGCAGGTCAGGTGAAATGGCCATGCTAAATTGCCCGTAGTGTTAGGTAAGAGGTAAATGTATGGGTGGGTTGCGCTTCGGCGGGTCGGTGTGGACTTGTTGGGCCGAAGGGCCTGTTTCCACACTGTAAGTAATCTAATCTTAAAAAAAAAAGTAAATTTAAGACGGCCAATCAGCATGATCATATTCAACTCAAGAGGCCATATGATCTATTCCTTTGTTTAGATCAGAGTGGTGCTGGAAAAGCACTGCAGGTCAGGCAGCATCCGAGGAGCAGGAAAATCGATGTTTCGGACAAAAGCCATTCATCATTTCTTCTCCTAGTTCTTGTGCTCTTATATAGAAAATAACAACATCTTAATCCTTATTGACCCTTGATTATTTTATTTTTGAATAAGTCAATAAAAAGGAAGTGAACACTTTCCTAGATGACTCTAATCTCATGAATGACTAAATACGGCATAACTAAACTTTCCATTTTATTATATTAAAGTCCAAAATGAATATAAGTGAACAGCTATGATAGAATACAGGCAATTGGTCAGTAAGAAAATCTAAATCTTTGCATAAATTTAATTTTGTTTGTAGATAGCGTTTAATTGAAATCTAAGGTCTCAATTCCCAGACTTCAACAGGGTTTTAACAAGGTCTCCACTGGATAAACAGTTAGGCTTGGTTAATTAAGGAGCAGCTTTTTAACTGGGTCTCCCCAGTCTTTTGTGAAAGGAGCATATAAAACTAAGCAATGTTGCGACATTTACAATAGAGCCCGGAAGTTGGGTGACCAATAGAGGAATAGAAAGATTTGCTCCATTGCTTTGGCTTTTTCTCATTTTTGCAGCCTCTAGAAATTTGTTCCTTAATGCTACAGGAGAAGAAGCTAGTTATTAGGTGAATGATAATTTACTAAGGTTAATTGTATTCCTAATAAGAAAGTGATTTTATTCATTCATTGGATTATTATTGCCCATCCCTAATTGCCCAGAGGGCACTTAAGAGTCAACACATTGCAATGGGTCTGGAGTCATGTGTAGGCTTGTAGTAAGATCAACAGAATGCACCAAAAAGTAAATATATAATTCAGTAAGATAATTGAGTAGAATTTAGGGTGGTAGGACAGGTGATGTAACACATCTGCAGCATGTGGGGATTCATGGATGCTAGTTTGTGGCAAAGAAAATATATCTGCAATAAGTGAAGTGCAAGCAGATTCGATTCAGTTTATCAGCTGGAGGCTGAACTACAGATACTGATTCATCGGCGAAGGGTGATGTTGCATGGATTCCTTGTACCATGAAGCAGTCACAGCACGTAGGCTAATGTCTTTTGATTTAGTCAGTTCAGAGAGGACAGGATAGTGTAACTGCAAGTGAGACGGAAAGCACAGAAACATAGAATATAGGAGAACAAGTAGGTCATCCGACCCTTCGAGCCTGTTCTGCCATTCAGTATGATCATGGCTGATCATCCAACTCATCACCCTGTTCCCACTTTCTCCCCTGATTAGAGAACCCAGAGCATAAGACCCTTAGCCCTTACAATTGTGCCAAGCTTTTGAGACTCTTTCAATTTTTTTGGATGAGATTTCTGGCTCCAGGTGGTTGACCTAACTTACCATAACATTGAGCTACAGGAAGCCATTCAAGTGGTGCAGAGCAAAAAGAAATGTAATGGCGGTAGAGGACAGCATAATCAGAGGGATTAACAACATCATTTGAACAAAGTGCATGAGACCAGGTAGCTGTGTGGCCTACCCAGTGCTAGGGCTCAGAGTATCTGCTTAAGCCTAGAAAGGAACTTGTAATGGGAAGGGGAGGATCCAGTTCTCATGGTCCTTGTAAACCAATGATGTGGCAAAGTAGGTGGTTATACATAGTCAGTATGAGGACCGAGACATCAAATTAAGAAGCACATCTTAAATATAATAACCTCCGGATTACTACTTTAGCCACATGTCTAGCTTCCATATCCTTTTTCACAGTAAATACTGATGCAAAATACTCAGATATTCACAGCTGGGTCTGCTGAATTCTGAGCGGAGTATATGGGTAATAGGAGTGTACTCAAGCGAAATCAGGAGGGCAAAAAAGGGACACAAGATAGCTTTGGCACATAGGGTTAAGTACAATCCAAAGCGATTCTACAAATACAAAACCTAACTAGGGAGAGAATAGGTCCCTTAAATATCAACAAGACCAACAATGTGTGGAACCACAGGAGATGGGTGAGAGACTAAATAAGTATTTTGTGTCGGTATGTACTGTGGAGGATATGGAAGCTAGAGAATTTGGAGAAATAAATAATGATTTCTTGAAAAGTGTCCAAATTACAGAGGAGGATGTGCTGGGCATCTTAAAATGCATAAAGACGGGTAATTCCCCAGGACCTGATCTGGTGTGTGCCAGAACTTTGTAGGAAGCTAGGGAAGTGATTGCAAGGCCATTTGCTGAGATATTTGTATAATTGGTAGCCATGGGTGAGGTGTCAGAAGATTGGAAGGTGGCTAATGTGGGTGCCATTATTTAAGAAAAGTGGTAAGGAAAAGACCCAGGGAAATATAGACCAGTGAGCCTGATGTCAAGGATAGGTAAATTGTTGGAGAGCATTCTGAGGGACAGGAGTTATATGCATTTGGAAAGGCAGAGACTGATAAGGGATAGCAACATGGCTTTGTGCATAGGAAATTTTGTCTCATTAACTTGAATGAAATTTTTGAGGAAGAGACAAAAAGGTTGATGAATGCAGAGCAGCGGATGTTGTCTATATGGACTTCAACAAGGTGTTTGACAAAGTTCGGCAAGGTAGACTGGTTTGCAAAGTTAGATCACATGGAATCCAGGAAGAACTAGCCATTTGGATCCAAACTTGGCTTGAAGATAGGACACAGAGGGTAGTGATGGAGGATTGTTTTTCAGACTGAAGACATGTGACTAGTGGTGTGCCACAAGAACCCATACTGAGTCCACTGCTTTTTGTCATTTATATAAATGATTTGAATGTGCATACAGGAAGAGTAGTTAATAAGTTTGCAGATGACACTAAAATTGGTGTTGTAGTGAACAGTGAATAAGATTATTTCAGAGTATAACTGCACCTTGATAAAATGGGACGATAGGCTGTGAAGTGGCAGATAAAGTTTAATTTAGATAAATGTGAGGCTTTGCATTTTGGAAAGACAATTCAGGGCTTATGCACTTAATGGTAGGGTCCTGGGGAGTGTTATCAAGCAGAGAGATTTAGGGATGCAAGTACATAGTTCCTTGAAAGTGGCATCACAGGTAGACAGGATAGTGAAGAATGTGTTTGGTATGCTGGCCTTTATTGGTCAGTGCATTGAGTATAGGAGTTGGAATGCCATGTTGTGGCTGTACAGTACCTTGGTTGAGGCCACTTTTGGAATGCTGTATTCAATTCTGGTCTCCCTGCTATAGGAAAAATGTTGTGAAACTTGAAAAGATTCACAAGGATATTGTCAAGGTTGGTGGGTTTAAGCAATAGGGAAAGGCTGAATAGGCTGGGGCTTTTTCCCTCGGAGCATCAGAGGCTAAGCAGTGACCTTATAAGAGTTTATAGAATCATGAGGGGCATAGCATAGCCAAGTGAATAGCCAAATTCTGTTTCCCAGGATAGGAGAGTCCAAAACTAGAGGGCATAGGTTTATGATGAGAGGGAGTAAGATTGAAAAGGGATCTAAGGAGCAAAGGGTGGTACATGGATGGAATGAGATGCCAGAGGAAGTGTTGGAGGCTGATATAATTACAACATTCAAAAGGCACCTGGATTGAAAGGCTTAGAGGGATATGGGCCAAATGCTGACAAAGATTAATTTATGGATGCAGTCCTTTCTGCTAATACGCAATTGTTGCATTCTCGTAACTTAGCACTGCAGAAAATCCCGCAATAAAAATAACAAGGCTTATGGAAAAAATAGGTTTGGGGCAATCACCAAAAATATTACTCAAAATCGAAACAAAGAAAGTTGTTAGCCTAACATAAAGGATAGCACAGTTGAAGTAAATGTTAAATTCATATCTAATAATGAAATAATACAGTAAACTTAACATTTTACCTTGAAAAATTTTGAAGATAACTTGATGGGAGTAGAAGGGTGGTATTGAGGTTGCTGAGTTATTAAGATGGGCTGAGGGTCATCATCATCATCTTCAGGTGTGGTTGTGCTTGCAGAGTTAGGACAAAAAATAGTTCATCCAGACGTGGATGGCTGTGGTTCATTGTATCCTGACTGTTTCTTGGCAGTTGGCTTAAAAAAGACATCTAGGTTTTGCTGCTTTTGCCCTCTTTCTTCTTTCATAATAAAGCTGTTCATAGGGTGCCAAATAAGACCTTATTCCTTGAATTGCTATCCTGCTGCATTCTGCATTGTAATCATTGTCTTCTAAGAGCTGCAACTGCTTCTCAACTTCCGTCAGGATAGGAGACAGAAGAGAGGTGGAAAGGTCTAATGGTGCTGCATCCTGAATTACTACTACTTTATCTCCAGCTTCCATTTCCCCCTCAGCAACAGGTTGTTGTCGATCAACTGTACAGAGGTCTTCACAATGGGACTGAAGCAACTCTTCAACATCCTCACTCTCCACTTCTTCAAATCCAACCTGCTTTGCAAGAGGAACACAATGTTCTTTGATTCTTGGGAGCTGCTCTGATGGCTCAAAGCTTCTAAAATCATGAATAACATCTGGAAGAAGCTTCTGCCAAACTGCATGCTAGAAGTCCTTCCTGACGTCACACCAGGCCTCCGCAATAATGTCAATAGCGCTCTTGATCTAAGTTGTAGCCTTCTTCCTCAATCATTTTTTTCACTGTGGAAGGAAATGTCATTGCACGTTCCTTGTCATCACTGGCAGCTTCATCACATAACTTTATGTAACAAAAAGCATAGTGGTTCTTAAAACCAGCAAACCAGCTACTACTAGCACTAAAGGTGGCACATCTGCAGGATTTTCAGCTAATTTCTTTAGTCTTCATAAATTGATAAGGCTTTCTCCTTTCTGGCAAGAAAGCTGATCCCAGGTTGCTCTTTCTTTTGATCTTCTATGCACAGTCTTAGAAGCTGCTCCATCTTCTCAAGTTCCTTTGGCTGTGATCTCAGATTTGCTAGCACTCAGTGTTCCAGCAATATAACTTGCTTTAATTTTTTTTCTGTAATCGTGCGTAACATAGTCTCCTTTATTCCTGTTGCACGAACATCACATGTTTTTTCATTATGTTCAAAATGCTTTATAACATCTAGCTTCTCTTCAAGTGTTATAGCCTTTCTTTTATGTTCACCGCCCGCAATTTTATCACCAGGACACTTCTTGTAAACATTCTTGTTACTTTTCCTTCCCATATTTATCGGTAACACAGCAAAATCTGCAAAACAGAACAAAATTTATAGAGTACCTCTCAAACAGCACTTCACAACAAAGCATGCAAGTCAACTGAGCATATGATGTCGACACGGAGACTCTTGGCGTAAGCATTGTATTCCTTTGTCCACCGCGACAGTTAAAATGTTGAGGATGAAATGCATAATAGCCAACACAAGAATGTGAAAGTTCATGTTTTACAAACAGTTTTCACCTATTCATCCATTGTGTTACAGCTAATTCGCATTGACAAAACACCGTAGTAGCAGAAAGGACCGTATCTGGTTGACATGGATGTGTTTTTGGACCAAAGTGTCTGTTTCCGTATGCAAATCTATAACCGCATGTTCTGGAGTCAACTGGAGAGCAAGCTGTACTCACGCTGGAATTACGTAATGAGATACGATTAATTAATGATCTCACAATGAAGTCAACCATCAATAGCAGTGGCCATAATGTGATAGAATATCACCTTCAGTAAAGAGGAGCGGATTCAAGATATTTTTAATATTTAAATAAGGCCAATTATTAGGGCTTGAATCCAGATCTAACTGAAATGAATTGGCCAAAAAGGCTAAAAAGTAGGTCAATAGGGATTTCATGGCAAACATTTAAGGGAGTACATTAGAATACAGAGAATAGAACGTTTCTGATGAGAAAGAAATATTCCAAAGAACAAATCAATCATCTGGAGTTAACTAGAAAGGCTAAAGGTAGTATCAAATTAAAAGAAAAAGGGCCCAGGTTATTGTCTCACCTGCTCCTAACATATGGCATAACAGTTTGATTAAGAATATCTATAATTGTGCAAAGACAAGTGGCAGGGCAGAAGATTGGATAGAATATAGGAAGTTTCAAAGAATGAAAGAATAAGGAGACTAAAAGAGGAGTATGAGAGAAAGCTAATCAGCAATATAAAATCAGTGTGAATTTCTATAAATATATGAAGCAAGAAAACTCGACAAAGTGACCATTGGTCCTATAATAATTAATAATGGAAAATAATACGACTGCAAATAAATTGAATCTGGGAACAGTCTTCACTATAGAGGATGCAAGTAACATCCCAGAAGCAGCTATAAATCAGGAAATGGAACACAGAAAAGTTATAATCAGTAGAGAGCAGTACTGGACAATTTGTTGCAGTTGTGGTTTGGCAAGTGTTTTAATTCTCATAGACCTCATACTTGGGTCTTAAAAGAAATGGCTTGTGTGCAGATGGAACCTCTTTATTCAAAAAGGGAGGGAGACTAAAAGCAGGAAACTGCTGGCCAGTTGATTTATCATCTGTCATAGAGACAATTTTAGAAATTATTTGAAAGAAGTTAATAGCAAAACACTTGGGTAACTTCAAGGCAGTGGGACAGAGTCAGCATTGTTTTGTGAAAGGGAAATCATTTTAAACCAATTTATTAGAGTTATTTGGGTAAGTAACATGTTCTGGATAAAGGGGACCCAGTGGATGTACTAGATACTTTCTGATCAACCTTTTGAACTGGTATTATGCACTTCTGGAATGAGTCGGATTTATACCTTGGCCTCCTGGCTCAAGGGTAGCAACACTATCACTGCACCACAAAAGCCCTCCAGCTGGATTTACTATATTTGAATGTCTCGAGGGCATTTGATAAAATGTAGCATCAAAGGTTATTGCAGAAAATAAAAGCTTAGGTGCAGGAGGGTCACATGTTGGTCTGATTAAAGGATTGATGGAGTAGTTGACTAACAAGAAACAGAGTGTAGGCATAAATGGGTATTTTTCAGAAGATATTAAGGGTGGCATGCCACAGTGATTGGTATTGAGATCTCAAATATTTGCAATTCATATAAATTATTTGGATGAAGATCTAGTTACCCAAATTTGCTGATAGCACAAAATCGGGAAAAAATAAGTTAAATGGAGCGAACAAGATCAAAAAAGTATGCAGATAGATCAAGTGAGTGGGCAAAAATCTGGCAAATGGAGGATCATGCAGGGAAGTGTGAAATTACCTATTTTCGCAGATACAATATAAAAGAGCATCTAATCAAAGTGGTGAGAAATTGCAGAGTTCTGAGATACAGGGAGGCTTGGAGTCCTATTGCAAGGATCGCAAAATGTTAGTATGCAGAGCAATTAATTAAGCAAGCTGATCTAATATTATAATTTGCTGTGAGGGGTTTGAATACAAAAGTAGAAAGTTTCAGTTACAGTTATACAGGATACTGATGAGATCACATTTGGAGTACTGTGTACAGTATTAGTCACCTTATTTAAGGAAGGATGTAAATGTAATGGAAATAGTTCTGAGAAGGTTAACCAGGGCCTGCATCTAAAACAAATAGGTTGTCTTATGAGGAAAGATTGGACACACTCAGCATGTATTTGTTGGAGTTTAAAGAGTAGAAGATGACTTGATTGAAACAATGTGACCCTGAGGAGTCTTGACAAATTGGATAGGGAGACAGTATTTTCTGTTGTGGTAAAATCTTAAATTAAGAGACACTCTTTAAAAATAAGGAGTCCCTCATTTAACACAAATGAAGCAAAGTTTGTCTCTGAGAGATGTGAGTCTTTAGAACTCTGCCTGAAAAGATAGTGAAAGCAGGATCTTTGAATATTCTTAAGGTAGAGGTGGATAGATTCTTGGCAAGCAAAAGAATGAAAGGTTTTAAGGATAGAATGGAATGCAGATTTGTGGTCACAATCAGATCAGCCACAATCTTATTAAATGGTTGAGTAAGCTCAAGGAGTTGAATGGCCTACTCCTAATCTGCTCCTTGTTTGGGTGTTTTACTATTAAAATAATTATTTTTTATTAGTGTGGGTAGGTTAGTGCAGACTCGATAGAGTGAAGAGCCTGTTCTGTGCTGTGACACTGTGACAAGCCAAAATACCATTTCTTTAGTTTGCTTCTGTTTCGCACACATGCATCTCTTTCTGAGTAGTAGTTTCATGGAATTGTTGCAGTGCAGAAAAAAGCCATTTGGCCCAACAAGTTTATACCAGTTCTCCAAATGAATATCACGACTTAGTTCCATTCTCACATTGACTCCTCATAACCCAGCACATTATGTCTATTTAAATAATCTAATGCCCTCTTGAATGCCTCAATTGAGTCTGCTTCCACCATGCCTCCAGGCTGTGCATTCTAGATGCAAACCACTTACTAAATGAAAATGTTTCTTCACACACTACATCTACTACTTTTACAAATCATTTTAAATGTGTCCCCTCTCATTCTTGATACATTTATGAGCAGGAACTGTTCCCCTTGCCTATTCTGTCCAGACCTCTCATGATTTTGAAAACTTCAATCAAATCTCTGCTTAGCCTTCTCCTCTGAAAGGTAAACAGTAGCAGTTTCATCAATCTATCTTCATAACTGAAGTTTCTCATCCCTGGTAACCTTCTTGTAAACCTCTTTAGTCTCTCCAATGCATCCAAATCCTTCCTAAATGTTGCACCTAGAACTGTACATGGCATTCCAGCTAAGGTCTAACTAGTATCTTATACAGATTCTGCTTAACCTACCTGCTCTTGTGTCCAATGCCCTTATTAATGAAGCATAGGATGCTGTATACTTTAGTAATGGTGTATTCTACCTATCCTGTCACTTTTAATAACTTATGCATGCATACACCCAGGTTTCTCTGTTCCTGCATACCCTTTAGAGTAGTATTCTTTATTTAATGTTGTCTCTCCATGTTCTATGAAAATGTATCGCCTCCCATATGGAATTCTTTTTCCTGAATAACCTGGTGTCACTTCTTATATTCTACTGCATGGTTTTCTGGTTATTCAGAGGTCTGACATGAGAAATGTAAGTATTAGGCATATCAACTGTAGGTGCCATGATTCCAATTAGTTTGCTGACCCATTTTCAGTGAAATGGATAATTCATGGTGAGCTATTGGATCTGAAATCTGAGCAATGGTAGCATGCATTGCAGCTGTCATCGTTTGGAAGCCAATACAAAGATTTTCCATCTAGTATTGTCACCAGAGCAATAATCTGATGTGTAAACGTTATCAGAGCATTATGGTTCAGATCTTTCAATCATTCCAGCAATGCACATCAGCCAGGTGTGTCAGGATAGTTCAGAAGACCCAATATACTTAATTGTAATGCAATTACCTTGCACTTTTAAACACCTGATGGCCAATTATCTGGTGCCCAGAACCCTTTGGAAATGCATCCAATTCACAATTAAAGTCTGGACTTTGAAGAACTCCAATACACTGAACTGAATAGCCATCCAGGAAAAATTAGAGAGACTAAAACTTACTCCTAACTCCAGTGTTACTATAAAACTGACACTACCATCTCCCTCAAACCCACTGATTCAGTACTGACTTCTCAGAAACCTCCAGCAACCACCCACAACCTGACTCTTCTCATGTCCAGATCTTTGCACAACTTGATCCTATCACATCTTCTGACACCTCGTTATTCACAAAAAGAATCTCCGATGTGAGATGATACATTTTGATAGAACACCGAGAGACAATATTAAATAAAGAGTATTACTCTAAAGGGTATACAGGAGCATATATGTGCATAATTCATTAAAACTGACAGAACAGGTATAGTCCAGACACAACTCCCCATACCCAACCCCACTCCTGACCCCAATCTCGCTGCTGAATTTCCCCCAACCCAGCACATCTTCTGACCAACTTACCTTACAACTTACATTCACCTGTTACTTCTTTCCTGCCCCACCTGCCCCTGAGCACTCTACCCACCAGTCAAGCGAACATGCTACATAGCTATCTGCTAAACTACCAGTCCACCCACCTACCAACACACCACCCACCTAAGTATTCATGAACAACCTGCCAACCTAATAAGTACCTGTCACCATATCCACCGCCATCTATCTCCAAGTCTGTTGACTGAGGTGCCTCCATACTGAGATCCCAACCTATCCCCGCATATTTTGCCCTGCTATCGCCATACCCACTCACTAAGAATCATTTAATATCATTGAATATTAAACAGGAAAGAAACTCATTACATTTAGAATTTGATAATATAGAACTTGCTGGACAAGATATGCATTTTGCTGAAGTTTTTCAGCTTGCATTCATCAGGGCAACACACAAGAATTAATGGGAAAACTCATAATTTATACTGCATGCGAGGAGTGTGTTGAGTGGTTGGCAAGTGAACTCTGATTAGTAGAGGCATTGGTATGGAGAATGAATCAATTAATGATGATTGAAAGTTTACTGCCATGTCTTGTTTAAAATGCCTGCACCAATCAGAGTCTTCTTGCCAGTTAATTGATATTCTTATGTCATGCAGCATGAATTTTAATTTTCCCCTTGAATTTATATTCTTGTGAATTATCCTGATGAGTGCAAGACAATGAGTTTCAAAAGATGCCTTCGTCAGCAAAACACTTAGAATTATGAAATAAGAATGTAGTTAGTTCTTTCAAAAAAACATAAAACATGTAAGCTATGTAATAACTGAAAAATGGGGAGAATATTAGATTAAACTTAACTGACAGTTTAAATTTTTATGCTGCCAGCTGCTACCATCTTGCAGGGTGATGTGGACTATGGTATTGTTTCCCCGGCACTGTATCAAGTCCTACCTTTTTTTTATAATGGAGGTTTCAGGGACTGGCCAGCATCAAAAGACTAACTGTAAAAAGCCATTGGGTGTGTAATTGAAAGTTTTTCCTATGATCAGAATAGTTGTGTCATGAATCAGAAGATCTAAGCCAATGTGTCAATTTAGCTGTGGTATCAAGCCTAGAAATTCGTAATGTTAAGTGCACTTCTTATATGCAAGTAGAAAATGAGTTACACGCACTATTTGGAATTTACATGAACATGTTTTGGATTAATTGATCTGTATAGCTACAATAATTAACTTGGGCAGCATGAACTTCAACTTTTAAAACTTACCTTTAGATGAAGGATACAACAGCAGCACTCACAACAGTTAAGTAATGAACAGAACTTGGCTAAGTCAGCTAACATACAGTCTATTATGGCATGTTTTGTGCTATAACATAATGTGTAACTGAGAATAATGCGATAGAAGCAGGTAAGCAATAAGCAGCATGGCACAGAGAAAGAAGGAAATGTCATTATTCAAAAGTCTGCAATGAAGCTTCATTGGGTAAATTCCCCTAAACTATCATCTCCTCCTTAATTAATGTTTAAATTTATTGTAACCTGAATGTATAAAGAGGCCACATTTTGCTGTACTGTGATATAATTAATTGCAATAATTAAATGTATATTCTCTTGGATAACTAGGTTAATTTAATCCAAGCTGTTATAAGTAAGCTGGTGTTGAATTTTTCATTCTTACACGATTCCATATATAAAATGCATACTTATTATTTGTTTAGAGAAAAGAAAAGATAAGTTTTTTTAAAAAGTACTTTTACGCACAACTTGATAAAGGGTAAAAATGCCTTTGTTGTGAGTAAATATTTGTCCAGTCATTGCTTTTAGGAAAGGGGTCAGTTCAGTGTGGAGTCTGGTCTCCATGTAGTGCCATTGATTAGCTATCAGATGAAAAATGTTAATCAGTAACTTTGGGTGTTACTGATCAGTTGAAATGCATTTAGCTTTATTCAAAATGGCCTAAAGTGAAACAATTCATAATCCTTAACCTTTCCTGCAAATATTGCACAAGATGTTTAGAAAGGAAAACCTGTTGTTCTGTGGTTAACCAATTCTTCATAGATTTTGTCATCACTGCTGAATTGTCATTCTTTACATTTTGCATTTAATTAGACAGTCACAGCCTATCTCAAATATTAGTGACCAATATCAAATAAAAACTGATTTCCTCCTGTTTAAATGACAGCCTATTTCAGCTAATTAAAAAGCCACAGGACAAAGTGACAATGTGTACATAAACACCATTGCTTAGAAACCAAAGTGGGAAATAACCGATAATGGATTCACAGGCTAGAGCATTTCAGAGTGACATAGCATATATAGTATACTACTACATGTCTAAGATGTTGAAATTAATGACAATGAGAGTGATTAATATATTTAGCAAAAAGAATTAAGACGATTATCCCATGTTACTTAAAATACTTAAAATACAATTTAGGTTGCATTTAAATTGTAGCTGTTGGTGAGATTTACAGTACCTTATTTATATTCTTCCAATTTGAATTCTTTCAAAGGAGACTTTGGCGTATGTGTATTTACATGCTTGGTGGAGCTCCATCCCTAGTCATTTGGGTTTAAATGATTTTAGTGTGCTGATAGAAAAGGTAAATTTTATACATCTACATGTGATTTAAAAGGTGCTCTGGAAAGCCAAAGGATCCCGAGAATTACTCAGTTTGACTTCAATCAGATTTATACTTTGACTTTTAAGCACAGTCAGTGTGCCTTCTGTAGGGAATCTCAAACCACTCCTTCTGGAGCTATTTGAAACCAAATCAATCATTTTTGCACTTACGACTTTTTAATCATACTCTTGTGTTTTTCAATTACGTTACAGTTGCAGTTTAGATGTACATATTAAATTGCACTTTGAGTTTTGGTTAATGTAGTTAATTGTCCTTGAAACATGTTTCTATTTGTACAACTAGTTGTGCATACAGGTTGGTTCTACTTTGAAAGGAAAGCATCATTGTTGCTCAAGTGCTGTTTTGTAAAACAGTTCCAGAATTTGGTACCAGCCCAAGCCAAAGTTGAGATGCATTACCTGTAAAGCAATTGCATGCACTTGCACACTGCACCATGGAGAAGCCTACAATTCTCAGAGCCATGTTATCACTTTGCCTCCTTATTTATGGCAAGAGTGAATTAAACATATTCTTCCTAATCCAACAGTAGATAGCAAACTTACTGTCCCTTAAGATTGCATGCTCCAACCTAGGAAAAGCCAAATGAGTAAAAGTTAATGAGCGTGGCTACCTTCAGAGAAAATGGCACTGTCATCCTCACTCTGCCTTAAGGCTAAATTTGTGGCTGTGAACAGTGCAGATTTCAGTGAAGATGTCAATTGGAGGTACCCAACACACTGTTCATCATTTAGTTTGAGGTAGGAGAGTCACTCCTTGACCACTGGGCTGATATGGCTTCCTGGTGCAGTGCAAATATTGCACTTCCATCCCTGTTTTCCAACAAACACTAGGTAAATGGCCAAATCCCATTCTTCAGTTCAGATACACCATGATGCAGTCCAAACAATTCAGAATGTGGTTGGTGTCAGATTGCAGTCAACACAGAGAGCGAATGAGTACAGCTACTATTCAAAATGAAAACTGTTCACCACTTAGAACTACAGAATTTTCTTTTCGTAGCTTCAGCCTTTTCATAACCACTATCATGTTCTGACGAAATGCCACTTGGACTTGCGAGGACATGTTAGCCTGTGATCAGTCATGATTGTACAGTAATGTAAGTATGTTTGCTAAAAGGTAGATTTAATAGGATTAAATCAAAAATGTGTTCCTACAACTACATCAAAACAAGAATAGTTACAAATTGGAATTTAAGCAAAGATTCAGTACCCCTGCTAAAAATGAAACTGTGCTTGTTGGAGTTCTATGATGCATTGATAATTTGAAAAGGGAGTTAAATTTTGTTTGATTAAACAAACAGAGTTTATTAAAGTAATTTGAATGCACTTTTTTAGCTTGTCCACATTAGGAAGCACAATGAAAGAGAGAGAAAATGATAGGAGCATAAGCTCTGGATAGGCTATGGTAATATTTGAATATAGCTGTTCTCTTTGGCTGCGTCAAAGGACAGTTATGCTAGGTCAGCAGAAATGCCCCTTTTAGTGATGGTCATTTAGTGTTCTCTTGGTAGAGATCCAGCAGAGAAAGGTTCTTTTATTTGGGACTGAGAGGAATTCTGAATGTTACAATATGCAACATTCTGGAAGGATGCAACTAGAGCTGTGAACCAGTTAGATCTGTTCACAGTTTTTTGACACATGTGGCCTTGATAGTTGCTGACCATTTTAGTTCTGGAAAACAGGGAGATTGCATTTATCCTTGTGGCAAATCCACTATTTCTGATTCCCAGCTGAATTGTAGTATGGAGTCAATTCTTTATGCAGTTTGGAAGATAACTGCACCAAAACCTGTCAATGTGGTTCAAGGATTGTGATGATTGGTGTGAATTAGTGTCTGTGGACTTGGCGTTCCTGGCTTTCCTTCTTTCATCTAGCACCATAAAAGGCATGAAACATTGTAATTAGGATACCCAATACTAAAGTAAGTGAAAGCCTCTCAGATTTCACTTTGCCTTTTTTTTGAAATGGCAGAATCCTTAAAGTCCTCTTAATGCTGTTAGTTCATGGAGAAATAATATGTTTGTTCCTTTGGTACACATTGAATTAGTCACCTCCTTCGTTCATTGATGTACTGTAGGTTGGTTCATGTTACTTTGGTAGCCTGAAACAAGCCTGAGCACAGAAATTAGGAGCTGATGCAACTTCAATCATTGGCAATCTGTGCTCATAATACATTTTAGTTATACATCAAATTTCACTGTGATGCAATTTAGCCTTCACAGCTTTCCTAGCACAAATCAGGCCTATATTTGTACCAGCAAAGTGGTCCCAGTCCTTCTTCTTTCCGATGTTAACTTCCTAGTTACTGTCCACTGTTCCTATCATTCATACAGAAAGTATTTAAAAAGTGGAAATGCTGATCATTCTGCACCATCCTATTTTCCAGTCATTGCTATTCTTCCTACAGGACTAAGTGTTGAAAAGACAAACCCTAAAGCTTTGTTTTTTTAATGTGTGGAGCATTCATAATAAAGTGGATGAGTTAGTCATGCAGATAGATATAAATAGATATGATATATTTGGGATTTCAGAGACATGGCTGCAGGGTGACTAGAGGTGGGAATTGATTATCCAGAAGTACTCAGTTTTATGGAAAGACAGACATAAAGGAAAAGTAGGTGTGGTTGCATTGCTAGTTAAAGAGAAAATTCCTGCAATAGTGATGGAGGACATTAGTTTTAGTGAAATGGAACCTGTGTGGGTAGAACTTAGAAATACCAAGGGGCAGAAAATGACAGTGAGATTTGTATATGAACTCCCAAACAATTGTCAATGGTGGGAAAGTATTTCAACAGGGAATTAAAGATAAATGTACAGCTGTAATAATAAACAACTTTAATCTGCATATAGATTGGATAGAACTGGTCAGTAACAATACCATACAAGAGGAATTCCTGAAGTATGTAAAGGATAGCTTTTTGGATCAATAAGTTAGGGAACTAATGAAGTTGAAACTTTATTGCTGGAACAGCACAGCAGGTCAGGCAGCATCCAGGGAACAGGAGATTCGACGTTTCGGGCACAGGCCCTTCTTCAGGAATGAGCAGAGAGTGTTCAGCAGGAGAAGATAAAAGGTAGGGAGGAGGGACTTGGAGGAGGGGCGTTGGAAATGTGATAGGTGGAAAGAGGTCAAGGTGAGGGTGATAGGTCGGAGTAGGATGGAGGCGGAGAGGTCAAGAAGAAGACTGCAGGTCAGGAAGGCGGTGCCGGGCTGGAGGGATCCGGCTGAGACAAGGTGGGGGGAGGGGGGATGAAGAAACTGGTGAAGTCCAAGTTCATCCCCTGCGGTTGGAGGGTTCCCAGTCGGAAGATAAGACGCTCCTCCTCCGACCGTCGGGTTGTTGTGGTTTGGCGGTGGATGAGTCCAATGACCTGCATATCCTCGGTGGAGTGGGAGGGGGAGTTGAAATGCTGTGCTACAGGTTGGTTGGGTTGGTTCGTCCGGGTGGCCCAGAGGTGCTCTCTGAATCGCTCCGCAAGTAGGCGGCCTGTTTCCCCAATATAGAGGAGGCCACATTCCTGAAGAAGGGCCTGTGCCCGAAACGTCGAATCTCCTGTTCCCTGGATGCTGCCTGACCTGCTGTGCTGTTCCAGCAATAAAGTTTCAACTTTGATCTCCAGCATCTGCAGACCTCACTTTCTCCAGGGAACTAATGAATTCAAGCCATTCAAACTTGGTATGGTATAATCAGAAAGGGATAATTGGCAATCCAGCTGTGCAAGGCCCCTTGTGGAAGAGAGACCATAATATGATAGAATTCTTTATTAAGATGAGTAGTGATGTAGATGATTTAGAGACTAGAATCCTGACCCTAAACAAAAGAAACTATGATGGTATGAAATGCAAGCTAGCTATGATACTTGGGCAACATTACTTCACTGGTTGATTAGTGGACAGGCAAAAGCAAACATTTAAAGATTGCAAGGAGAAACTGCAGTAATTGTTCATTCCTGTCTGATATAAAAATAAAGTAGGAAAGGTGGCATGAACATGGTTAACAAGGGAAATTAGGGATAGTATTAGATCCAAGGAAGGGACCTTTAAATTAATCCAAAAAAAGCAGCAGACCTGAGGAATTGGAGCAGTTTAGATTTCAGCAAAGGAGGAGAAAGAGATGTAAAAGGGAAAAATAGAGTCCGAGAGTCTCCTTATAAGGTTCGTGCAAACTGATTGTGAAAGCTTTTCCAGGTATGCGAAGAAAAGAAAGATTAGTGAAGACATTAGTCCCTTGCAGTCAGAAACAAGGGAGGTTATAATGGGGAACAAAGAGATGACAATTAAATCTGTATTTTAGTCATTCTTCACTAAGGAGGACACAATGTCTCAAAGATGTAGGGGAATACAGAGTCTAGTGAGAGGAGGAACTGAAGGGAAATGGTGTTGGGGAAACTGATGGAATTAAAGGTCAATAAATCTTCAGGACCTGAGGATCTACATCCCAGAGTACTTAAGGAAGTGACCCGAGAAATAATGGATGCATTTGTGCTCTTCTTTCAAGATTCCACAGACTTTGGGATGGATTTGTATGGATTGGAGGGGAGCTAGTGGTCCTAACTGTTTTTAAAATGAGGTATATAGAAAATTGTGAATCATAGACCAGTTAGCCTGACAAATGTCGTAAGGAAAATGCAAGAATCTGTTAGGAAAGCCTAAAATAGCTGAGAGGTTACTCAACACTGACAGGATTGGACAGAGTCAGCATGGATTTATGAAAGGGAAATTATTTTTGACAAGTTACTGGTACTTTTGAGTCAATAACTAGTAGTGTTGGTAAGGGAAACCAGTGGATGTCATTTACTCGGATTTTCGGAACGCTCTCAATCAGGTTCAACAGAAGTGTTTCGCAGATAAAATTAGAGTGAATGGGATCGGGAATAGTGTACTGACATGGATGGAGAACTGTTTGGCAGATAGGAAACAAAGAATAGGAATAAATGGATCTTTTTCCAAGTGGCTGGCTGTGACTAGTATGGTACCTCAGGGGTCAGAGCCGAGATACCAGCTATTCACAAAACATAGTAATGATTTAGATTAGAGAACTAAATACAATATCTCCTAGTTTGTAGATGAACAAAACTGGGTGGGTGGGTGAACTGTGAGAAGGATACAAAGATGCTTCCCTGTGATTTGGATTAGTTGAGTGAGTGGCAAAAACAGGAGGGTAGATTATTGTCTAAATACTGCTAGATTGGAATTGTTGAAAGTGTGCATGTAGGTGCAACAGCCATTGAAGAAGACAACTGATATATTGGTCTTCATAATAAGAGGATTCAAGTACAGGAGCAGAGGTGTCTTGCTGCAATTATACATGGCCTTGGTGAGACTATACCTTGAGAATTGTGTGCAGTATTGTCTTCTTTGTCTGTGCGAAGATGCTAAACTATTGAGGGAGTGCAACAAAAGGTTACCAGACTGATTCCTGGGATGGCAGGACTGACATAAGATGAGAGTTGGATCAGTTAGATTAGATTAGATTCCCTATTGTGTGGACTATATTTACGAAGTTTAGAAGAAAGAGAGGAGATCTCATAGATACCTATATAATTCTAACAGGACTAGACAGGGTAAATGCAGGAAGGATTTTACTGATGACTGGGCAGTCCAGAACCAGAGGTAGGGATACTGATTAGGTATTTAAGGACTGGAAGGAAGAGAAACTTCTTCACTCAGAGTTTGGCGTGTTGTAGAATTCTCTATCACAGAAAGTGGTTGAGGCCAAAACATTGAATTTTTTCAAGGAGTTACATACAGGTCTTAGGATTAAAAGGATCAAATGGTATGGGAAGAAAGCCGGAACAGTATACTGAGTTGGATATTAAAGGACCAAATGGATTACTCCTACTATGGTTTCTATCTTCTTTGTTTCAGTGCAAACTATGAATGCAAGCAAAATGTATTAAATTAGCTAAATCAATGCATATTTTTGCATTGGTTGGAATGCTTGTCATAGAATCATAGAATGGTTATAACAAAGAAAGAGGCTATTTGGCTGATCATATCCATATTTGTCCTCTAAATGAGCTACTCATCTGATCCTACTCCCCATCTTTTCAATATCACCCGCAAATTTTTCACTTCAGATTTATCTGAATCTTTTCTGGAGGCCTTTTCTGAATCTATCTCTATCATGCTCTTGTGCAAAGTGTTCCATATCCTAACAAAATGCCACTTGAAATTTTTTTTTATTATGTCATCATTGGTTCTTTTGCCAATCACTTTAAATCAACGCCTTTTTGTTTTTGGGCCTTCTGCCAGTGGATACTGCTTTGCCTTAACCCATAGCCAGGCATCCCACAATTTTGAAAACCTTAGTCAAATTTTCTTATAACCTTTTCTTCTCCAAGGGAACAGCCAATTAATCCATGCAACTGAAACCCCTCACCTCTGAAATTATACTTGTGAATCCTTTCTGCACCCTCGCAGCTTTCTTCAAGTGTGCGTAGAATTGATTAGAATATTCCAGATTTTTAAATTCATTTTACAGGATATGGGCATACTGGCTAAGCCAGCATTTATTACCTGTTTCTAATTGACAATGGTTTCATGGGCATCATTGGACTTCTAATTGAAGATTTAAAAAAAAACTTTAATCATACCCAGGTCCCCAAAATATTACCTAGATTTCTGGAATCATAACTTAGTAATAACACCATGAGGCCAGCACTGCCCCCTCCCCCAGCGCCCACCAGCTGACCCAAGATTTCATGCAGTGTCCTCAAGGTATTCTATGATGCTTTTTATCAAGCCACATATTGACAATATGGCCAAAGAGTATCGGCTACTATGGATTCTGAAATGTCCTTTCAAATCATTATTTTCATAATCAACAGCTCACCCCAACTCTGGATGCTCATTTTACAGGTGATGATTTACAGTTCTAATCATATCCAGCATAACTGACAGATAAATGCAGGAACAGTGAGTAATAGAGTAATACATCACAGAAACAGACCCTTTGATCCAACCAGACGGAAGTGAGGACTGCAGATGCTGCAGATTAGAGTCGAGAGTGTGGTGCTGGAAAAGCACAGCAAGTCAGGCAGCATCCGAGGAGCAGGAAAATCGACATTTCGGGCTTTTGCCCGAAACGTCGATTTTCCTCCTTCTTTGGTCCAAACAGTCCTTGCCTCCCATAATTCCGAATTGAAGTAGTCTGACCTGCCTGCAGTTAGCCCATATCCCTTTAAATATTTCTTAATCACCTACTTATCTAAATGTCTTTTAAATGTTGTAACTGTACCCACATCCATTACTTCCTCTGGAAGTTCATTCCACATATGAACCACTGGCTGAAAAGCAGGACGTCCAAGGTGGTTATCTCCGGTTTGCTTCCAGTTCCTCGGGCTGGTGAGGCCAGAAACAGGGAGATAATGTACTTGAACGTGTGGCTGGGGAACTGGTGCAGGAAGCAAGGATTTAAATTCTTGGATCACTGGGGTATGTTTTGTGGTAAGCATAAATTCTACAAGACAGACAGTCTGCACCTTAAGAGGTTAGGGACCAGCATTCTGGCAGGCAGGTTTGCTACTGCAACACAGCTACGTTTAAACTAAGTGGGGGGGACAAACTGGATGTTTAAGAAGGAAATTGGAGGGAAAGTTAGAACAAGGGAAGTCAAGAAAGACAATTCTATCAATGAGGCAGAAAACTCAGAAAGGGATCATGCTGTAAGGTTGAGTGAAAAAGGAGTTGATGGGAAGGGTGAGGGCAGTAACAAATTAAAAATACTATACATGAATGCACGAAGCATTAGAAATAAGATGGATGAGCTTGAGGCTCTTTTGGAAATTGGCAGATACGATATTGTGGGGATAACTGAGACGCGGCTTCAAGTGGACAGGGCCTGAGAAATAAATATTCAAGGCTACACGTGCTATCGTAAGGACACACTGACGGGCAGAGGGGGTGGGGTGGCCATGTTGGTAAGGGATGATATTCAGTCCCTTGCGCAGGGGCACCTAGAATCAGGGGATGTAGAGTCAGTGTGGATAGAGCTGAGAAATACTAAGGGTAAAAAGACCCTCTTGGGAGTTATCTACAGGCCCCCAAACAGTAGTCTGGATGTTGGATGTAAGATAAATCAGGAGCTGAAATTGGCCTGTCGCAAAGATGTTACTATAGTTGTTTTGGGGAATTTCAACATGCAGGTAGACTGGGAGAATCCGGATGGTATTGGACCTCAAGAAAGAGACTTTGTGGAGTGCCTCAGAGATGGATTCTTAGAACAGCTGGTGCTGGAGTCGACCAGGGAGAAGGCAATTCTGGATCTGGTATTGGGCAACGAACCAGAATTGGTCAGGGACCTCGAAGTGAAGAAGCCATTGGGAAGTAGTGACCATAATACAATAAGTTTCAATCTGCAATTTGAGAGGGAGAGGGTACAATCGGAAGTGACAATATTTCTGTTGAATAAAGGGAACTATGGAGCTGTGAGGGAGGAGCTGGCCAAAGTTCAATGGTGCAATACTTTAGCAGGGATGACAGTGGAA
>NC_057719.1:58725868-58834553 GCF_004010195.1 Chiloscyllium plagiosum
ACCGCACCTGGAATATTGTGTGCAGTTCTGGTCTCCAAATTTGAGGAAAGACGTTCTGGCTATTGAGGGAGTGCAGCGTAGGTTCACGAGGTCAATTCCTGGAGTGGCGGGATTACCTTACACTGAAAGACTGGAGCGACTGGGCTTGTATACCCTTGAGTTTAGAAGACTGAGAGGGGATCTGATTGAGACATATAAGATTATGAAAGGATTGGACACTCTGGCAGCAGGAAACATGTTTCCGCTGATGGGTGAGTGCCAAACCAGAGGACACAGTTTAAAAATACGGGGTAGACCATTTAGGACAGAGATGAGGAGACACCTCTTCACTCAGAGAGTGGTGGCTGTGTGGAATGCTCTGCCCCAGAGGGCAGTGGAGGCCCAGTCTCCAGATTCATTTAAGAAAGAGTTGAATTGAGCTCTCAAGGATTGTTGAATCAAGGTTTATGGAGATAAGGCAGTAACAGGATACTGATTAAGGATGATCAGCCATGATCATATTGAATGGTGGTGCAGGCTCGAAGGGCAGAATGGCCTACTCCTGCACCTATTGTCTATTGTCTATGTAAAAATATTGCCTCCAATTTCTGTTTAAGCCTTTAAATATGGTTTGTCCAGTTTAGTCACTGGTCAATGGTAACCCCAGGATGTTGGTTGTGGGGAATCTGGGGTAGTAATTCCATTGAATATCAAAAGAGAACTGGCTTGATAATGTCCTGTAGGGGATAGTTATTGCCTGATATTTGTGTGGTGTGAATGATATTTGCCACTTGCCAGTTCACACCCATTGACTTGAATTTTGTCATTTGGCCACATTTGGCCAAATCTTATGTTGGAGTTCGGGCAGTCAATCTCATTCTACTCAGGTGTGGAATTGTGGAAAGGTTTAGCTCAAAGCTAGGTGCCAGGTTTCCTCCATGACCTGTGCATTTCCCCAACTCGTTAACTATTGCCAGCCTGACAAGTTCCTAGAGATTGATATCTCTCATTCTGTCCTATAGTGCAACCAGTTCCACCACCCCTGCTCCCCACACCACCAACACCACCACAACCAACTTCCTTAACCCTGACAATGGTGGTGTCTTTAACTGCCTTGGCTGGAAGGTCTAGAATTCCATTTCAAAACATTTCTCTTTTTTGATTGTTCCCCTTAATACCGACCCTGACATATAGATAATTGTTACATTACTTCCACTTTTAACTCACTGCCAATGTACAGTTGGGATGGTCCTCACTTGAACTAAACCAGAGCTAGTGTGCTGGTAAGGGAGTAAGTTAGCTCAATTGATTGGATGACTGATTTGTGATGCAGACTGACGCCATCAGCAAAGGTTCAATTTCCATACCAGCTGAGGTTACTATGAAGGACTTTCTTTCTCACCCTCTCCCCATCTCCCACAGGTTAAACCACCACAAGTTGAGTCTAATAAGAGAGTAGTCTTATGGTTGGTAGGTCTATGGCTATTTAGTGTACAGGCAAATTATGACATTTGGGATTTAAGTAAAATAATTGGGGGGAGAGTTTGAGTATATTTTAATAGTTAGAGACAAAGAACAAGTAAACAGAGCAAGGTAGCAATAGAGGGAATGATAACCAGAGTGTAGCAGGATAGAACAGAACATAAAATGCAGGACCAAGTAAGGTCATAGAAGGAAAAAGTGGCTTGAATAAAGACAGAATTAAAGGCTGTTTTTCTGAGGTATGCTGCATTCATAACACGATGAATGAATCGATAGCACAAACTGAAATAAATAGGTTAGATATGATCGTAATTATGAGAGGTGTCAAGTTAACCAAGGCTAGGAATTAAAATATTGAAGGGGTAATTTTAAAAAGAAAAATTGGGTGAGTACATTTGGTTATAGAGAATGAAATCAGTAAATAATGGGAAAGGATCTTGGTTCAGAAGATCACAATGTGAAATCAGTTTGTGTGTAGAAAAGAAGTAGCGAGGAGAAAATAGTGGGAGTAGTTCACAGGATCTTAATAATAGATATAGAGTATAAATCGAGAAATATTGGAGGCTGAAGAAAAGGTGCATGAATTGTGAGCAATTTTAGTCTTTGTATAGATTGACAAACCAAAGTGAGGATGAATTCACAGAGAGTACATGCAACAGCTTCTGAGAACAATGCATATTACAACCAACCAGTGATTAGAATAGTCTAGATGCTGTAATGTACCATAAGAGAATTAATTAATAATCTTGAATTATTAAATTCCAGATGATCAAATGTAGCATGATTTAATTTTATATTCATTTTGAGAATGGAAAAGTTGAGACTGAAACTAGTGTCTTAAATAAGAACAATTACCAAAGTGCAGAGACAGAATTCACTAACTGGGTGAAGTCCAAAATGAATACTCTGCATTAGTATTCACAAAGAAGAAGGATATGGTGGATGGCAAACCTCGAGAGGGTATATTGATATTCTAGGGCATGTCAATTTAAAAAAGGAGGAGGTGTTCGTTATTTTGAAAAGCATTAGTGTGGACGAGTCCCCAGGACCTGATAAAGTCTATCCCAGAATGCTGAGGGAGGACGATGAGGTAATTGCTGGGGCTTGTACAAATCTTAAAGTCCTCTTAAATTATAGAAGAGGTCCCAAAGGACTGGAGAATAGCCAATGTTGTTCCTTTGTTTAAGAAGAGAAACAGAGCTATTCCTTGAAATTACAGTCCGGTAAGCCTTACATCAGTGGTAGGAAAATTATTGGAGAAGATTCTTAGGGATAGGATTTACTTACATTTGGCAAAAGTTTGAATTTATTATTGATAAGGAGCATTGCTTTCTGTGGGTAAGATTGTGTCTCTTAAAACTTTGAGAAAGTGTCAAAGATGGTTGATGAGGGCAAGGTGGCAGATGTTGTCTGTTTAAAAATAATGTGTTTTCAATCGAAGATGGAGATGAAGAGGAATTTTGTCCCTTAGAGGGTCCTTAATCTTTAACATGGATTAAAAGCACTCTTGCAGAGCACATTTAAAGATTGGTCAGTTAATTCATTTAGGTTTGTTCTACAAGGGAGTTGAGGGTTATAGCTGGCTGGCAGTAAAGTGGAGCTGAGAATCTGTTCAGTTCAATCATGATCTTATGTGACGGCGCAGGCTTGAGAAGTCAAAGGGCTCCTCATGCTCTGATTCCTTTTGTTCACCAAGGAGAAAAGATCCACATGTAGAGTTAGCATATTTATGCAAAACTCTGTTTATATGCTATAATGTTCTAAGGTTTTGCTTTCTTATGTTTGGAAAGTGGGCAACGGATCCAGACTCTTCACAGTTTAACTGTTCAACTCGGAATCTATGTCGTGTCTGATGCAAGACTTTTGAAAGTAGTTCAAAAAAGCTGTACCTTCAGTAGAGTCATATGAGGAAACCATAAAGTAAAAAAAATATACAAAATACCACAATAACCTTCATCTGATTAGTGTTTTAAGAAATCTTTAAAGCTAAAGTTTTGCTAAATTTTTTGCCTAAGTGAGAATCTAATTTTCTTTCTGATACCAGAAGCTATTAAGCAAGGTGCCCAGACATCCTTTCGCTCTGCTAAAAAGAAACCCAGACAGTTTTCACCATGAGTGCCAGCAGAAGCAGTAAGAGAAAAGGCCTTTCACTTACTCCCTGAAACTATTCCATCTCGTCATGACCGCAACTGTAGATGTAAATTCAGAGGTTGCCTGCATAGAGATAGAGGTAGAATGATAAACTTACCATGGTGTCAATGAAGCTTCAAAGGATGAAAAGTGCAAACTGAATTTGTAATCTCTTGGAATTATTTCAGACTGTGAACCTGAAAGTTATAAAAACACTGTGGCTGAGGGACATATTTGTGACTTCCCCCTTTCAAAAATTCACAGGTACAGGGTTAGAAGTGAGCTTTAACTCTGGTCTGTGTGTGTTAATGACCTGATGTTCTAGTGTGCTATGTGGGTCTAAAAACAGCACGACAGCAATACAGATAAAGAAGACCCCTCTCATTCTAAATCAGCCACTGCCAAAAAGAATCAGAATAAAACAGTTTCAATCAACTTACAAAGCCAAGAATCTTAAAATTGACTGTTCAGCTACAAAAATGAACGCGACTGGTAACATCCTCTACAATGGCCATATCATTCAACTGTCCCTTCTTCATGATCAATTCAGAGACAGATCCTGATATCTTTTTTTATTTTTGTACTCTCTTATTTCTCATCTGTTTGTGTGTGCATTACTAGTTCTTGCATGTTTTAAGAATTCATTCACAGGAAGATAGAAGAGAGAGGGTGGTGGTGGAGGGTTATTTTTCATACTGGAGGCCTATGACCAGTGGAGTGCCACAAGGATCGGTGCTGGGTCCTCTACGTTTTGTCATTTGCATAAATGATTTGGATGCAAGCATAAGAGGTACAATTAGTAAGATGACACCAAAATTGGAGGGCTAGTGGACAGCGAAGAGGGTTATGTCAGATTACAACAGGATCTTGACCAGATGGGCGAATGGGCTGAGAAGTGGCAGATGGAGTTTAATTCAGATAAATGCGATGTGCTGCATTTTAGGAAAGCAAATCTTAGCAGGACTTATACACTTAAGGGGGTAAGGTCCTAGGGAGTGTTGCTGAACAGAGACCTTGGAATGCAGGTTCATAGCTCCTTCAAAGTGGAGTCGCAGGGAGATAGGATAGTGAAGAAGGCGTTTGGTATGCTTTCGTTTATTGGTCAGAGTATTGAGTACAGGAGTTGGGAGGTCATGTTGCGGCTATACAGGATATTGGTTAGGCCACTGTTGGAATATTGCATGCAATTCTGGTCTCCTTCCTATCGGAAAGATGTAGTGAAACTTGAAAGGGTTCAGAAAAGATTTACAAGGATGTTGCCAGGTTTGGAGGATTTGAGCTACAGGGAGAGGCTGAACAGGCTGGGGCTGTTTTCCCTGAAGCGTCGGAGGCTGAGGGGTGACCTTATAGAGGTTTATCAAAATTATGAGGGGCATGGATAGGGTAAATAGGCAAAGTCTTTTCCCTGTGGTCCGTGAGTCCAGAACTAGAGGGCATAGGTTTAGGGTGAGAGGGGAAAGATATAAAAGAGATCAAAGGGGCAACGTTTTCACACAGAGGGTGGTATGGGTATGGAATGAGCTGCCAGAGGATGTGGTGGAGGCTGGTATAATTGTAACATTTAAGAGGCATTTGGATGGATATATGAATAGGAAGGGTTTGGAGAGATATGGGCTCTGTGCTGGCAGGTGGGACTAGATTGGGTTGGGATATCTGGTCAGCATGGACGAGTTGGACCGAAGGGTCTGTTTTCATGCTGTACATCTCTATGACTCTATGATGAGGGATTCTCTGGCTAGAATCTCCCATCACTAATTGCCTAGAGCACTGTTCAGAGTCAACCACATTGCTGTGGGTCCAGAGTCATGTGTCCGCAAGTCTGGGTAAGAATGGCAGATTTCCTTTCTGAAAGGATATTAGTGAACTAGATGAGTTTTTCCGACAATTAACAATGGATTCATGGTCATCATTAGACCCCTAATTCCAAATATTTATTGAATTCAAATTCCACCATCTGCAATGGTGGCATTTGAAGCCAGATCCCCAGAACATTATCTGGGTCTCAGGATTAACAGTCCATTGCCTTCCCTAATTTGATAATTAATACACTCCCTCTTGTTAATTCAAGAAAACAATTTAATGTTGGTTTGAGAGAAAGATGTCCATAAGGGAAATTTTAAAATTAACGTTGTCCTGACCATCTGAAGAGAGTTTGTATTAGTGCCAGCCAAAGGAACCAGTTCACCTTTTACCTCATCCTGGAGCCAACAGTTTGAGATATCCCATCTAGAACCTCACTGGTCATAACACCTATTAAGTCCACATACAAAAGAAAACTCTTATTATTCAATGACAGAACCAGTCACAGTTGCTGAATCTGACTCCATGCTTCAATGACTCTACTTCAGAAAGAGAATCTTCAATCAAATAAAATTCACAATAATATAGAGACTGATCACACTTTCATCCCTATACATAACTATTATCCTCATTGAATTTAAATCTTTGTATCTATATTTTAGCCAATAACTTTATCAGTTCTTACTGCATAACTTTCAACAATTGTTGTGTAATAAAGTAACATTGTATCTTGTTTGATGCATGATGTTGTGCTGCTGTTTTTGTTTAAACTGAAATACTCTAATTAAAAGAAACTACAAGGAGCTTATACACATTCTTATTTCAGTTACCACTATGAGGACATACAGTATATACTGTATAAATAATTTAAGTACACAAATTTAAAAAGGAAGAGTTAACTTGTCTTATTTATTTATGTGCTTTCAGCTTACACAAGTCATTATCTCAAGAGGTCCCTGTCACCGACCAGTTCAACATTGCACTAAGCACTTACGATGAAGCTTTATGCGCTACCAAGGACATTATGTCAGCCACGCACCACGAAAATGAAGATCTTGCAAACCAGTTACAACTGGCTGTGGTAGAACAAGCAAACATGAAGATTAAACTGCAGCAAGCCTTGGAAGCCAAAATCCAACTGAGTGAAAAAGTTCAGAAGTAAGTATGTATTTTGAAAATCTTCAAATAAATGAAGATATGGTTTCATACAGTTTACTGTTGATTACATGCAAAATGAGTTTTAAAACTTCAGAAATTCTAGATTTTATTTATCACATGTTTTCTGAAGGATCTATTGATACTAATGTAATGCTTCCAGTATAAAGCTTGGCTGAGTTGACAGCACTCTTGTCTTTAGCTTGGAAGGTTTACATTTAGACTCTACTTGGATTTGAGAAAATAATCTAAACTCATACTACAGTATACTGCTGAGAGCTTGCTGCATTATCAGGTATTCAGTGAATGCAAAGTTCTGGTCATGTTTGTCTTTTGTTTTTTTAACCTAACAGGTTTTCTGTTCAGTTATACACAAAGGAAAAGAACCTTTAATTTCTTCATAATTTATATATCCAATGCTTTTAAAGCACATTCATTTTTATTTACTTTTCATATTGTTATTACATAAAAATAATTTAAATTTCCTTTATTTAAAAAAAAGTTGAGAAAATGAATAGACAAAACAATAGAAATACTTTTTTCTATATTATCATCTAGAACTGATGATTGATTATTATCCTAACTACAAACCCTTGGAGTTTATGTAGATTTAGAAATTCTGTTACTTAAAAAGTAAGTAGACTTTACAGGTTACTCATCAACATTCAAGTCAATACATGCCTCAGAACCAATTTAATCAGCATTCACCTCACTGATGTTTATAGATCTTGATGTGTTATATTGGTTAACCAACTTCAAATTTATTCAACATATGTAAAGCACTCTGACATATTTCTAACAAAATTTCATATGTCACTAATTGCAACACATAATTCATTCCTCTATCCATATTTTGTCTTGGCAATTTAAATTTTATTTGTCCTTGGATTAAAAAAAGGTCTGGAAATGTTCATTGTCACTTTTGCAATGTTCAAAAAATAGTATAAAATTAATCAGAGAAATTTGTACTTCTATTATATTGTAGGTTTAACAGTCACTCTCAGAATAAAAAGTTTATAAATTTGTGGGGGACAAAATTACCTCTATGCTAATTGCATGGAACTCCAGAACAGGTTTGTAGTTTCTGGGAACTTTAGGGGTTATTTTGAGGGTTAATTCTGGGATTAACTTTATTTCTGCTCATAATAACAGCACTATAATTCCATAATGCTTCCAATATTCAAAGTATACACAATGATACTGCTAGGAGATAGTTATAGTAATTGTGAGAGTTGAGGAACAACAGTTGGAGTGCTGACGATTCAATTCCCCATTGCAACAAGGGTTGTTAATGACTTACAAAGAGTTGTATCTGTTTGCAGCCTACAACCTGAAGAAACTTTGATGGTTCAAAAAGAACTTTAAAGTAGCTTTTCTTTTGCCTTATGCGTGGTTTGAGCTGGTTCATCACTGAGGGACACTAAGCTATTTTTGTTCCTAGTCACATTAAGTGACAGGAAACTTAAAAGAGATGCTTTACATCATTAGGGGTCCAGACAGAGAAGACAGGAAGAAACTGTTTAAGTTGTCATGGTAACAAGTGGTTTCCTGTTTTGAGTTCCCCAATCAACATTCTGATTTCAATTTTAAAATGGGGCGGAGAAGCAATGAAAATGAATGAATGGAGTGTGGAGTAGCACATATAGAAAAGGTGCATACAATATAATGTACACCTGTAAGGGAATCACAGGTCGCACAGGTCCTGTAAAGATCTCAGTGAAGACTTCTGGATCAGAGGACAAGATTTGACAAAAGATATAGTTGAAGAACTCTAATATGTAAAGACCAGAAACCAAAATCACCAAGTCAGCTTTATCTGTTGCTGTGAGTGCAACCACTTTCATATATAATAATCAAATGGTTGTGAGGATCATCCAAGATACCCTTCCAAAGAGCATTGGTTAAACAAGCATCACCCTTTTTGACCTGGTATGTTTTACTGGGTTGACATGACGGTGTCAACTTTCCTATACAGGGTGTACTAGATGACATGCACATGATTTATGCTCCTAATTTAGATCCATTTCATTCTTAATTAGGAGTTTACCATTTGCTCAATGTTCAGCTCTGCAAGGAGAGCAGTCACAACAGAAGTAAGAATGGATAGCTTGTGATGATGAGGCTTACCACTTTGTTACCATAACCACTTAAACAATTTCTTCCTGTCTTCTCTGTCCAGACTCCTCATGATTTAAAACATCTCTTTCAAGTTTCCTGTCAATCTTCTTGAATGAGAATAATCCTAGCTTCTTCAACTTATTCATATAATTGATATCTCTCCTCCTGGTGTAGTTCACAGAAACCTTTTTAGCATCCTTTACATTCGATTAAATTACAATGCCCAGAATTGTAAACAGTACTCCAATTATGACTGAACCAGTATTGGAGCACAATTACATGATACCAAAACTGACAGATTTAAAAAAGATTGAAAAGATTAGGGGTTTTCTTTCTCAAATAAAAAATGGTGGATGACCATGACAGCAATATTTTCATGATAAAAGGATTTAACATGTTATATATTTTTTGACTTGTGGTTGAAACCAGAGGTTAGGGTCGTAAATACAAGGTACTCAACAATAAATGTAATAGGAAATTCACGAGCAACATTTTTTAACTCAAAATGTGTGTAGAAATTGATACTCCTCCACAGTGAGCAGTTGAGGGAAATAATATAGATGTACTCAAGCAAAAGCTAGATATGTATGAGAGAGAACAGATTGGATGGGTTTGTTAAGGCAATTGACCGATCATCTCTGCCTGCTTCTGCCCGAATGAACTTATCACCTCTTATCTCAACTCTGTCCTCTCCCCTTTGGTCGAGGAACTCTCCAACCTATATTCGGGACACCATCCATGCCATCCACCTTCTCCATGACTTTCAGTTATTCAGCCCCCAAAACCTCATCTTCACTATGGACATCCAATCTCTCTGCACCTGTATGCCCCATCTCTATCTCTTCCTCTCCTGCAGACCCAACCACTCCTCCTCCACTGACACTCTCATCCACCTTGACAACCTTTCCTTTCAATCCTCCTATTTCCTACAAACCAGAGGGGTAGTCATAGGTACCCACAAGGGTCCAAGCTCTGCCTGCATCTTCATAGGATACGTGGAACAGTCCCTCTTCTGCAGCTCCACCAGCACTATTCATCCACCTTTTCCTCCACTATGTTGATGATTGTATCAGCATTGCATCATGCTCCCACAACGAGCTCAAACAGTTCATCTACTTCAACCCATACCTTCCATGTGACCTCAAATTCACTTGGACCGTTTCTGACAGTTCCCTCTCCTTCAAAGCAAATAGAAATTTCAGTAAATGTAAATACAAGAAACAAAAGTTTAAGTTGACTTGAGCAGACAATATCTTAATTTAACATCTTACTTGTAAAGTAATATCTTTAACATACAATACTCTCTTAATACGATAGTAAACTGTTGGCCTTAGTTATGATTCAGAGATGCCGGTGTTGGACTTGGGTGTACAAAGTTAAAAATCACACAACACCAGGTTATAGTCGAACAGGTTTAATTGGAAGCACACTAGCTTTCGGAGCGACGCTCCTTCATCAGGTGATTGTGGAGGGCTCGATCATAACACAGAATTTATAGCAAAAATTTGCAGTGTGATGTAACTGAAATTATACATTGAAGAATTGATTGTCTGTTGGCCTTAGTTATGTTGTCAAATCATAAACTAGGGCTTGGATTTTTAAACTGCTAATTTGAGACTCAGTTGGCTCTCTTCAGCATTTTGCTTTTGGAGAATATGTCGAATGCAAATCTTTAGACATTGATTTGAACAATGTTCTGTAACTAATTATACTCTTTTATCACCCCAAGTAACGCTATGCCTTTAAAACAATAAAATAACCCAAGGGACTTCACAGAAGTATGTTAAAGCTAAATATGACACCCAGCCCCATAAAGTGTTAATAGGTTACCTAAGTTTGGTTACAGAGAGATTTTAACGAGTGTCTTAAGGAAAGAAATGTAGTTAGATAGTTTGATGTTTAAGGATAGAATTTGAGACCTAGCCAACTGACAGCACAAGTGGCAGCGTGAAGCAGTTATAGTCAGGAATGTTTAAGAGACTAGAATTCCCAAGAAATTTCTGATCCATACTGCATGGCAATTCAATTTGTTAATTCCATGCCCCCTTAATTTACTAAGTAGCCTACCATGAGGTCAGAATCCTATGGAATGTTGTTTATGCCGTAAATGTTGAATGGCAAATTAGTATTACCCCTCCCCCCCAGCAAAACTTCTGGGAAATATTCTTTTCATGTTTCAAGTACTTTATCTCATTTAACTTGACTTACTTTTTTAATTTGTTATAAGTCTGACTTCCTGTTAAGGTCAAAATAATTTGCTTATGCTCATAGTCAGCCTGCCAACTGTATTTCTCAAGTTTTAAAGAAACCACTGTTTAGGAGTTGTTAACTTGACAACAGCAGTAATGTAATTGCTATGTTGTGCCATTACCACCTAGTTAGCAGTTTTCTCCTGATGTTTAGAACCCAAACGCCTTAAATATCAATATAATGTCAGAAGATACAGGTTGTAACATAAGCTAAACAAGGTTGTCTATTAACATTTTGAAGGAACATTCCTGAATAATTTTCAATACAAAATCGTATAGTCCAACAATAAATTGTTCTGAAGATTTGCAAATGTTGTATGTGATTTAATGCCAATCTCAATAAAGTTAATCTGTTCACCAAGAAAATAATAATCATCCATAAATACTACAAATAAGTTCCACTGTTTGCTGTCGTTCAACTACATGAGGAATGTGTAACAAGTATTTTAAATGTATTAGGAAACTGACAGAAGGATTTGGTATCAGTTCTTGATATTGATTATCCACAGTCTATTAGATAATACATGAGTGCTATTGGCATGAAGTCTGAAAATGCCTGTTCATAATCTCGTTTGCAGCTTAGAACTAGGAAGACTAGTGCTGTAATCTTTCAAGGGTATCTAGAGAGTTTTGCAACAGTAGTGTCCCTATGCTTCAATGTCATACATATGTACTTCTTTATTCCTTGTTTGTGTATGTGTACGTATGTCTGTGCAAATATATTTATTTAAATTTTGTCAGCAAAGAATAAATTGCAGAAAAATAAGCTTATTTTCAGCATAGCAGTGTTGTTGTTGTTGATTAAACATACCCTCCACAATTCTCTCCAAGCACAGCTCGTTGAATCTGTAAAGGGTCATCTAAGGGTTCTTAGTACAGAGTAAACAGACTTCTGACAAACTTAGTTGGTTGATCACTTTGCTGGTTGAATTTGTAGGAAGGGTGAATGGACATAGACAGAGAGGTTTCTACAGCTTTTTAAGGAAAAATAATAGTATTCTGTTTAAAGATTTTACAAAACTGCTCAGTTTTGCTTCAGAGTTTACTTCAATTATGGGAATAAGTATCTTGGCAACAGGTTCATTACAAAATGGCCACAGCCAGAGAGAAGCACAAAATTTCCGTTCGGTAAAATTGTTTGATTTTCTCTTTCTTTCCCCCAAAGCTTGAATTTAAGACTAGCATTAGGGTTGAAAGCAGCTAATACAAAATAAATATATTTTGTTCTTTTTTTGAACATTGACTACTAATAATGCCACCTCTAATTATTTATTCATCTCCTTTGCATCCACATCTCCCGACACACCACCAATCCAACAAGTGCATGATCTCATCCTGGAGAAAACCTGAATCCTATCAACTTCTCAAATGCCTCAGTGTATTGATCATCAAAAAAGCTTGGGTTTCTCTTTCTGCTGCAAGATTGTTTCTTTTATTGTCCCTTTCTCCTGGACACGGATTTTTAAACTTCTAATTTGTGGCTCAATTGGCTCTCATCAGCATTTTATTTTTTGGAGAATACTTCCAATGCAAATGTTTAGACATTGATTTGAGTGATGATCTGTAACTAATTATACTCTTTTATCATCCCAAGGTACGTTGTGCCTTTAAAATACTTTATTGAGTATTTCAATAGAGTTGAAGTTATGCCAATTCTTTTTTTTTTGTTTGTATTTTAACTGTTGTAAGAATGAAGTGTGTTTTGCTTAAAGCCTAGTAGTGGAACAATTGAATCATATCTGGAACACAGCGCCTTACACTTGCCTTTAAATAAAATACGATGTTAGGGTATAGGCTATCTTCTTGACATATTTTGAGTGGGCTTTGTCTGGCCCATAACACTGCCTCTATTGTCACATCCCATGCTTCTCATCTGGACTACTGCCTCTAAGCCAATAGATCATAGGTTCAAGCATCACTCCAATCTAATTATGTCTGGTCACTTCATTGGGAGAAGTTCTCCATTGTCAAAAGGTGCCATCTTTCAATTCAAACACTAATCTGAGACATCTATCCTGATGCATACAAAAGATTCTGAGGTCCTGTTCGAAGGAAAACAGGGAGTTCTGCTCAGTCCATCAAAGGTACTATATGAATTCATGTCTTTCTCTTATTAAATATTGCTGAAAGGAAACTTTTTGCCAAAGCTTTTTATCTTGCATTCATCAGAACAATTCTCAAGAATACCAGTTTAAAGAGAAAACCAAAACCAACATTTCTACTGCATAAGAGAAGAGTGCTAACTTCTGGACAAGCAAATTCTGATTGTTAGGGAAATTTGCCAAGGAAAATGCACCCATTAAAGATGACTGACAGTTAACTGCCAACGAGCACTGTTTAAATTTTAGATCAGACAGAGTTGTCCTGAGAAATGAAACAAAAATGGCTGCCACTTGTTTTGTTGAGTTGAAACTGGGGCAATGCATGTACTTTTACTTCTGTCTGATGAGAACAAGTCCCTGTGCATTAATAACTGTAACTTCCAGGATGTGCAAGTATGCCACAGTACAAGCCCAAGTGAAAATGCTAATTTGGCTTACCAGTATAATTCTTCATGCACTTAACTATCTGGAAAATGTTGCCCAATTATATGCCTGGTTTAAAATTTAACAAGCCTGGGATTTAACTGGCAGTCATCATTAATTGATGCATTCTCAATGGTGATTCTCCCATTAATCAGAGTTCACTTATCAACCAATTAGCATGATCCTCTTGTGCAATACCCAATTTTGGTTTTTCTTTGAATTGATACCCTTCTGAATTATCCTGAACATTGCAGGATGGAAAGCTTCAATAGAATGTATTTTATTTCAGCAATACCCAAGTGTTCTACAACCAATCATTCGACATAGTTGATGATAATGAACGAATTTGGTGTACTAATTTCAAATCTACTGGCCAATAGCTCCTTAACACAACCAAAGTTTTCAGTCCAAGTTTATACTTCACAGCATATTCTCAGCAAATATGCTGGCTTGAATTTTACTCCCCTCCTAAATGCCTATCAGCATTTCAAAATTCTTTTCCTTCCCTTGCATGGTGAATCTTCCAGTATCATTTTAAACAAATTCCTCCTCACTTAATTAACTTTCAGCAGCAAGCCACCAATTGGTGATTCTTGGTCTTCAACTGACCACAACAAGCTCTGTGCCTTTCAATAGGGATTCCATCTTAGCAGCACTGTTTGATGATTAACCTAAAAGTAAATCTTTGCATTTGCCTGACACAGCATTACCTGTTTTTGGTCCGACTGTCCCTGAGAGTCTGTCGGCCTGAGAGTAGCAAGAAAATCTCCCTACTCTTTTGTGTTCACATATGAAAGCTTGCACCTGACTATCAATGGGGCTTGACCTGAACCCCTGTCCTCCGGGCAACTAGGTCACCAGGACAAGTTAATTTACAAGTTAACTCCATACTCAGTACCAAGACATTCTGTTTAATCTTGGATTCTAAAAGCTTAATACACAGCTGTTGCATGAGGTCTGGCAGTCTTAATGTATTTGTAATTTTAGAATCCATTCAAATCTAATCAAAAAATTAATAGCATATACTTGCAATCCACTGGTTTCACTAAAGATACTTGTATCATGTTAGAGTGGCATCAGTGACCAACTGGTGTTTCAGCTGCAATTTACAATCTAATAAAATGATTAAATCCACACAACTAATGACACACAAGCCCATCTTTTCAAAAGCCTAGAAAGCAAAGGTATGAGGTATGGAAAATGAATATTTCTTTATTCTGGTCGTCCAGTTGGTAACATTACAAGTTGAAGACTGAAACTCAGTGATTACAGGTCTCTACTTAAGTTCTGGTTTCCTGGAGACATGCTATCAAAGTAAAAGTGCCTTCATTTAAAACGGATGATTGTATCTTTTTGAGTTAGAGGATGGTGGAGCTATTTTTCAAGTCCTGACATTTAAATACTGACTGGTACAGTATTGCTCCAAAACATTAAGTCCATAGCAAACTGCCCACTTTGGCACAATGTTATGCCAACATAAAATCTCAATTTTACTGAAGGCAGAAAACTCTGGACACAATGACAAATAGTACAACATCAAATAGGGTAGAAAATAAAGTAGAGCAGAATTTTCCCAATTCTTGATTGACATGAGCAATAGTGAGAGAGTTGGGAAAATATATCAAGAATGAAAAAAATGAGTGTAAAATGAGAGTAAAAAGAAGTCTGATTTTCCACATAAGCTTTCAACAGCTAGATGAGAATCTCACTAGTGAGCAAGCATTACTACCTCATTGACAGCTAATCTCCTCACTTTATGCAATTTGCTATTTTCCCAGACAGTGGAGAGCAACTGGATGGCTCCAATTTATGATACAAAAGTCAGAGTGGCTACCTGGTGGTAGCAGCTCACTATCATCTTCTCCAGGCAATTGCCTTGGCGAGCATTCCCCAATATCTGAAAACACATTTTATGGGCTGGGACTGCACACACCCCCATCCACAGAGGTTGGCATCGACAAAGCACAATACTCAACACATCATAGCACATCTCAGACTCACTTTTAATACAGTTCACCATTTCAGTATGGCACTTTGGAGCTCACTGACACCTCACGCTGCAATGCAGCTGCCACATCACTTTGTGCACTGGGACACACATCCATCTCATACATCAGAACAAGTTTTATCTTGGGAGCTTAGCTTGGGGTCCTAATGCTCATTCACATTGCACTTCTGGATGATCACAGCATCACTGCTTTTGCTTTCAATGCAGACACAATATGGGCTGTCTATATGGGGGAGATAGAATGCAGATGGGTGACTGCTTTGCAGAGCCCCCTACATCTGTTCGCAAAAATAATCTGGAGTTTTGAATTAGGTGAAAGTGAGGACTGCATATGCTGGAGATCAGTGTCTAGATTAGAGTGGTGTTGGAAAAGCACAGCCAGTCAGGCAGTATCCGAGGAGCAGGAATATCGACGTTTCGGGCAAAAGCCCTTCATCAGGAATGAGGCAGGGAGCCTCTGGGATGGAGAGATAAATGGGAGGGGGATAGGGCTGGGGAGAAGGTAGTCAAGAGTACAATAGGTGGTTGGAAGTGGGGTTGAAGGTGATAGGTCGGAGAGGAGGGTGGAGGGGATAGGTGGGAAGGAAGATTGGCAGGTAGGACAGGTCATGAGGATGGTGCTGAGCTGACAGGTTGGAACTAGGGTAAGATGGGGGAAGAGGAAATGAGGAAACTGGTGAAGTCCACATTGATGCCCTGGAGTTAAAATGTTCTGAGGCAGAAGATGAGGTGTTCATCCTGCTCCTTGGATGCTGCCTGATCTGCTGTGCTGATCACACCACTCTAACTAGCACCACTCTAATCTAGACTTTGGAGTTTTGAATTGCCTACCACTTCAACACCTCACCATGTTTCCATCTCAGGTTTCTTGCAGTACTCCAGTGATGTTCAGCATATCTCATTTTCTGCTTCGTACCCTGAAGCCTTCAGGACTCAATATCGAGTTCAATAATTTAAAAAACCTGAATACCTTCATCTATGTCCTTTATCCATCCCCCACACCTCAGACCCAGTCATGACATAGAACATAGAACATTACAGCACAGTACAGGCCCTTCGGTCCTCAATGTTGTGCCACCCTGTGAAACAATCTGAAGCCCATCTAACCTACATTATTCCGTTCTCGTCCATATGCCTATCCAGTGACCATTTAAATGCTGGGCTGCTTTCAGCACAGCCAACCGATTTTCACCTACTTATGGTCCCTCTTAGCAGCTTTTCTTTCTCTCTGGGCTCTGTCTCCACCTATCCACTTGTTCACGCGCAAGTGCACACACAACAAACACACACACACACACACACACACACACACACACACACACACACACACACACACACCACACACACACACACACACACACAATGCATACATGCATACCCCGTATTCAGCATATATACCACCTTTTCCTTGCAGCTATCGGTTCTAAAGATGGGTCACTGGACTCAAAACTCCACTTTCTCTCAACAGACTCTGCCAGACCTGCTGAATTTCTCCAGCAATTTCTGTTTTTGTTTCAGATTTCCAGCATCTGCAGTTCTTTTTTGTAATAAAAACCTTGTCATGTTACATAATGACATGCTACATAAATGCAACACCTACAGCATCTGCCAATAGCTAATGCAGTAAACACTGAATGTGCTTCAACCTGATGGCCATGGCTCAAATAAAAAGGGCAATAATCCTTAATCTAGTCGACAGAAGTTCAGCTGGGTATAGCAGGACAGAGTTAGATCTCAGTCCAGGAGCTTGGACATGGCAGTCAGTTGACATAGTCAGTTGAATGATCAGGGTCAAAGCTTCTACCTTATTCAGTCCAATATGTGGGCTGCACTCACTCCTTCAGGTGGAGTCTAACTAGTCCAGTCAGTGCAGAGATTAGCTTTAAATCAGTTTTAAAGCTGAAAAAAAACTGTCGCGATCATCAATAAGATCGTTCCAAGACAATCAGGGAATGGGCCAAACACAGTCTTGAGAGTCAAGGGAGGATAAGAGGGTGTTAGTGATGGGAAGGGGGAGTTGGGATAATTGTGTGAATTTTAGAACATAGAAATATGGGACTATTACAAAATGGACAGTCTACATCTGAACCAGACTGGAACCAATGTCCTTGGGGGAGATTTTGCTACTGCTGTTGGGGAGGTTTTAAACTAATGTGGCAGGGGTCTGGGAACCAAAAGAGAAAACAAGTAGGCAGCGAGGTGGACATTGGAGACTGTAAGAATCATGAAGATAGCATTAATAAAGGAAAGAGAGCAGATGAGCGCAAAAGAACTGGTGGCCTGAAATGCATCTACTTTAATGCAAGGATTATAGTGTGTAAGGCAGATGAATTTAGGGCTTGGATTGATGCCTGGGAGTATGACCTTGGGTTCATGTCACATTACAGGTGATCACCATTGCACTACACACACACACAGATATTCCTACACACACACACACTCTCACATACACATGGACACAGGTACACACAGATGTGCACACAGACACCCACACACACCCTTATAGACACACACACTCCCACTCGGTCGTAACACAGAATTTATAGCAAAAATTTGCAGTGTGATGTAACTGAAATTATACATTGAAGAATTGATTGTCTGTTAAGCCTTTCATCTGTTAGAATACAGCTAACCCGAGAATGCAACTTTTTAAAAAAAGGGTTTTGTGGTTTACATATGAAAGAAGTGAAACTATCACTGTATTATAATAGATGAAAAGCTTAACAGACAATCAATTCTTCAATGTATAATTTCAGTTACATCACACTGCAAATTTTTGCTATAAATTCTGTGTTACGATCGAGCCCTCCACAATCACCTGATGAAGGAGCGTCGCTCCGAAAGCTGGTGTGCTTCCAATTAAACCTGTTGGACTATAACCTGGTGTTGTGTGATTTTTAACTTGGGAGTGTGACGTTATTGCAATCACAGAGACTTGGTTGAAGGAAGGGCACAATGATTGGCAACTAAATGTTATAGGATATAGACGCTTCAGACAGGACAGGGTGGGAAGTAAAAGAGGGGGTGGAGTTGCATTGCTGGTCAGGGAAGATATCACAGCTGTGCTAAAGGAGAACACTATGGAGGTCTTGGGTAGTGAGGCATTATGGGTGGAGCTGAGAAATAAATAGGTGTAGTTACATTGTTGGGACTGTATTACAGGCTTCCCAACAGTGAGCATGAGGTAGAGAACAAATAGGTAAATAGATTATGGAAAGATGTAGAGGCAATAGAGTAGTGGTGATGGGAAATTTTAATTTTCCCAACATTGACTGGGATACACAGTGTCAGAGGTCTGGATGGGGTAGAATTTGTAAGAAGCATCCAGGAGAGTTTTCTAGAGCAGTATGTCAATAGTCCGACGAGGGAAGGGGCCATATTGGACCTGGTACTGGTGAATGAGCCAGGACAGGTGATAGAAGTTGCGGTGGGGGATTTCTTTTGGAACAGTGACCATGATTCTTTAAGTTTTAGAATACTCGTAGATAAAGAAAAGAGTGGTCCTAAGGGAAGAGTACTAAACTGGGCCAAGGCTAATTACATCAAAATTAGGCAGGAGCTCGGAAATGTGGATTGGACACAGCTATTTGAAGGGAAGTCCACATTTAAGATGTGGGAGGCTTTCAAAGATAGATTAAAGATAGTGCAGGATAGACATGTACCATTGAAGGCAAATAATAGGAAGGGCAAGATTCGTGAACTGTGGGTGACAGGAGAAATTGTACGACTAGCCAAGAGGAAAACGGAAGCGTACATAAGGTCTAGGCAGCTAAGAACAGAGCAGGCCCTGGAGGAATTTCGGAAGAGTAGGACAAGTCTTAAACGAGGAATCAAGGGGCTAAAAGGGGTCATGAATCCCAAAGCGTTTTATTTTTATATAAGAAGCAAGCGGGTAACTAGAGAAAGGATTAGTCCACTAAAGGATAATGAAGGAAGGCTGTGTGTCGAACCTGAGAGAATGGGTGAGATTCTGAATGATTACTTTGCATCAGTGTTCACTGAGGAGAGGAACATGATGAATCTTGAGATTAGAGATAGAAGTTTGATTAGTTTGGATCACGTTGACGTAAGTAGGGAAGATGTGTTGGGTAGGCTAGAAGTTATTAAAGTGGACAAATCCCCAGGACCGGATGGGATCTATCCCAAGTTGCTGAGGGAGGCGAGAGAGGAAATAGCTGGAGTTCTGATAGATGTCTTTGTGGCATCCTTAAATACAGGTGAGGTGCCGGAGGACTGGAAGGTTGCTCATGTTGTCCCCCTGTAAAAGAAGGATAGTAGAATATACCGGGTAACTACAGACCAGTGAGCCTGACGTCAGTGGTGGGAAAGTTGCTGGAGAGAGTACTGAGGGATTTGGATCTATTTATATTTAGAAAAGAATGGGCTTATCAGTGATAGGCAACATGGTTTTGTGTGGTGGAGATTGTGCCTTACCAACTTAGTGTTCTTTGAGGAAGTGACCAAGTTGATAGATGAAGGAAGGGCTGTTGATGTCATATACACGGACTTTAGTAAGGAGAAAGTGAAGTCACATGGTGTGCAGGGTGTTCTAGCAAGGTGGATAAAGAACTGGTTGAGCAACAGGAAACAGAGAGAAGTAGTTGAAGAGAGTTTTTCGAAATGGAGAAAGGTGACCAGTGGTGTTCCACAGGGGTCAGTGTTGGGGCCACTGTTGTTTGTAATATACATAAATGAACAGGAAGAGGGCACAGTTGGTATGATCAGCAAGTTTGCAGATGACACGAAGATTGGTGGAGTAGCAGAAAGCATAAGGGACTGTCAGAGAATACAGGAGGATATAGATAGACTGGTGGGTTGGGTGGAAAAGTGGCAGATGGATTTTAATCCAGACAAATGTGAGGTGATGCATTTAGGCAAGACTAATTCTAGAGAGAATTATACAATGAATGGAAGAACCTTGGGAAAAGAGAGATCTGGGAGTACAGATCCATTGTACCCTGAAGGTTGCTGCACAGGTGGATAGAGTGGTCAAGAAGGCATATAGTATGCTTGCCTTCATTGGATGCGGTATTGAGTATAAGAGCAGGCATGTCATGTTAAAATTATACAAGACATTGGTTCGGCCGCATTTAGAATACTGTGTACAGTTCTGGTCACCACATTACCAAAAGGAGAGGGTGCAGAGAAGGTTTACGAGGATGTTGCCTGGTATGGAAGATGCTAGCTATGAAGAGAGGTTGAGTCGGTTGGGTTTATTTTCATTAGAAAAAAGGAGATTGAGGGTGGACCTGATTGAGGTTTACAAAATCATGAAAAGTATAGACAGGGTGGATAGAGACAAGCTTTTCCCAGGGTGAAGGATTCAATAACGAGAGGTCACGCTTTCAAGATGAGAGGTAGAAAGTTTAAGTGGGATACACGTGCAAGTATTTCACACAGAGGGTGGTGGGCGTTTGGAACGCGTTGCCAGCAGAGGTGGTAGAGGCAGGCACAGTAGATTCATTTAAGATGCGTCTGGACAGATGTATGAGTAGGTAGGGAGCAGAGGGATACAGATGCTTAGGAATTGACCAACAGGTTTAGACAGTACATTTGGATCGACTCAGGCTTGGAGAGCCGGGGCTGTTAATTTTCTTTGTTCTTTGTTCTGGAATATTACAACGGAGTACAGACCGTTCAACCCTCGATGTTGCGCCAACCTGTAGAATCAATCTGAAGCCCATCTATCCTACACTATTTCATTTTTATCCATATGTTTATCCAATGACCATTTAAATGCCCTTAAGTTTGGCAAGTCTACCACTGTTGCAGGCAGTGTGTTCCATGCCCCTACTACTCTCTGAGTAAAGAAACTACCTCTGACATCTGTCCTATATCTTTTGAATGTAGTATGTGGGCTACAGTGGGGCAATAACTAAAGAGCGGTAACACTACATGTAAAGGTGGGAGTCAAGAGAGCAAAAGAGGGAGGGATGTCATCGACAGTGGCCTGGCTTCAATTGCAGTATATAATGATGTTTGATATAGCTAAACTGTAGACCTGGGGCTTGGGAAATGAAGGGTTAAATAAAAGAATTGAATGGGACCATGTGGAGGCTCAAACCTGATGGAGTTCACAGGGACAACAAGGCAGAGAGGAAATTAAAAGTGTGAGGGCAGTCCCCAAGATTAGAATGCTGAGGCTGCATCTTATTCTCAGGAGTGCTAACTATGTTGCATTCATCCACGTCCAAATTACGAATGGTCAATGAAAATTAAAAATGGCTACCAACACACCAAGAATTGAAAGAGTAATTTCTTTTCATCTGAGGTAGTGGACTCTACTTGTGAGAAATTTGAGGCCTCTAAAGAGGCATTAATCAGGCACTTGTACGGTACAGGTTAAAGGCATCTTTAATCACAAAGTTCTGCATTTGTACCTCAAGCAGTGATCAAGTATTTTGATGACACATTCTAAGGACAAGCAATCTTGACCGTGACATTGATCACCACAAATTAATCCTACTTATCTCAGCAAAGCAGATGTAATTACAAATGACCATAAAGTATCATCTGTGGTCCACAATTCACAAATTCATTCCAAGATCTCATAGCTGCACAATAGCCTAGGTCTGCTTTCCTCACACATGAACCGTAAGTATCTCAAAACACAAATATTATGCAATGGTGCTATTCTTAAATTATGTGGTTAGTGCTGGTGAGGGAAAATCTGGGGAGAAAAGAATTGATCTGACCATACTTACAATCTCTTACTGTATCTTTTCGACAGGGCTTATGCAAAATGCATCTGAGTATAGTCTATTATGTTAAAGGTCCATGTAGATACTCTGTTGTCATCCTTATCCCAATGTATGGAGGACTATATCAACTTGTCACTTACATAAGCTGCAACTGATCATTTTACTGAGGACCTATTTTTTTTCCTGATGTTGTCCATATAAGCTCACTGGAACCATCACCATAAATTAATAAGAATGCATGCATGTGGAAGCCCAGAATCTGCAGTCAGTTCCAGTAAATGTAGAACAGTTGCAGTGCAAAGTTTCCAACAGGAAGTCCCCTCAGGAAGCTGGAGGAGTGCTGGAAGCTCACAGTTTTTTGTCTTTAATGGAATGACTTCCAGATGAGCAAAGTGCAGTGCCCTCATCAGATGATGTTCCAGGACACAGCCACACAACCTTGTCATCTCCTGAGCATTCCAGGTGCAGAGCACTACAGACTGTGCATACTTCATTGAGCATGCTATATCATAATGCAAACATCTTCATTTATGTGAAAAGGTTCAATTCTTTCAGTGTCCAACTCATCTGTGATCACTGTGAACACATCATTGAAATCAGCGCCAGGTATCATTGAAGTTTACATGCTGATTTTGTCCTTGATAACTTTCAGGTTCTTGTTTTATTTCAAGGACTGTATGCCTTGCAAGGATGACTGGTGAGTCATAGAGTCATAGAGATGTATAGCATGGAAACAGACCCTTCGGTCCAACTCGTCCATGCCGACCAGATATCCCAATCCAATCTAGTTCCACATGCCAGCGCCCAGCCCATATCCCTCCAAACCCTTCCTATTCATATAGCCTCCCAGATGCCTTTTAAATGTTGCAATTGTACTAGCTTCCACCACTTCCACTGGCAGCTCATTCCATACATGCACCACCCTCTGTGTGAAAAAGTTATCTCTTAGGTCTCTTTTATATCTTTTCCCTCACACCCTAAACCTATGCCTCTAGTTCTGGACTCTACCACACCAGGGAGAGTACTTTGTCTCTTTATCCTATCCATGCCCCTCATGATTTTATAAACCTCTATAAGGTCACCCCTCAGCCTCCGACACTCAAGGGAAAACAGCCCTAGCCTATTCAACCTCTCCCTACCGCTCAAATCCTCCAACCCTGGCAACATACTTGTAAATCTTTTCTGAATCCTTTCAAGTTTCACAACGTCTTTCCGATAGGAAGGAAACCAGAATTATAAGCAATATTCCAACAGTACCCTAACCAATGTCCTGAACAGCCACAACGTGACCTCCCAACTCCTGTACTCAATACTCTGGCCAATGAAGGAAAGCATACCAAGTGCCTTCTTCACTATCCTACCTAACTGCGACTCCACTTTCTTATATGGGTTTAAAACATGCTGGAAATTAATGAAAATTATATTAAATAACCTAAAATTTAGTTTCCATGAGAGATAAGAGACAAGGGCAGTCCTCTCCACATATGGCTATTGACACTGTAAAACAAACCCCTCACTGAGCAAAGATACAATGCAACATATTTTTCCACTGAGGCATTGTGGAGCAGACAATAGCCCTGCTGAAGATGAGGTTTCCATGCTTTTAAAAGTCTGAGGATTCCTTGCAGTATTCATCAAAGTACACCACATAATTCTTGCATGCAGTGCTCTGGACAACTGGAGCACACATTCTTCCAATCAAGAAGATGAGGATGTTGATCAGGAAGAACGTCATCTTCATCATATGGAGTGCAGAAGCGTCGGGCACAGCAATGCAGACAGGACTTATTTGATGCCCAATTACAATGGAACTCAGTTGATTGAAAGTATTATTCATTGACTGTAAATGTGTTAATGCTGGAAAGGCAAGAAGTTGTGGCTTAGTCCCAAATGCAAGTAAAGCATTTTTGATTTATTCTCTTTTTTAACTTCTTTTTGCAAAGCATGAAAAGCAAGCTGTTGTAAGGCTTTACATCATCTGATTCTTGCACGTTTAAACATGACAAGATGTTATGCTACAATGAATATTGGAGAAAAAATAGCAACTCCCCTACCCCCCAACCTATTTCTACTAAATTCGGAAATATGAACATTGATATCAGACGATTTCTGAAATTCTGATGTCTGCCTCAATTTCATGCATTGTGTTTAAAACAAATTATTTTTTAGTATAAGATACTTAGTTTTATAAAATAACCACCATCTATACAAACACAGTACTTCACATTTCTGACTAACAGGTTAAACCAGTGGGTGTAGGTTTGCTCACTAGGCTGGAAGGTTCATTTTCAGACATTTCAACACCATACTCGGCAATGTCTTCAGTGAGCCTCCGGACAAAGCATTGCTGATGATTCCTGCTTTCTATTTATATGTTTGGGTTTCTTTGGGTTGGTGATGTCATTTCCTGTGGTGATGTCATTTCATATGATGATGTCATTTCCTGTTCTTTTTCTCAAGGGGTGGTAAATCGGGTCTAAGTCAATGTGTTTGTTGATTGAGTTCTGGTTGGAATCCAATACTTCCAGGAATTCTCATGCGTGTCTCTGTTGGCTTGTCCTCGGATGGATGTGTTGTCCCAGTTGAAGTGGTGTCCTTCCTCATCTATAAGAATATTAGTGAGAGAGGGTCATGTCGTTTTGTGGCTAGTTGATGTTCATGTATCCTGGTGGCTAGTTTCCTGCCTGTTTGTCCAATCTAGTGTTTGTTACATTCCTTACATGGTATCTACAAAATACCACAATTTACCACATCCTGAGAAAAAGAACAGGAAATGACATCACCACAGGAAATAACATCACCAATCCAAAAAAACCCAAACATATAAATAGAAAACAGGAATCATCAGCAATGCTTCATCTGGATGCTTCATACAAGATGTTATCTAGTATGGTGATGAAACATCTGAAAATGAACCTTCCAGCTCAGCGAGCAAATCTATATCCAGAAACTCGCTAATGTTAAACCAATTCATATTAATTACTTTTTCAAGATGTTTCATTGTTGTTATATATGGCAGCCAACTTGAGTGCATTATAATTCCATGAAAAGCAATGAATGAAATGTGCTATTAATCAGATTTTTTATTGCATTAGTTTAAAAAAGATAATTCTATTTGTTGATTCTTGTGGTGCAGTGATAATGTCTCTACCTGTGGACCAAGAAACCTGGATTCATGTCCCGCCTGCTCCAGGAATCAATAACTCAAAAACAAGATAACGAGAGTCCAGAGATAGTATGTTCCTGTTAGGATGAAAGGCAAGGCTGGTAGGTGTAGGGAAAGCTGCTTGGGTTTTTTGAAGAAGTAACAAAAAGGATTGATGAGGGCAGAGCACTCATCACCATATAGGTCACATAGGATGGACTTCAATAAGGTGTTCGACAGGGTTCCTCATGATAGACATATTAGCAAGGTAAGATCATATGGAATACAGGGTGAACTAGCCATTTTGATACAGAACTGGCTCCAAGGTAGAAGACAGCGGTTGGCAATGGAGGGTTGCCTTTCAGACCGGATGCCTGTGACTATTGGTGTGCCACAAGGATCAGTACTGGATCCACTGCTGCTCATAATTTATGTAAATGATGTGGGTGTAAACATCAGAGGTATAGTTAGTAAGTTTGGAGATGTCACCAAAATTGGAGGTATAGTGGACAGTGAAGAAGGCTACCTCAGAGTATAACAGGATCTTGATCAGATGGGCGAATGGGCCGAGGAGTGGCACATGGAGTTTAATTTAGATAAATGTGAGGTGCTGCATTTTGGAAAAGGCAAATCAGGGCAGGACTTGTACACTTAATGATAAGGCTCTGGGGAGTGTTGCTGAATAAAGATACTTTGGAGTGCAGGTTCATAATTCCTTGAAAATGGAGTCACAGGCAGATAGGATAGCAAAGAAAACATTTGGTATGCTCTTCTTTGTTAGTGAGAGCATTGAGTATAGGAGTTGGGAGGTCATGTTGCAGCTGTTCAGGACATTGGTTAGGCCACTTTTGGAATATTATGTGCAATTTTGATTTCCCTTCTATAGAAAGGAAGGTGTGAAATTTGAAAAGGTTCAGAAAAGCTTTGCATGTTGCTAGGGTTGGAGGGTGTGAGCTATTGGGGGAGGCTGAGTAGGCTGGGGCTGTTTTCCCTGGAGTTTCAGGGGCTAAGGTGTGACCTTAGAGAGGTTTATAAATTCATGAGGGGCATAGATAGGGTAAATAGACAAGGTATTTTCCCTGGGTTGGGGGAGTCCAGAACCAGAGGTTTTGGGTGAGAAGAGAAAATTTTAAAAGGGACCTAAGGACAACTTTTTCCACACAGAGAGTGGTGCGTGCATGGAATGAGCTGCCAGAGAAGGAGGTGGAGGCTGATACAATTACAACATTAAAAAGGGTATATGAATAGGAAGTGTTTAGAGGGATATGGGCCAAGTGCTGGCAAATGGGACTACATTAGTTTGGGATATCTAGTTGGTGTGACAAGTTGGACCGTAGGGTCTGTTTCTGTGCTGTACATCTCTGTGACTCTAATATCATCTTTTTTGAATTACTTGTGGCGCAGTGGTAGTGTTGCTACCTCTGAGGCAGGAAGCCAGGGTTGAAGTGCCACCTGCTCCAGAGTGTGTGTAATAACATGTCTGAGTAAATGGATTTAAAATATCTACAATCTTAAAATCAGAACTTGATCCCCTTCAAAGTTTCAAATTAATAAAACTGGAAGGCTGTTAAGGATATGGGACAGCCTTCTGCTTTTGTGGATGAGTCTTATGGTATCTTTAAAACGTAATTGAACTGCCAGATATGATATCAGTTTAATATCTCATATGAAGGGCAACATCTTTTGAACTGCATAAGTGCATCAGATCAGATAAAACGATAATGGTAGGAAAAATAGAAGAGTTCTTACTAAAGAAAATGATAAGAAGAACTCCCAGGAGCAAGGAATAAAATAATGAATAGTAGCCTGTGTTTCAAAAGGGACAATCAGACTAAACCAATCTTTTTGCAATTTTTTGAGGAGGTAATGGAGAGAATAAACAGTTGTAATGAAGTATTATTTGGCTTTTCTGGAGCTCTTTAATTAGTGCCACTTAATAGACACAACAGTAAGGTCAGGCTGAAGCTGAAGGATAATTATTCAAAATGGCAGAAGGTGGGAAGTGGTGTCTCAATGAGATGATAGTGGGGCACTGCTGGTTACAATTTACATTAACAATTTGAAGTTTGGAATTAAAAATGTAATTTCCCAATTTGCTGATAGGGAGGAGGGTTGAGTTTGATATCTATACTGAGGAGGACAGCAGCAAAATATAGAAAGACCCAGATCTACAAATAATTGGCAAATGAAGTTGCATGCAGATAAATCTGAGGTAGGAAGAATTGGGAGGTCACATTACTTGGAAAGTGCAGGTCTAGATGGAGTAGAAGAGCAAGGGAGCTCAGAGTACACTTACACCATCCCTAAATGTTGTACCACAGGTTAGGAAGGCAATTTGTTTTTATTTGAAAAGCAAGTCAATTATTGTAGTTTACTTCTACAGATATAGAACTGAAAATTAAAGTTATATGAAACCTGTATTGAACCTTAGGCCTCATTTGAAATACAGCATGCAGTTCTGGTCACCATATTCTGGAAGGATATAAATGGAGAGCATGCAGAGAAGATTTAGATGAATGAGCTTACATATAATGAATGGATTAGCAGGCTGAATGTTCTCAAAAAATAAGTCTAAGGAGTCACTAGTAGAGATGTTTAAAATTATGAAAGGTTTTGATAGAGTGAATACAAAGAAAATGTTTCCTCTTGTGGAGAAGAGCAGACTTCTCGAGGCCATAAATAAGATAGTCACCAACAAATCCAATAGAGGAAATCAAATTAAGTTTTTTTTTCCCCAAAGGATGGTAAGCTTGTTGAACCCATTATCAAAGGAATGGCTGAAGTAAATGTATTTAGGAGAAAGCTAGACAAACATTTGAGGGATAAGAGAGTAGATGATGAAAATTGTAGATTTAGGTAAGGAAAGATAGAAGGAGGCTTAAGTGGAGCCTGAGTAGTAGTAGGCATGGAATAGTAAGCCATTTGCCTTATTTTTGTGCTATATATTTGATCATAGGTCCACTAGCGATTGCAAAAACTCATTATAAAGCTAGAAAGTATTGGCGATATAATTGTGATGTCAAAAATATGCACTGAGAAAACAAAAATTATTTAATGCTAAATCATAGATTTAAGAACAGGAATATACATAGTTGCCATAGTTCTTTCAAATTAGATTTTTGTAGTTTAAAATGAAAATAATGAAAAACAAAAGAAAACAATTTATTTCAAAAGTTATTATTTCACATTAGTTTTCTTTTGGATATCTTTTAAGAAAATACGAGTTGACATAATTAACTTGTAACTCAATTAGTTATTTGAGCTTAACTTCCTTCATTATTTTTATACACTTTTATAATAGTAGATTGTTGTAGTAGTAGTAACTTGATATATGTTCCTTGGGAAAGATGGAGGCACTTGTTATTAACTACTGCCAGGCCTAATCCACCACAATAAGACTAAGCAGTGCAGCATGAGAATATGAACGCATGTGAAATAATTTCATGTCAATGTGACTGACCCTCCAGCCTTGAAATCCATGACAGATCATGTGTGCTGGTAAAGGAGAATCTGACACTCTATAACACCATTCTTAGAAAAATGTGGCTGAAACCAAGTTCTCTTGATGTGATGTAGCTAAGAGAAACCATGAGGGACAGGGAATTTCGCACAATGGTGCAGGAAGTTGCTTCATTGATGGAAGCTGAAGGGAATCATAAATTGCTGGAAGGGACCTACTTGGCAATGAGGACAGAGCTCTTTTCATGATTACTAGTGTGAACTTAAAAGCTACAACTAAATCTAGAGAAACTGTTTCTTTTTGACCATTGGGGAGGGGGCAGAGCACATTTCAATTTGGGAAAAAGTAATCCTTTCTCTTGTTGACAGACCAAAGTCAAAATGAATTAATGTTCAAATCATTTACAAGCAGTCATTTCAATTTTTGTATTGTGAAAATTCTGGGAAATTAGGTGACTTGTTGTTTTGAATGTTACAATGCTCATTAAATATTAGCCTTTCCTATTCACAGATAAGTCATATTGCATCATCAACCCTGTATTAGTCAGCTTTGTGACAGGCTTGTTGTATTCAACAACAAGATGTTATGTTACTGATATTAGACATGGTGCTTTTCAATAGTCTGTAAACATGAGTGTTACTTGTAAATCATAAAAATGGAGCAATGTACAGACTTCAATCTAAGAATTTTAAGCAAACTGTAAATGAACACATAGGTCAGAGCATGTCTATAAAATGCTGTAAAACATAGTCTGTGATAGCTTTAGACATGCAACTGACATTGTAATTTCTGCTACAATTTGGCATTTGAGTTAAGTGCTGGCACGTGTGTAATGTAAGCAAAAATATTTAACTGTGTATATGTTCTGCATCAGAAATGTTCCAATATCTGATTTTGATATTAGTTTTTCAGATAGACTTCTATCTGTAATATTTGGATATTACAGATAGACCTTAACTACTTGAGCACAATCAAATCAGTTTGTCTTGTAGTGTCTGTTGCCTAAAAAATTATAATACTTTGTAATAAAAGTTGAATTTATTGTGAACAAAAAGAAGAGTATCCAGCAGCTAAACAATTAAATGTAAAATTTTGCACAATTTACAGTTTTCTTTTGTATATGATTTTGAGGAGAGGAATTTTTAAATAGATGCTTCTTGAATCAAGTTTTTTTAAAAGCTATATAAAATGTGCCATGTGTACTATAAAAACATGGGAAATTATTAGTTCATATCCTATTCAGAGAATGATAAAAATCTTGAAAATAAAATCTAGTGATGAATCTGTATCCTGTAGCTGTGTCTCTGTTACACAGTGCACCATTGTTTTCTAATGACCATCACGCAAGCCTTTCCAAAGTGCAAACACTACCTCTTTCAGACTACGAATTCCTAATACTAGGTCCACTTTTCTTTTTTCAGGTTGGAACGGCTGGTAGACGTCCTGAGGAAAAAGATTGGAACAGGGAACATCAGGACGGTGACTTAATTGAGTAGCAGTGTCTGACGATGTAGTCACATCTGCTGACCAGGCCATTCTATTCATCATTCTACCAATAAAAAAGCCTGGTTTTAGCAAACAATTGTTGTAACCGCCACACTGAAATAACATTCCAAAAATATCATCATCTAATTTTTTGGAGGCTGGAAACTTGATAATATTACATGTTGACTAAACTTGTGGGCATGCAGAAAGCATTCTGAAATGCACCAATTTTAACTAGGAATTTCTGAGATCGATACTAAAGCATAAAAAAAAGAAACTATTCGTATTTCTTAAGATAATTTAAGTTTTTATGATCTTACCTCCCTTATATTCAATTTAAAATCATAGCATTTTCACTTGCTCGTTAGAAAATCTCTCACCTTTAAGACAAAAGCAAAGTTGTGTTTGTAATTTTTAATGTTTTGATTGGAGCATTGTACTGTGATGTTGTTTGATGGCTCGAATGTTTTACCATGATGTGCATTGATAGTTCATTCATATTTAATATTTTGGTGTTTATTATAATCTATCAGTGATATTGTTCAGAACCTTCATACTTTTAATTTGTTCAGAATTCATACCTTAATCACTGGAGTGAGATTTTTAAAATTGTGTAAATATACTAATGTTGAAAATTATTTTGACTTTTGTGGTGTTTGGGGAATGAGGGTGAATTGTAAGCTTTTCAACACAGTTCGGTCTTCTGTGTCTATTTTAAGTGGGTTTTTTTAACTGACATTGTGGAATGAATTGACAAGTGGAAAGTAGTACTGTGACATAATAATTCCACAAATAATAATTCCAGAAGATATGAACACTTAGTATCATTTCAGACACAAAGCTGGGGTTGGCAATTGCTGCTTTTGTAGCAGTATCAAAATGTGTTAATGTTTAATTTGTGCCAAACAGCAGATTAACATGCATACAAAAATCTCCTATTTCTAAATGAGAATTTTAATACTTGCAAAAAACAATAAAATCTTGACTGCTATTCTGAGAAGTGTAAGGGAAGGTGTGCTGGCATATTCAAACGCATACAATGTCTTCAAATTTGTATTTGTGTCACCTATAAATCGGCCTACACTCTATGTATTCTAATTATGTGAAGACACGAACTTTTTAAATTGTCAGTACCTCGAATTACAATGCTAATAAAAAGATTAGAAAGAAAGCAAAAGAGAGAAATACCAAATGTGAAATGTTAAAAAGTGCAGAGATGTGTTTGTGTTTAATATGATTCCAATGCAGATTGGTTGCTACGATTCTAATCGAAAAGGGGTGGGTATATGCAGAAATATGGAAAGTTCCTTTTTCTGGAGATTTACTGACTCAGCTGGAGATGAGAAGGCGACTAAATGAACATTCACGCTTCCATGGGTTTAGTTCTTATCACTTGAGGTTACAGTATTTGTTATCTGAAAGATTTTAACTTTGCCTTTTGCTTCACAACGCAGTTAATGTTCCAATAGACGCAGAAGTGATTAAGGAAACGGCGCAGAGAATTATTCTGCTTAATTAACTCCACACACAAAAAAAATCATGTAGATACGCTGCCGAATAAATGATTCAGCATTAATGTATGTTTGTCATAAGTACTGAGTCGGTAAATGAATCTTTAATCATGGAGCATTTATGGAGAAAATCTAACGCATAAATGCTGGATAATGCTTGAAAATGAAAATGTTTTTTTTGTCAGCTCAATGTCGAAATATGATGTCCGAATTTAAATCATTTCAGTTGATTTAGGAATTATTGTTCGTCACTAATCAGACAAGTTTTTTTTATTCACTGGAATTTTAGTTTAGAGTTTAATAAATGTCATTAAAATCTCTCAGCAAAAAGATTTAGGAATGGGAAGGGAAGAAAGTTTCCGGTCGTCCTGTAACATTTCTGTGTTTTTCTCTTACACTTGGACGCCAATGACTGCGCTATCTATAAAACAAAACTTTCCTCTTTACATATGAATTATTGTGTTCGAATATAGTATCATATCTACCTGACTACGATTTTAGATACCCGCCCCGAACGTATTTTATCTCTGGGTTTTTACAAGGGATGAGGAGCAGGGGACGCGAGACAGAGAAGCAAAGACTGAAAGCTTTGATCGGTGTACTAGAAATAGACTGTCAAAAATATACCGAAGGGGAGTGGGGTGAGGAAATCGCAATCAATGGTAGTTACGAGATTCTTAAGTGGAAACGTAGCGAATACCGCAAAAGCAGGGTAAAATTACGATAACGTTTGAGGAGACATTGCCTAAAATTGCTATGTATAAGATTGTGCATACTGTTGAGGATACAGAATACGGCTAAAGAGTAAAAATCGTACAAAAGATTAACATGGATACCATGTATAGATTATATATGTGTGTATGAGAGAGAGAGAGAGAGAGAGAGTTTTATATATAATATGGCGGAATGGTTGTTATAATATGAATCATAGCTTGCACGAAATTTAATGGCAAGTTATTGAAAAAAGTTTCTTTCGTCCAAGGACAGAAGTTAATTGTGAGGTTAAATCAAATAGCATTCAACAAAATTCAATTCGGAAAATCCATTGCTAAAATGGCACTTCATAACCCTTGTGAGAAATTTTAAGAAAGGTTTAAAGATAGGACCAGATATATGACCAACTGGTGTTTCTAGTCGGCGTTCTTTGAGCAGATAATGTAAATTATCGCACTGAAATTTCATGTTTGGCATTTTTCTAGATATTCGTAATCTCCAAAATTTCAGTGGATTTTTCTTAAACGGTGGACAGGTAAAATTCGATTATAAAATTCGATTGTTTCAGCTAAGCATTTGGTGACTAGCCTATGATTGTTGAAGGAGCTGGACCACATTTATCAATGCGTCTGGACAGAAATCCAATGTGTTCAATAAAAGCTCAAAATAAAAAAAAATCCGGGCTCAGGACCTTGTAAAGATTGAGTTAAGATCTTTCTCTACGTTTCGCCAAATTGATTTTTGCGGTTTTATTTATTCGCAATTGTAACATTCGAGAACCCGATTAAAGAAGGCAAATCGTGGGCTGTTCTTCATAAGGCATATTTCAGAAGATTCTGGGCTTGGTGTATCTCCTGTACGACCACGTTTATATTATCTTTTATTTATCAGTATTCGGCCCAAATGAGGATGAACAATATGCCCAACCTTTAGGAATTAGCCAACCGTCTAACACCGCACCCTGTTGAATTGACTCCTAAAACCTACTCAGGTGAATAGAATTCAAATTCCACTTGATAATTCTGAAAACAGTTGCTCATGTAAGTTGTATATCAATGGGTTTTGAGAACTAACTATCCAGGATACTATGATCCCAATCATAAATAGTTAATAGTTCGAAAAGATGTCCTCATTTGCTTTCAACTTGAGAGAAATTACACATTTAAGAAGTCATTCTAAAATCACTCAATATAGTTTGGTCTAGTTACTGCTGCTGCCGTTAATTTGAAATAATCTTCCTCTTATGTATATGTGAGGTGCTATTTATTTCACTGAGTTTCCAGTTTACCGTAATATATAATTTGTGGGAAATGTTCTTATTGGATCCCTCCTGCTATGTGACCGTGTAAATTTTTTGTTCTGATAGGAGCTAGCTGCTGAGAGTCCCTCCCCTCCAATAAAAAAAACACCATTAGATTTTGTAGAATCCACCTCCAACCGTAACCCTGGAGATGGCACAACCTGGGTGTCCTTGCTCTAATACCAAAGAGTCCGCACTGGATGTTTTCTATCCTAAGTCGTTTTCTGTTGTCGATAATCCTATGCTGTCAAATAAATACATTGTCTCAGCTGTTCAGACTGACATCAAAAGAAAATTGCCCATTTGAAAGGGGGTGGGGGGGGGTGGACAATCTTTCTCTTTAAAATTTACGCACCCACTAAATGTAAAGCCTTTTGTCAATTATGACACTACCAGTAAATTATTATAGAATAATAACTATATGGAGGGCATTGATGAAGTGATAACGCCTCAGTTGTTGGAAATGCAACAGATTATGTTACACGCTTGCTCATCCAACAAAAGGCGATGAAGCCTGATTAACCAGTTTGAAACCGAAAAGATGTCGACAAGACTACAAAACCACTTTTTATACGGTTTAATTAAAAACGTGTTACGAGGACAGAAAAGATGAATGCGATCTGAGAAAGCGTGGCTGATCCGGTTGCTATAACGACAGTAAATCTTCTACGCCTGTTGTGTTTCATACAGTCCCGCCGCAAACTGCACCTGCTTCTCCCACCCCCACCTCCCCCCCCCCCCCCCCACCACCACAACCAAACTCCAGAAACAGTCCAAAACATATTAACGATATCACTGTCAATTATTGTACAAATAATGTCTTCTGTACGGCCAATATTTCAAATTCAGTGTGATGTATTTACTTTAAAACTGCTCGTTTGCCCTATTATCCGGAGTGTCAAATAGAAACCCTCCGTGTGTTCTTAACTGGTGCTACGTAAATGGTTGTACATTGAGGGACATGGCTATCCTTGTTTTTAAAAAAGGGTTTTATTGAGCGCAGACGCTACATTTATTATTTGAATGGATATCTGTGGATCATGGCGGGTTATAATTTGCCCAACATTATACATCCAACATTAGAAGATTTGGGATGAAAGTGACACCCTTGAAACGAATAAATTTGCTTTTTTAGTGCTGATTGTTATCAGATTGTGCTGATTTACTCTCAAACGTGGTGTTTGCAAAATGACACGAGTATCCTCCTAACTCAGTTTAATCAGTTTAATGCTGGTCGATAACTTGTCAGTTCGGTGCCAGCGACACATACAGCTGAATGACATCTCAATCGTTGTTTCCTCTGAGGTCTGCAATTGTGTTTTATTTTCCAAGTGATTATGTTTCTTCTCTGGCCCACTAAAGACAGTCAGATTGATCTTTCATATTTTAGGGATGCTCTTTTAAAACTGCATGAACCTCTGATAAAGAACAGCTGCACTCCAAGCAGATTTCTTTACGGATCTTCTCTCCACTTCTCCCACTTTTTTTTTATCCCCCTCTTCTGGTCTGAAGGGTATTGCTTTGCTCTTTTCGTTGGCCAAGCACAATTGTGTTATTGGAGATAATGAATTCAATCCCTATCAAAAGGTATTAACACGTCTTTGGCTGTAGTGGGTTTAAAACCAGAAGAAAGAGAACACAAAACTCGCCGAGCCGCCACACTGATAGCTGCTTTGAAATGAAAGGGTTCAGGCATTGTCGTCGAAATTTTTGCCCATACGGCATAAGAAAGAATCGGGGCTTTTGATGGACACATGAGAACTGCCTCATAACGGCAGCAACAAGTAGCACCAAATTCTTCATCCTCCTTCGCGCCGGTGTTCTGCCTGCTGATAACATATGTTAGCTTTTAATGCAGGCCCCACCATCTAATTACTTCTGCTCGCTGACTGCACTGGCGTGGAGCTAAATGCTAACCCTGTGGAGGGTGCAATTACAATTCGAAATGGAAAGTGAAATTCGTGCAATGTTAAAAAGAGAACAATTGTATCTCGGTCTGGTTCTTTCTTATCTGTTGTTGCATCTAATGAGACCCTGGGGAAGGTCTTCAGAGTCAAAGGGGAATGATGTTTTTTTTTCATTTAAAAACTACCCATAACAAACAAATGTGGGCAAGAAGCGAGGGTGGGTCCAACAGATCACATGACTGCTGTACCTTTGTGAGGGAATGTTATACAATATGCTTTGGATGGTTGGTCATTACTGATGATATTGACAAAACTAACCGTTTTGCTTGTTTCTCAACAAATACAGTACGGCATTAATTATTGAAGATTATAGGTTGGTTATTTGCAAAACAATTAAAATATTTGTAACTTGGTTCTTTGCTCAAGGGGAGCAGTACGGTTGGAATTTACCTTAATAAACTTGAATGTTAATAAATGAGGAAAGCAATATAGCCGATATCCATATAATGGCAATATCTCACATTTTTGGCAAACTTTCACTTGTTAGGAACCCTAAAATTTTGAGATCAACGTGCATCCGGACAAAACAATCAGTTAAAGGGTTTTTTCCAAATACTTAAAATAAGTATTACAAAGAACATAAACACCAAGTATTCGAATTATTTCCTGGTTTTTGCATAACATTGCACTTTGTCAACGTCCGCAAATATTTCTTGTTGACTTAACGGTGGAACAGGAATATCCCCAAACTTGGCCTATGTCCATCACTCAACTCATATCTGCATCGTTACTCGCGGCATAGTTTAATTCAAACTGGTCATTTAAAACAATTCCAAGCCGATCAACTGGCGAATCAAAATTGGAATAACGAAAGGAGAGCTAGAAGCTAAGCAGCCATTTAGATGGATCATTGATGATAAACAGGGCAGTCTTAATTCACAATTCACGATGGGCTCAAGTTTGACTTCCACTGCTTATGACCGTTGTGTATGTGCATCGTTTATGTGCTCTATGTCCACTTGTTTATGTGCACCTTGACCTATGCATATGTCACTGGATATATGCGCTATGTCCAGGGTCTGTGTGTGCTTTTTCCAGTGTACCTAATTTTTAAAAAAGACACCTCTATAAACAACATCAAATATTACAAATGGTGTGTAAGAGGCGTTAATCTTCAGACTGTACTGAGATTAGCAGTTTGCACGTATTTCTCAGTTTTGATCTTCTGCTCGTAATTTATTTCCAGATCCAGAAGCACAAAACACACGCACAGCAAAATTTAGATTGTTTTCGGTTCTCCGAGCAAAGACGCGGAAATGAAATCTTAATTAAGTGTACACATTCTGATGGAGAGTAGTTCACGACTGTGTTTGCCGCCGGTACAAACTGTGGTTTTTGGTTATACCTTACACTGTTGTAACTTGCAAGGCGAGCTGAACCAATAATACTAGTTGTAGTAAATTATTAGACTCCCCCTGAAATAAAAGCAATTGTGTGAGAGCGCGGCCTTTTTTCGTTTCATGAATATTGGTAGTGGTTTCCACTGTGGAGTATTTTCGCCTTACAGAGAGACACATTCTTTACCCAGGTAGTGATTGTTAAAACCAGTTCCTGTCAGAGGTCAGGAGACGTTGTTTGTCCTGTTCAAAGTTCGCATTGAAAGTGTCTTGGCCCCAGTCTGGTGGATTAGAAGTCACAAAGAGGCGAAAGAACAAGAGTGAACCCAAGAAGCTTGTGGGATGGAACGAAATGCTAAATATCAGGAGAATACAAAGTCTCCCTTGCTTCAAAGCCGAATTGGTTATTTCTGTGCCGTCCTGAAAACTGGAAGATTTGTCTTGGAAAAAACACACGGAAAGCCGAGTGTCCAGGAACCGACATTGTTCGACCTTGTGTCTGGAAAGTTAGATTCTTTATTGCGTATTCCACCTGGCTATACTGTTCTTTTTTAAGATGGCTATTTTTTTGTTTCGAACTATTTTTTCGCACTAACTTTTAAATCTGAAAAGCGTTTTAATCCAATGTTAGATTGTTGTTACAGAAATGATTTCTAAGTGTCGTGAAAATTGAGAAATAACAAAGAAGGAAAGTTGATGTTTATATGCTGTTTCCTTTGTTAAAAAATACTTCAAAAAAATAAGTGTTGCTCTTATATTAGTCTCAAATGTTGGTTATCACAGTTAAAATAAAATCGCCGATGAAATGACTTAGATATAATTTATAGTTACCTTATACCAAGTCACTGGAAATCAAGACAACTGTTCAGCATTTGTTAAGTGTTGACTGTTCCATTGTGAGTTGGTGTTTAATTCCCAACATTTTGACGGGGCCGCTGATTTGTCTGAGTTAAACTTTGTGTCCTGGAGCTCTTCCTCGTTGAGAGCAGCGCTCGGATTCGTTTGTGCAACTACGTTCGGGCCCTGTCTCTGTTGATCGATTATACGTCAACTTTCGCATTAAAATTTGCAAAATAATCGCTAAATGTATCGATTGGGAGGAAGTTATTTGCGCAAAATTATGATGACAGAAAGTTCAGAAAGATGATTCACGCCACTGCTGTCTCTTTCTGCGCGCAGGTTATTTTTAACCTGTCGTCATCACTTAATAACACACAACGTGGAACGGGTTAAAACCAAAAGTATCTTCCTTTAAAAAAGCGACAGTGTTTAGACAAATTAACACACGTGATAATTATATTTAACTGGTTTGTGTGCAAAATTACAAAAGTCAGTTGACCATAAGATTAAACAGAATGTGCGGTCCAACCCATTTCTCCCTTTGTAATATTCCGTTTTTGATGCACATTTAATCGTACCTGTTTTTCCAACTGTGAGTAGTAATGTAACAGAAATACATCTGGAATAAATTAGAAGCTCTTGTCTTTCAATCAGCGCCGCACCACATTTACTGCATAAAACAGCGCAAGGTTCAAGTGTAACCGCCAGTATATTCAGATAGGCGCCATACAAGCCTCTGAATTTGGTCCGTCTCATAAAGAAAATTATTAACTCGAAAAGCTCTTGGCCCCACACTGATAGATTAGAATGCACAAGGAGAAAATAACCACAGTGAAATAAGGGGAGAAGGAGCTGGGAAAACAGAACAAAGTTTTCAATGCACTTCTCTTAAAAGCCACACCATTCTTATTTTTGGAAAATTCATTTGAGTCCAGTAAAATTACACAAGGTAGTTTCGACCTAACGTTAAGTGCTTTAACTTCAATAACCTTTGTAATTTTCTTCGCTTTTCGATTTGAAGCACGTGTCACTTCTTGCTGGTCCCAGTTCCGATCTTTGAAGAGCTGAAAATTGAAACTGCATTAGGACAGTCCGCTGACTGCGAAACCTGAGGATGACAACTAGGTAGATACGTCTATCTTCCTCTCATTAGGTTAATGCATATGTACATTAAAAATGTTAGACAAATGTTTGATGAAATAAACAAACATCACTCCACTACACGTCATTTCAGTGCCATGTTTGAGAATCGAACAGGACCGATTTTGCCCCCCTTTCATAAACACGTTTATATAATTGTCAGATTTACAGTAAAAGGGGAATCGCTCTGCTGGCGGTGTTGCGATGAAAGCTATCGATGCTCTTGATGGTAAAAGTGGGGGAGGGGAGTGAGATTTGAAGGGCTCTCCATACTTTGTCTGAACGGTCGGCACTCCCATTGACTTTCGCACCAAAGGAAACAAGCACCACCAGAACTCCGATTTTACATTCAACCGTCAGGATTTGACTCTTGCATTATTTGGCATCGAGAACAACCCAAGAACACTCAACAAAACTCTTAAGAACTTATTTTGCCGGGATGTTCTGACAGTATCAGAAGTTAATTTGAATAAGACAATTTTTCTGTTCACAACGGTAAGCCAACTGTTATATTTGCAATAATTACTTTTAATCATCGAATCTCAAATTAATATGAAATAAGAACATATACATCAATATTGTAGATCCAATAATCCCACACATCCAGCAAACATTGTCAGCCATTATCTAGAGTAGAGCAGCAGCTACACAGAGCCGGGAAATGTGAATACTAAATTTCGGAAAAGTCAGTAGTTACTGACTTTTAACAATCTTAATGACTGTGCAAACCCTAAAAAAAAAGTTTCTCTTGAAAAGCTAAAAACGCACATCCCCAACCAACGCCGTGTTTCGCAATTTTTTTTTGCGAAAGCGAATGGGATGGAGCAGATTTTGTGGAATTTGGAAACCTAACGTACAGCGGGTGGCAGCCAGGCAGAAATACTCTGTTATTTAATAAAGGAACCTAAAACTCATAGCCACGAAGTTGAATGGTATACAATGGAATTCTGACATTCAAATCAATTAAAAGTACCGCAACACTTAGAACAGAAATCCCTATTCAACCTGATTATTGGAGTTAATTCTCCCTATTAAGGGAAAAAAATCAACCACTCGCCATCGAAAGTTAACTTCTTACAGAATACTAAACACGAAGAATCAGCTTTTCTATAAATATATTGAACTACGAAGATGCAAACGATTTAAAATGTGGCGTTTTTTTCCGCAGCTGTACGCGCACTGATCTACCAGCGTGAATTTTCAATGTAATTAGCTACGTACCGTGATTTTCCTCCATTCCCCTGGAAAGATATTGTTTACAGAAAATAAATTGTGACCTAGCAATATTGGTGTAGCCAGCATGTCCGCTTAAGGATAATCCGAGAATTCGCTCTTCTCAATTTCACATTACACTTTTTTTCACTCATCAGGGGACAATTACATTATAATTAAAAGAATCTCACGGTTACTCTGACAATGTGTGTGTCCCGCCAGTGAACAGTGATCAAAGAGAAATCTGAAATCCACTTGTGTGGGTCGAAATTACAATGTGTTTTTGCACTCAGATACAAAGAAATGTAATTCTATCACACATTGTAACATTTGTAACAGACAATGCTCTGAACTTGGTCTCAGCGTGACAAAGGAAAACACAGCAATTGTAGCTGTTCAACACAGACTTTATAAATGATTGGAGACAATACACGCCGTTCGGTAGTGGAAAACATATTGGGATCAGAGGCGACCGTTTCTGAAACAAGGGTCAATGATATCACATATATGTATGAAAATGCAATAAACCCACAGATCATTTTAATGACTGACAATCTTAACTAATTTTTAAAGTAAGTGTTTTGCAGTCATTCTTTTGTCTTGTGAAATGAAGTCAGTCTCTGGCTTTTCATCTTCAGGAGTAGCGCTTAGACCAGGTTCCTGTTTGAAAATACAAATCCTAAACTGGTATATGGTCTTCCTCAAAATCTTCCGAACCACTTGGTTTTCTTGTGCACTTTATGATTCAGATGCTCAAAGCCCAAGTACGCTCAATTGAAAACGAAAGACAATGCGCTGGAATTATTACCCTTTGGCTATTCTGATCAAAAATTTGCAAATTAGAATGTTTTATTTTAAATAAAGTTCTGGTATTAATTATAAATTAAACGCAGAGACATAGTACTGAAACTATTCTATTCTATCGAGAGCAGGTTTGAGGAAAATCCAAATACAACTCCAAATACGCTGCCCCACATTTGTTCTCTGTTTTGGGAATGGCCTGCTGGAGTTTATTGAAAATATTCGCAGTGAACCTGATCATTTTTTATGTTGGAAACGATCATTTGTACAAATAAAAATTTGTTGTGTACAAATAATTTGTACACACAAGGGTGGTTTTATGTAGTAGCCAGTGATGAGTAAACTTAAACCCTGCCTTTTTAAAAAATATTGTTGCCAATCCCGTGATAGTTGTAATCATTGATTTGATACTGACATTTTCTGAGGAAGAATTTAAGCGCCAGATTTCGGATTTCATCAACAGAAATGGCTTAATCTTACTGTATATTTGAAGGGAACACTTTTAACTGCTTATTGGTGAGTTACGTGATTAACGACAAAACCACAAAGTAGGTGCGAATTAACCTTTTTATTTTCTCATCAAATCAAAATAATTTTATTCATTTTCATAGAATTACAAATACAAAATTAACAACTCCTTAAATTCCATTTGTAATTTGTATCATTAGTTTTCAACAACTTAAAACTAGAAAGGACCTAGAGTAGATCATGCAATAAATTAGGCACATTGAGAAAAGCCGCAAGAGCCCGCCTGGCTATATGCTAACACCAACATTTCTAGACATCTAAAAACGGGGGAAAGTGCATTAACACTGGATGGAAATAACAGTTAAAAGGCATCGCGGAACGAAAAATAGAGTAACTTTTCCTGGTTCCTGATGCAGGTAACATTTGGTTCATTTTTACAATCAACCCGCTTTTTTAAAAAAAAATTGCAAATGAATCGACATGAACACATGAAACAGGCTTTCGTCTTTTTTTTCACTAAAACTGCACGGCGTCCTGTAGAGTTTTTTTTAAAGAGCAGTTTCATAGAATTAACGCACAATTATTGTCTGCAAACAGCTCATTTTATTTAACCTCCGGTGCTTACCCTAATGCCCTTCTCTCTCCCGCTCATCTTTTAAGTGGTCAAGACAAGTCTTGGGTTTTGTTTAGAACTGTCATAACTTGTGGGCAGCCTCTGGGAATGGTGAGTGGACGCGGAGAAAGAAGTACAGGGTCACAACGAATTCTAGAATTATACAACACGGTTCTAATAAAAAAATTAAATACATTCTGCAGATGTTTGCGAGATATTCTCCGCGAAATGTACAGTCGTGATTCGTCGTCAAACTCTGCAGGGACTTTGCACTTCCACAGTTTGGATACATATTGAATGTTGTGAAGTAACAGTCTTTGCACACAAAGGTGCAGAAATAGCAATCCCGGAAAAGGGGGCAAAGTGTCAATGATGATCTGACGGTTCGAACTCCTTTGTTTTGGGTGTAAGACTAAGAGGTGTTGAGAACAGGTCTGGAATACACACCTTGGTAGTAGGAGGCTTCACTGGCCAAGACCGAGGGCTCCAGGCTGCCCTTGCCCATGGAGCTGAGGGCCAGCCCACTGCTCCCGTAGCTGGAGTAATGCATGGCCTGTTCGTAAGCCTTCAAGTCCATCTTGTGATGCTGCTGCTCGGACGACATGAGGTTGTTGATGGAGAACGGGTGGTTGAAGGAGTAATGCGGCTCTCCCTTCAGGTGGTGCACTTGCTGCGAGTCGGCGGCCGACACGTGGCCGAGGGGAGGCGGCGGCGGGGCCCCCGGGCTCAGGCTGAGGGCACTGCCCAGCGCCGGGCCCGAGCTGCCCAGCGGAGCCTGCTGCTTGCCGAGTTCCCTGTCCGGGCTGGTGCACGAGCTGCTCGAGTCGCCGAGCGCCGGCGTGCCTTCGGCCTGGGGTAGCGGGCCGGGGCGGGTGCCGGCGGCCGGCGGGCTGCCCTGGGCGGGGGCGCCCTCCTTCCTCGCCCCGTCCGCCCGCAGCGCCGACCTCTTCTCGCACTTGAAGCGCTTCTGGCGCCGCAGGTAGCACCCGTTCTCGAACATGTTCCCCGAGTCCGGGTGCAGGGTCCAGTAGGAGCCTTTGCCGGGTTTGTCCGGGGAGCGGGCCACCTTGATGAAGCAGTCATTAAAGGAGAGTGAGTGGCGGATGGAGTTCTGCCAGCGCTGCTGGTTCTGACGGTAATACGGGAACAGGTCCATGATCCACTGGTAAATCTCACTGAGGGTCAGCATCTTGCTGGGGGCCTGCTGGATGGCCATGGTGATCAGGGAGATGTAGGAGTACGGCGGCTTGGCGTGCGGGTAGCTCCGCCGGAAACTCTTGCTGTCCCTGGGCCGGCTCAGGTTACTCTGGCCGTACGCCATCGGGCTGAGGGCCGCCGGGCTCAGGCTCGAGTACGGGCTCAGCGCGCTCATGGAGGGCGGCTGGCCGCTCAGGTTCGGGCTCATGGCCGTCACCGGGGCGCCCATCGCGCCCGTGCCGCCCCCGCCGCCGCCGCCTCCGCCGCCGCCTGTCATCGCGGCCATGGCCGGGCTCAGCCCCGTGCCCATGCCTGGGTTCCCGTAGGACATGCTGAAGGAGCCCGAGTTCATGCTGCCGCCGGAGCCCATGCTGTTCATGCTCATGTAGCTGTTCATGCTGCCCAGTCCTGGGTTCATACCGTTCATTGGCACCGTCGTATAGGCCTTCACAAATTATACAAAAACAGAGAAAAGGAAAGGTGTTAGTTGGGTGGGTCAGGGTGACAAGTTTTATTTTGCTTTATTCAGAGCGCCCTACACCAGCGGGAAAGTTATCTTTTCCGACGCACTTGGGGGGGTTGGGGAGAGGGGGGGAAACCCCATCTTCGGGCTCATTTCACTAAACTGAGGTGAGAAAGCCACGCCTCCTGAAATAAAATATAAAATGGGAACAGCTTCCTCCCTGCAGTAAGATACAACAGTGCTACTGATTATTGTTGATGGTTTGTTAAAATGCCCTGTCTGATCTTTGGCCGGGCTCGTAAACACTGCAGCGGGATTGAGAGTGCCTCTCCCTCCCTACCTCCCTCTGATGCCACCCCGTGGTCAGTAACTTTGTGGCTCATTAGCTCCTGTATCGAATACACAAACGCACAACACCAAGCAGGTTTTTTTTTGTATTAACTACTATGAACACTATGGTTTGGTATTCCGTCATTTTGAGACATCTAACACCCGCTGAATATCCTTCGACAGAACACTGTCCGATTTTAAGAAAGAATTCCTCGGCAAAATACCTCGAAAAGATGGTTTGAAATTCAGTCACACTATAATCCGCGCTCTTTTATGTGAGCTGTTGGTTGATGCCGCAAGTGACCACCTCAAAATAAGGTGCAACTGTTACTTTGACTTACCTCCTGCGGTTCTCCGTAGTAACTGCTCCAGTCAGAAGCTTCATGTCCTTCCATCTTCACCGCACCTAACATTATGGAGGCAATAAACGAGCATCAAAAGGTTGTCCCAAAAATACAATCCCAGGGCGGATGTAGTCTGCCTGAAGTACAGTGAGGAAGATAGAATGGAGACTGCGAGAGTGAGGAAGTGGTGGGACGCGAACACTTTGAGTGGCGCTGGGGACATGCGTAGTGATTTAACTGCCCACAGATCCTGCCTCCTTTCCCGATTTGCCCAGATCTTTCTATATTTGAATAATCAACTCTCACCTAAGCGTTAGGATACTCTGTTCCTAGTCCTCACCTGCCTTGACTCCTGGCACCGCTCACAATCCAACTGGTTTCCACTCAGCGGGGCCACACTTGAGCCATTGAAAATAGTCCCTGTTGAATTTGTAAAGAGACTAATTGGTTTAACTCGGAAACAAAAGGAAAGACAAACTATAGCAATAGGATGAGAAAAGATAAATTAATCCGGCACCAAAAACGAAACCACTGACACTTTTTTGCCCCCCGAATAATTAAACTGAGCGAGAAAATCCAAGGGACTCAGAACTAATTCTGTTTTCCTTTTACAATATTTCTATTATACTATACTTCCCCGACAAAATCGTAGTAACAGTATAACCTGACTTTTTTTTCGCAATTTGAAGTTAACCGTCGCAATTTTTATAGCGTTTTGTTTTCAAAGAGACGATAAGTGTAAATACTAAAGGGTAAACGGCGCCCTGGTGTGATTTGTTTGAGTTTGCAGCTTCAACCTGCCCGTTGAGAAAATCAAACCTGACCGTTAAAACGACCAAGTCTCACAACTCACAACACACCACCAAAATGTCAATACTGGGGATAATTTAATAAACACTTCGTTTAGACTCCTTTCCATCAGACTGGGTTGTGTCAAACGCAATCCTCCCGCTAATCAGTAAACTGAAGGAGAGATAGTTGATCCAGCAGCCTGTCTAGCGATAGCACCGTTAGGAAACCTTTGGACCGGCAAATACCTATCTAATTGTGATCAATAATGGTCGCATTCCAAAAAACAAATTATTTCTGGGATATACGGTTGTGATTGCAGACAATTCATTAAATTACACGGTGATGTGAGCTGCAATCTGAACTCCACATGTTTGGTGACTGACTACAAAGGGCTACGGACCTTTCTGTGTTGTTCATTTAGAAATCTAAACAAATGTCTGTTTAATAAGGTATTAGGCTGAGCGACATTCCTGGCCTGAAAGAGACGAATCGGCCTGAAAGAGGCAGATGTAATTAGCCTGCGGTAGAATTTACTCTGCCGTGTGACGTCTTTGAGGAATGGTGTAAATAAACGCATTCTTCGTCCTTCTTTCGTCGTGATAGGTCGTAAAAATGCAGAATGAAGAATAGTTTGCATTCAAGACCACGTACCTCGGGTTACCCTCTTTAGGACTCTGCAGCCAGCAACAGCCCTCGCTCCAAGTCATCAATAAACGAAACTTGTGCAGTGGCTTTATGTAGCGCCTAGCAACGGGACGGCATTTGGGTCTGGGATGTTAACCCGAAAAAGAAATGAACAGTGCTGGACTCCCCTTTTCTCTGTGTTGTGCAAGAAGTTTACTGCTCCGGCCGTGAGCTGGCTTCCAAATACAACATGAAAGAGAAGCTGTAGACTTGCAGCTGGCAACACTTCAAAATCTCCACAACACCAGGGTGACAAAGTGTAAATAAGCAAATGAAAACTACGTTGTCTGTACCTTCACTTTGTTTTTTTTATATCTCACCTCTTTCTGTGATGTGATTGACCCAATGTTTTGAAATGATGTCAGTCTAGTTGCGTGCCCCTGTCCTTTCATGTGAATTGTTCGGGAGGTTAACATGCAACTAGAGCAAGCGCCCAGAGGAACCTCCCTCCTGGCTTCTTTTCCAGGCCTTGCTGCAGGTCATTGTTGAGCGACAAGACCGTGGTGCTTCCCTTCTTTACACTGACTGCGATGGGATGTTTGAAGTTTGGCCAGATTCACAAACCTTCTGGCAGATGCGAGGAGATTTGCTATGATTCGATTTTCTCCGGAAAGGAAAACAATATGAAAGTATGATCACATTTTACCCAGAACCTCGGATTATCTTCATTAAATTACTAAACAGTTTGGAACAAAGTAATATCGCGAAAGGGAAGCTATCTGGAACGCATATATTATTGTTATGGCGACAAGTTCGGTCTGCTAAAGGGGCAGCCCTAATGTGTAGCAATCAGTGTTGGTCCACGGATTGATCTGCATCCCCTTGCCAGCCGTGCCAGGTGTAACCTGGACTTCAAATTGTGCAATAGTCCTTACAGCTCTGGCCTCAACAAGACAATTCAATGTATAGTTTGTAGAATGAGAACGAGAATGCAGCAAGTTTTGCCAGTTAATTACATCCGTTTCCACAATTTTATGGCTGTGCCCTTCCTCTGTGTCACTGTGTGCACAGGTATTATATAAGAAAGGCGTTTTTTTCACCATCGTCGTCTGTCGTATCATTGTTTAAAATGATGAGGAGTGGGCGCTTATAAATCCAACCGCATTTGGTCTGCACTAACCATGGACAGAAGGCGGAACGCCGGGCTGTTTTCTTCACTTTAGTTCACCACAAAGTGTCAATTCCATATATTATCCTCCTGCCATCCCTTTAAAAAAACCGAGCTATAGCATCGTTGATTCAATGTTACATCCTCAGTAGTAAATATAGATTAATTTCCACTTGAAGGTTTTATGAAGAGAGCATTAACTCCTGGTCATTGATTAAATGAGTAACTAAACCATTTTGAAAACTCACATTTGTGTGCCTACACTGACGTTCGCTGCATCTAAAATATTTGTCATCTGTATAATTATTTCAACGTGCAAAGTTTTCTTTAGCAAATCTTTGAAATAAAGTTTTATTACAGTCCATGTTCTGTTTAAGCTATGGACATGGGGATTGTACGTGTCCTTACTAGATACTATACGATCCATGGTGAGGACCCCATATCTGATCAATCCTGTTTCATTCTGCAGCCCATTCGTACCCCAGCCTCAGCACAGTGTGGAATGAAAGCTCATTAACTGCCTATAAATAAACCGGTTCATACATTCACACGTGCTACAGATTACCTACAAGAATAGTTCCCAGTAATTAAGGAGCTGCGTTGGCAATAAATAGAGAGCAAGGAGTCCGCGAGTATCCTACAAGAAGCCATCCATCTGGATTGAGCGACTCCGGGGACGCTGCTGGTTTCAGAAAGGTCTCATTAGCATCTGAAGAGCAATATGCACAGGGTGGGTTTTGTTAACAATGTTGCAAAATTAATTGGATCATTCTTCCCTGAGTGAGTTATCTCTATGTGAAGGAGGTGATGTAAGTGCAAGACTCTATAGGTTTATCGCTGATACTGCCCATTCGTGAAGAAGCAAAACCAGCCGCAGTGCAATGTCCCACTACACAAGGCGGCTGCTCGGCTCCGGCACAGTTATTATTGCACATTAATTCATCGATTAATTAACAATCCATTAATAAATACAGTAATAAATTATTTTCCGATTTTGAACGTGTAAATTTGTCTAATCTTGCTCATATTGTCCATGGCGAGGCAACGGCCTAGTGGTATTATGACTAGCTAGCTAAGCCCAGCAATCCAACTCATGTTCTGGGTGCGGGGTTTCGAATCCTATCATGACAGATGGCAGGGTTTGAATTCAAATAAACATCTGGAATTAAGCAACTAATAATGACCGTGAGTTTTCGGGGGGGAAATACCTTTACGGACGGAAACTGTCATCCTTACCTGGTCTGACCTGTATGTGACTCCAGATCCACAGCAGTGTAGTTCACTTTTAACTGCCCTCTGGGTAATGAGAGATGGGCAATAAACGCTGACCTGGCCAGAGACACTCTCATCCTGTGAAATATTTTTTTTTAATGGCAGTATAATAAGACTGAAAATTCTGAGCAATGTTAAACTAATCATTGGGGGAATGTTTTCGAAATGTATTTTATAAATGACTAATTAAAGAACACATTCAGCCGCCCCGGCACTTCCTTGGTCGTCATCGGGTAAAAGTTCACGACCGTTTCTTGACCAGGTAACAGATGATAAGGCTGGGATTTATTTGCCACTCTTCCAGGATCGTTTTACCTCTGTACACAAGGTGTAAACTGACGAATTATTTGCTCAGGTCAGAAGACCTTAATCCTGCGAGCATTTTATTAAAGCGTTCTAGTTGGCTTGAAAAATAATTTCATGTTTTTCACTTAACTCGTCCAAAGACAAAGGCAGACGATGTTTCATCTCCCGAAGACCTTCCATCACACCCAGAGCAGTTTGCAATTTATTGGACAAGGCATTAATTTTTAGCGATTAATATACACACAAGTGCTGACATCTGTAACTGATAACTATCATATTTAATTGTCTGAACATTTTTCTAAGGGTATTTTCAGATTACTTCTCCGCAAACTTGAATGAGATCATATCGTATCGTCTTCCAATGAATCGAACTAGCAAACGATAAAGCAGAAAATCACTGATGAGTTACAAAAGGCCTTCAAGTTGTTTACCTACATAATTTTTATGCCTAAAATAAGATATTTGTTTTGTTAGGAATGCTACGAGCAGTAGTCCAAATTTGAGAGCATCGGTCTAAGTAAAACTAGCAAAAAGGGGTCCTTCCACCAAGTCCGTTCACACCAGCAGCCATCACATCTCCCTGTTCTAACAGGGGACCAGCGGCGCTGACTGCTGGCTGGCCGTTCCTAAACATCCTCACTGGTTACACTGAACACTGGGAAGTGGATCATTACTGAAATCAGTTAGAAACAAATTCGTAAGCCTAATATTAAACGTTGGGTAAGCAATAAATGAACATGAGATAACCCACTGAACATTTAACACATTTGCTGCTAGTGCACAACTGTTCGGTAAACGCACTTTTTTTTTACTCTGCAAGAGAATGAACCTTATTTCTTTACGGTGACAATTTGAATTAATCACGAACAGCAGGGAAATAAAAGTTATGCTGACAATGTGACCCTAGATTATACTTTCAAATCAAGATTCCAGGAAGTAAAACTCTGCGAAGAGTGTTGTAACGTGGAACATTCCCCTTCATTCGCCGTTCTGACTTGGAAATATATCGTCGTTTCTTCAGTGTGGGGTTTGGAGACAACATTCCGGAATTGCCCCAACAACAGCAATGGACTGCAGTACTTCAAAGAGGCAAGTCACCATCACCTCCTCAAGGGCAGCTCGGAACGGGAAACAAATGCTGAAAAAGCCATCAACCCCCACATCCCCTGTGAATTTAAAAAATTCACCAAATGCAATATCACGTAAACGGGTTGGTGGCTCTGTTGCAGGGGTTCCGATGAGGAATGGCTAGATAGGTCAAAGTTCACAGTCTCTATAGCCTTCTGTGCTCATTATTGAGTTCAACAACCTGAAATCATCTCAAACCTCCCTTTTGACTTTTGCCAAATCGTAGCCTGTATCTTCAGAGCTGTTCTTTATTTTGTCATTAACACTTACTCTGCGCCAAAGCTTTGTCTTTTTCACGACAAGCATTGCCACTCCCTTTGCCTTTGTTCCATGACATCTTTGTTTAACCTATTCTGCCCTCTAACCTTTCACTGACCTTCCTTTCTACTCCACTTTTTCAACAGCATAAAACCCGTCATATTTCCATTGGTCTTCCGTCCTGAAGAACTATATTTTAGTCTCTCTTCACAGATGCTGCCGGATTTGCTGAAAATTCCCATAATGTTCTGTTTTACTTAAGGCTAAGAGAGAATTTGGAGAATACGACCGGAACAGCAAACCTACAGAAACTTTCTGTTGAATGAGATCAGATGGACGATTCAAATTGTCTTTTATTTTAGTCCAACATACTTTTTGTCTCTTTAATTTACATTCCGTCTGTTTTGTGCAAGAAAGTTTACAGAGCAACTTGAATATTCATTAATTCAATGAAAGAAAGAAAATGCAAGAAACAAGTCAGCTGGTATCAATTCGCTCGGATCAAATAAATTGGAATGATCTGTATAACATATTTAATTGCTGCAAATCTCTTGTATAAAGTTACTAAAATCAGAATAAGTTCAGCCTCCAAAATTCCACAGAGGTTAGATGAAGAGTGTCAGGAACGGCTTGGTGTAAAATATCTTCTTGCCATTCTTTTCCATCGCTTTCCCTAAATCTCTTACCTCAATACTTGGTTATGATTCAGTACCTCGTACCTTTCTTAATTTCGAACGTTTTTTTTAACCATTGGAGAGAGGCAACATTCACACAACTGGTTTTGAGTAGGTATCATTGGATGGAAAATGAGAACAGGAATCTCTATTGATTTGCTCCCACATAAAATGCTCTTAAAATGTAACTGCTGAGATGATCAAACTCAACACACAATGGAGAAAAACTCTGGACTCTTGCTATTCTGCAAGGATTACCAGGTGCATGGTGCATAGTTTGAAAAGAGAAGAGTATATGTGGTGATCCGTTTAGAGCATAGAGTCATACTTTGGTCCAAATCGGTTATGTCGACCAAATTTCCCAAACTCAACTCGCCCCACTTGCCTGTGTTTGGTCCACATCCTTCTAAACCTTTCCCATTCATGTACCTCTCCAAATGTCTGTTAAATGTTGTTACTGTACCTGCATCTAACACTTCGTCTGGCAGTTCTTGCCACATATCAACCACCCTTTGTGTGAAAAAGTTGCCCCTCAGGTCCTTTTTAAATCTTCTACCTTTCTTCTAAAACTAAAGCCTCTGAGTTTTTTTATTTTTGATTTGATTGGATTTATCATTGTCACATGCACTGAGACACAGCAGAAATATAATTTATCTACAGTTATCATTTTATCACTTTTTGTGACTATAAAAATCTTATGAATAAACATGCAAGTGTATGCAAATATCAGATCTCCTACTGTTTCAGATTGGAATAGGACAAGGAAAGTCTGCTTGTCGAAGAAAAATCTCCTTGATCTGAATGTTCAATAGAATCTATATTGACCACATGCTGAGTAACATAAAGACTCATCCAGCTATCAGACCTGTTGCACTATACTTGTTATTCAGAAAATTATATAATAATTTCAATGCATTTTCCAATGTATAAAGTTCCACGTACATGATTTTTAAAAAAATGCATTTCTGAAAAATATACTTGAAAGTGATATGTTGTAATGGAAATTACTGAAAACAAATGGAAGCATTTTGTACTAATGGCTGTGCAGAAGTGATATATATTGATTTACACAATGTCATGACCACTGATAATTCATTGACTATTTGTTTAAAAATGCAGAAATAGCCTAGCAAAACAAGCAGCTTTGTTTACACATAAAACAATTTTATCACTTCTCAAGGAATTACATCTTTTTGATTTTTCATTTTTCAACGAAGTAAATATTTATGACAGCTTGATGAGATTCTTGGCAATGGAGTACCTATTCTTCCATTTTTACACAATGTCAACTATGACGAGTCAGATGGAGAATGAAACACTCTCATCTGTTCCAGTTGATGTTTTGTATGCTTTATACACAAGGTGAATAAATATTCTCTTTTATTTTTATTTTTATTGTGCCGTACTTTGTTCATCAAGAGGAATGTAACATTTCTCTTTTGGGCACTTGGTGGCAGCATAAAGGATGCCCAGGGCTGGTATAATGGAATAGATGTAATGGAGATCTCTTCCGAAGAACAGTCATATTGGAATCCTAACTTTAACTGTGTTTTTCTTTCACACCATAGATGTAGCCTGACCTACTGAGTTGCTCCAGCATTTTTTTTTATATTGCAGGTATAAAATGGGTGGGGAATTAATATTTTTGCTAATGTTTCATGAATATGTCTCAATTCTTCACCAGAAGATCATAATTTTTAACCAATGCAATATTTAGCCATTCTGTGACTTCTCTGAGTGAGATTGCCAAATGATATCCATTAAAGACAGTTTTGTAGGACTCATGTCGACCATAAATTAAATCAAAGCTTCACAAATTCATTTGCATGGGACACCTTTAACCAAAAGAACCATTTCTCATTGAGTAAACCCGATTGGCAGGCAAGAAGTTCAGATGGACTGATTTGAGCTCACACGTGAAAAAACATTAAGTGCTGTTTAGTTCAATAAACAGCTGTGTCAATGTGAATCATATTATTTTCCGAGTCACCACACCTTTTTTTTTTACAAATATTGCTATTATGTAAAATGAGAGCCGCTAGCTTGTGAATGGTTTTATGATGTGGCCTCTTAGCCACAGGGAATTGAATTGAGACAGGTCCTAAGCATTTTACTTAAGACCTTTAAAAGCATCAGAAGTAATAGATTTTGCTTGTATTTGGAGTATGGTCAGTATTCCAGATGAGAACTGACAGCTAATCATTTGTACTGCTAAAGATAGAAACAATTTATTTCATAAAGATTTTGTAAGAATACAGCAAATCAGTTATTTGAATATTTTTACATCAGTGAAATGTTATAGCATTTTTATCTATAACTAATTTACTGGTCAAAATGAGAAAACATATTTACAATGGTTAATATGACAAAGAAAGTCTCCTATTCGTGTCTATAGTTGGCTTTGTTCTTTGTTAAGAAACTACTGTTGTCAATTCTAGAATGATGTGCTCAAATTTTACATTCTGAATCTGCTACTTTGAAAATTAAACTCTTGTTATCTCTTAATTTTCAGCTACTCAGAGAACAAATTTAATTTCATGTCGAGGGAATTGATTAGGATTCAATAAATAATAATAAAGGAATTATTCTACATCTAATTGTTTTACTTAGCAAAATATTCTAAACTGTATTTGTTCCTCCTACACTCAGTTGGAATATAGTTCATTTACCTTTTAGGACCTTCTTAGGATAGCTGACGAGTGATAAGAAAGAAGATGCATATTCCTATAAAGTTGAAAGTCATCTGAATACATTCTAATGCATTTTTCTGTCAACCAACTTGGACTTTTGATTTTTAAAGAAAAATGTGCTATTGTGACTCAGCAATGAAAGACTTTAAGTTTTATTTGCTATATCCCACAAGTGTATCCATGTGCAAATATACATAGTAACTCATAAATATGATTATACAAATAACAGGTAAGGAGAAAAATAATAATAAATAATACAATACAGTGAAATTGAAATAAATGGACATTACCAAAGCTAGAGGTGTGAAAAGCACTGAGGGAGATACTAAGTGACTGCAAGAATGAAAAGATAGGTTAGCAAAATGGGCAGAAAAGTCACAGATAGAATTTAATACAGGAAGACAAGAGATTATACATTTGGCAGAGGAGATTTGGGTGTGATAATGCAGATATATTATCACAGCTCTAAAGAACATGCACTAAAGAAGGACCTTGCAGATTAATGCATAAATGTTTGAAGGTGACAGGAATATTAAGAATGAGTAAACATACAGAATCTTAGATTTCTAAAGTGGAGGTATCGAATACAATAGCAGTGAAGTTATGCTTAAACATGTACATCTCTGGTAAGGCCACAATTGGAGATTACATCTAGTTCAGGCCACCACAGTTTGGGAAGGATATGATGGTACTCAAGAGATCACAGAGGAGATTGACGAGAATATTTCAAGAGATGGGGTCATTTATCTACAAAGTCACATTGGAGAAACTTCGATTATTTCCTTGGAGCAAAGAAGAGTGAGGAAAATTTTATTGGCTGGTTTAGATGAGATAGGGAGAAAATATCTATTCACATGAGCTGAAGATGCATGGAATAGGATGAATGCATGTTTAAAGTTTTAGGCAGGATTTGCTTTTGGAGTTAGTGGCATTCATTTGGAATTTATGGCCCATAATTGTGGTGGAAAAGGAGATGATTGATAATTTCAAAAGAAAATTGGATGGACATTTGAAAGAAAGAAATTTGCAGACACAGGGGTATTGAGGAGTGGAAGAAGATTGACTTACATTGACCTACAGTGAGCCAGAATGGGCCTGATGAATGACTGGTCTCACTCTACACCATGATGATTATGATGCTGTGAACTCCTCTCTTTCTTGGGACATAGATGTTTTCAACCCTGCTCTACCATTCAACAAAATCTCGACAATCTGCTTGTGGTTTCAATTTGAGTTTCCTGGCTACTCCTCATAATCTCGGACCCTGCCCATAATCTCTGATCCTTGTTGACTATCAAAAATGTATCTGAGTTTCTCTCATCTCTTATAGATAAGTTAGATTTGAAATAATGGTTAGCTAGTGTATGCAAAGCAATTACAGCATCAGTCACCAAATATGAACTTTCTGTTTCAAATGTTTACTCACTGATCATAAATTCGTTTCATTGAAGATTTCCAACATCCGACCTGTCCAATCACTTTTGGCGGGTGTTTTAGCGCATGGCCAGATTACAAATGTATTTGTATAATTCGAACGTGAGGTACACATTTTATTTATCATTCTTTTTGGGGGAAAAAAAACTGTTGTTGCGACAGGGTACATTGAAAGTTACTCCAGGAAAATAAAAACTACTTAAAATGTACTTGAACTATCTGGCATTTTGGCAACAAAATAATAAGTGCATCCCGATTGGGGAAAGCGAATCTCACTAAGGGAGTTTTTTCCTTTTTTAAATACAGATGCAAACATTACTTTCTAAATATTTCAGGTGACTCGGGAAAGTAAAACATTATGCGTTTTACGTTATTCTTACTATTGTCAAATCGTCTTAATTTTTTTCAAACTGATTAAGACTTCGGAGCTTTTCTTGTTGGAGACATCTCGGGCAATCGCCCAAGTTCAACCTCAATTGTTAAGAGTTTGAGGTGTGCACTGGAATTTCTGAGGTGTTGAGTTCCTCACTGTCTGGTGAATGAGAAGTAATGCATTGTTAAACAATATTTTACTTTTGACTACTTCAGATTGTGCAGATTTGTACGGGTCGACGTATGCAATTGGATTTTGTAATCTCCCAGTGAGAATAAATATGACCCTTTTATTAAAAAAAGACCTATATAAATTATGCTGCAGTTTGAACATTGTCCCAGATTAGTTTGATTCTATCTCATCAGGAATATTTCTAACACAGTGATCATACGTCAGTCAAGGGTCAAATGGGGCAAACAAATACTTCAGCATTTCAGGCGGAACCGTGGCGATTTCGATCTTATAGATGGCTCGGCAAATGAGAAACACGTGGAATAATTTTATAACAACACGTAAACAAGTTTTATTTCTCTTTCAAAACTGCACACCTTGAAAGGAAGAATTGACAGCGCGAAGGGAGCAGGTTTCTGCGACGGTATGTCGGCTTTTGACTTCGTCACTTCGTTCTATTGTGTCACCAAAGCATTTGATCTGCCTTCAGTCTGCTACCAAGTACAGAAATCATTCCCCCACATTGATTAGACACACTCCACCTTCAAAATTAAAATCCCAGTGGATGACCTGAATCCAGACAACACAGCGTTTAGCAAGACTTGAAACAAAGCTGGAACAAATAGCAATGCTGTGTTCAATACCACCGCGATGACCTTGATGGAGAGGTCAAGTAGCTATCGCCATGATGGTCATTGCAACCGTTCTGAAGGAATGTGACCTTCTAAAGAAAGAATAGACAAAGAGAAACATAAAATACATCATCGCAAATTGGACAAAATGCGATATCTCCATGCTACAGAGGTTTCCAAACTGGAGCTTGACTTAGGGTCAATAATTTCAAAGCATATTTCAGTTTAGATTTGGAAAATGTCCAGGTTTTCTGGCCCTTCCCGAAACTCAAGAAACAATGTGCTGCATTCGAGGTGATATGGGATATCTGAGGAATATTGATAAGTCCGGTAATATTTGGTGTGCACACATTTACCATAGCCATAAAATGTAGATTGAAGGAATTGTATGCACATACATAGCACTCATGTGTACATAGATATCACAGAAGATGTTATTCATCTTACTACCTGTCCAAGTAGTTGTACAGAGTAGAAGGTGTGCGTTTACACACACGATGAACATAAACCTTCCGTTCTTTACAATAACATCACATTATCTCCTTTGTTTTCAGTTCTAATTCTTAGAACCAGAGACAGTTTATGTATTCATCAGTTCAGACTAAGGCCCAAGCTTTTGCCAACTTGGTCTTGGTCGGGGTACATGGAGTTGGTGGATATTTCTGCTTTGTTCTGAGATTGGAGATCTGAATTTTGGAGGAGACTTATGACCTGTGCCATGCCATCTAGAAGGGCAAGGGCAGCAGACCCACTGGTAAGCTGCTAGCCATTCTGACTTGAAACCATTCTTCCTTCACTGAATCAAAATCCTGGAGCCCCCTCCATAACAAACACTGTGGGTGTACTTACACCAAATGGACTACAGGGGTCAAGAAGGCAACTCACCAGCCTTTCCTCAATGGTATTCAGGGATGGACAATACGTGCTGGCCTAGCCACTGATACCCATGTTCTGTTAGGTGTGGCCTGGAGGATCACACATCACAGAAGGTGGAGTCTAGATTAGAGTGGTGCTGGAAAAGCGCAGCAGGTCAGACAGCATCCGAGGAGCAGGAAAATCGACGTTTCGGGCAAAAGCCCTTCATCAGGAACAGAGACAGGGTGCCTGCAGAATGGAGAGATTGAGACTCGCTAAGATTCTTATATAGAGAGGAGGAAATCTTCTTCAAGGCTGGCATCCTTGCAAGAGGATTCGCAGTAAGGTTAAAATCAACGAGGTAAAAACAAGGACTGCAGATGCTGGGAACCAGTGTCTAGATTAGAGTGGTGCTGGAAAAGCACAGCAGGTCAGGCAGCATCCGAGGATTAGTTTGGAAACATGCATGGCAGGGATGGGTTGGACTGAAGGGTCTGTTTCCATGCTCTATGACTCTATAAAACTAAATATGTGCTGAGATAATTGAATACATGATGTGGCAAAGTGATTCAAGTGTATCAGATGCAATTTTGCAAAGAATTTATTTCAGAGATTAAGTGAGTTGAGAAAGGTTTATCTAAGCCCAGATTGCATATAGTCCCCGAAATGAGCTATGGTTCTGAAAGTTAATCTACAGTGTGGAAGCAGGGCATTCAGCCTTTCAGGTCTATACTGACCCTCTGAAGAGCTTCCCATCCAGACCCATCACCCCTAGCCTATCCCTGCATTTGCCAAGGCAAATCCACCTAACTTGCACATCCCTGGACACTATTGACAATTTAATTTAGCCAGTCCACCTAACCCATCTTTGGACTGTAGGAGGAAACCAGAGCACCTGGAGAAAACTTATACAGACACAGGGAGAATGTGCAAACTCCACATGGACTGCCACCTGAGGCTAGAATTGAAGCCAGTTCCCCTGGCGCAGTGAGGTACCACTGACTATCCACTGACCCCCCATGCTGGATAATGGATGAAAGTGATATTGTAAGTGAAAAAAAATGCATCCATAAAGGAGCTGGATTGATGGAAATTTATTTATGAAATTATAAAATGCATGCAATTTGAAGCATAAAAATTCAGAAGTATGTGCAATATAAGCTAACATATTACATAAATTAAAACATATGCACATAAGCAGGCATGTATCAACACACACAATTTAATTCCCATTCACTCGACTTTAATAAACCTTGGTGAAAAAAATGTCATTCAGTGATTTATTCCCACCTCCTCTTCTACCTAACCAAATGGTCCAAGCTTTTGCTCATACCTATCAGTCTTAGCAAGAAAGCATTCTGCAATAACATTTCTCTGTTATTGTTTATTATTCCTGGCATCCTCCAAGGATATGCTCTTCGTCCACTCCAATTTCTCATCTACATACTGTCCCGAGGTGACACGATTGTGACGTTTGAGTTCAATTTGCACATTAGCCTGAGATCACCCAGCTTTACTATTTCCTGTGATAACTCCAGCACCTTTGTGTTATTGATGTCCTTCCTTGATATCCAGTCTAGATGAAACTGAGCTGAGTTTCTAACCCATATCATGTCTATCAACCACCTCATTTACACTTATGACATCTAAAGCATTATTTTTTTCAATGCCTCCTGGTGGCAGCCTTATTGCCATCTTCAGAGCTCAAGCTCAATTAAATATCGCTTTCTGTAACCCTAAGCCTCATTCAGAGACGGACTTCAGTTGGCCCCTGGTCAACGATTTTCACCTTACAACCTTCCCTCTTCCTATTCGAGCTATGTGGCTAATTTCTAGGCCTTTCCAAGAACACCAAGTTCCACTTACACTGACCTCTGCTGCACTTCCCACTCAGTTGGCACCACATTCCCCAGTCCTTTCTACAATTGTCAGTTATGCTTTTAGTTTTTTTTTATTGTTATTTTTTCATGGGATGTAGGCACCGCTGGCTGCACCCGCATTTATTGCTCATGTCTAATTGCCCAGAGGGCAGTTAAGAGTTAACAGGGTTTGGAGTCACATGTAGGCCAAACTGGGCAAATGTCCATCCCTCATGAACCAGATGGTTTTTCCCTGACACTAGTTAGTGAGGAAGTTGTGTCAACCTCTTCCACTCTCCACTGATCTCTTTTTCCTTGAAAATGTTTCCTAACACTCTTTGCCAAGCTTTTAGTCATTTGTCCTCACGTCTCCATTATTGGTTGTCATGTTGTGAATGTGGTCAGATTGTGCTCCTCCTAATTGTTTGGACTGTTTTTCTGAGCACTGACGGCGCTTTCTAAATGCAAGGTCATGTTATTGCAAACCGGAGCTTTTCATTAGCAACGAGTACATTGAAATGTCCAATCGTTCGTGTGGTCAGCCAGCCTATGTGATTGATTAACTATAAAGCGAGAACACCAAAGCTAATTTAAAAGATAACTACGATTTAACCTCGGATTCAGACTTATCCCTCAGGAATAAACAAAAGCACAACAACCGAAAGTAGGACAAGTTTAGGTACATTCAGCGATTTTGCTGCTGATTTAACAGAAACTTTTGAGAGCCAACGATTGCGGTGAGTTTGAGTGCAACAGTGAGGGCGTAGATTCCTGGAGGGACTGACATTGTTGCGATAGACACAGAGGCCGCTGGGGGACTGCAGGCAGGCAGGCAATCTCCAGGGCAGGAGCCCAAGCCTGAGGAGTGGTGTCCAGCCGCACAAAAGGTTCCCGGTTACTAAGCAACGGCGTCCAACAATCCTCAACCGACGGTGGGGCCTGGAGGAGCAAAGCCCGGATCGGGATCGGTGGAAAAACAAAGCGCAAGGACATGACAAACAACAACTCAGTTCCACCCCAGTGAGGCTGGCAAGCTGTCGGTGAGCAAAAAACCCGTCTCCACATCTTGTGTGGAAAGAAGCATAACGTCAGCCCCCCCCCCCCCCACACTCCCCCAGAAGGTGAGCTCAATCCAGAGCCTTTTCACTCAGGTCAGAGCAATGCAGAAGAATGCAAGCTGGGGCCACTCAGAATAACCACTTAGTTTTTGTAGTTGGTTCGGTTTAATACAAGGTAACATTTTCATAACCACGGAGGGTTTCATTAATAGCGTTTAGTAGCATGTGAGCTTTACGTTGAAATCAAGGTCAGTCGTATAAAGATTGTATTAGATAAAATAAAAATGGAGTGTCCGCATTAGGGTTTTTTAAATATCTCTTGTTGCAATTAAAGAATTAAACATATATCATAAAGAAGTTGTATTTCTCTCTCCCCTGGATTTTTGTTATGAAAATGAGTCAGGCTGTCGTGTGGCAACACTTTGTCGCTACGATATTCAATTCTTGGCACGGCCAATAAATGTTGGGCAGGCTCTTTGACCACAGAAACCATCACAATCAAAACTGAAACCAGTCCTCACTTGATGTCCGTCGAGATATACATTTCGCCGAGGTCATTTGAGCGAGGCCAGGGATAAGATACTTGCCTCATTTTAATTTTTTTCCAGTGCAACAAAACGAATGGTAGTAATGATACTACAATTTAAAATTGAATGTTATTGCCCGTTTGAAATGGCTTGGAGCAGCTTCAGTTCCTTTGACTGGCAAATAATCAGTTCCGCCATCAACTCCACATTACCGGCAGAGGTTTGAGAATTGAAAGATTCTGAACTGCTCAGTTTCAGAGGTTAAAATTATTATCAGCAGATGTGTTTGGTTCTGTTACTGTCAGAATGCCCTCTTCTACCTACTACTATTTGCCTATGGAGGTAAATCAGTCAACAGAAAACCTGTGAATGACGAATGATAAATTATAACCAATGCAAATTGAAGCTTATAATTTATAATTTAAAAAAATTAGAACACTGAATTCAGAAAATCTTAAAATTGAGATAGCTTTGAAATTTTGAGTTGAAAACCTTGAGATAATCTCAGAATCACAGTATTGTTACAGCTCAGAAATGGGCCATTGGCATGTCGTACCCATTATAACCTACCTCTGCAACTGCATGAGAGACCTATCCGCACTTAGTACTCCTCATGCCTTGGATGAGCTGATACATGAGTCTAGATATTTTAATATCATGGGAGGTGGGACAGTGCTCTTGCTACTGGGAATTCCTTCACAATCAACACTGACTAGTGCAGCAGTAGCTAAAGTAATTTGCTCAAAACCCCACATCTGTATCATCTGGAATGGTGAGGGTGGGTGCAGGCTGACAGTGCCGATAGATTCTGTTGCATATGTCCTTCTAATTGCCATATGCCTCAAGGTATACTAACATTGAGGATACAGCTATGCAAAGCTGAACTCTGGCAATTAGCACTTTCAACCGTATTGCTGTCTGCACCTTATTCGTTGGAATAGTTGATCGTTGTAGTGTTCCAAAAACTTCCGTTAAATGTAGATTTTGGGAGCTTAAGATCCTTATGGTTATCAGCTTAGCAGAGATATAAGTTGTTTGGACCATCAGCAGTTTCTTCCTCCATTACCAGCCTGTCCATTACCATCAGTAGCAATGTTTCTTGCTCTGTGTCTCACTGATTTTCCTGTGAACTCATTGTTTAAATTACCCAAACTGAACACATTAAACTATACTTGGAATAAATAAGAATGTGTGCTTAGTTTTGTATTATTCTCTGTATGGAACACCTAAAGTAATAGAAATTAATATGGCAAGTTTTTAAAAGGGAGCCTTCATGCTGTGACTGTAAGAAAATAATATTACATTGAAAGGAGCACAAAAGATGAAGCACCTAAGTATATTATAGAGGAGGCATTCCAAATTGCCAAAGAGAAGTTCTGACTTAGTCATTTGACACAATCATTTTTTTGTATTTCTTCTTCATATCCACAGCATAGTTTTATTTTACTTTATACTTCAAAATCCCTAAAATTGTTGGTTTTGCCATTTTGTGCAATTGTATTGTATTCATTTAGGTAGAATGAAAAATAAATAAGACTCCAGGATGATGTGTTGCCTCTCTATTCATACAGACAGAGAGTTGTGCAGCATGAAAACAGACCTTGCATTCCAACTCATCCATGCTGACCAGATATTCGAAATTAATCTAGTCCCATTTGCTAGCATTTGGTCCATATTGCTCTAAATTCCTCCTATTCATATACCCATCCATATGTCCTTTAAATGTTGCAATTGTACCAGCCTCCACCACTTCCTCTGGCAGCTCATTCCATACACACATCATCTTCTATGTGAAAAAATTGTCCCCCAGTCCCTTTTAAATCTTTTTCCCCTCTCACCTTAAACCTATGCGCTCGAGTTTTGGACTGCTCCAGCTCAAGGAAAATATTTGTCTATTTACCCTATCCATGCACCTCATGATTTTATAAACTCTATAAGGTCACCCCTCAGCCTCCAACACACCAGGGAAAATAGCCCCAGCGTAATCAGCCTCTCCCTATAGCACAAACCCAGCAACATACTTGTACATCTTTTCTGAACCCTTTCAAGTTTCACAGCATTCTTCCTGTAGCATGGGAGACTAGAATTACACATAATGTTCCAAAAGTGGCCTAACCAATGTACTATACAGCCGCAAAATGACCTCTCAAATCCTATGCTCAATGCACTGACCAATAAAGGAAAGCATACCAAACGTGTTCTTCTATCCTATCTACCTGACACTCCAAGGTCTCTTTGTTCAGCAACACCTCCCCAGAACCTTACCATTAAGTATATAAGTTCTACCCTGATTTGCCTTTCCAAAATGCAGTACCTCATATTTATCTAAATTAAATTCCATATCCCACTCCAGGGCCCATTGGCCCATCTGATCAAACTCCCATTGTGCTTTGAGGTAACTTTCTTGGCTGTCCATTACATCTCCAATTTTTATGTCATCTGCAAACTTACTAACTATACCTCTTGCGTTCACATCCAAAGCATTTATATAAATGAGGAAAAAAAGTGGATCCAGCACCAATTCTTGCAGCGCACCACTGGTCACAGGTCTCCAGTCTGAAAGGCAATCCTCCACCATGACCCTGTGTTTTCTACCTTGGAGCCAGTTCTGTATCCAAATGGCTAGTTCTTCCTGTATTCCATGAGATCTAACCTTGCTAACCAGTCTATCATGAGGAACCTTCTCAAAAGCATTACTGAAGTCCATATAGATTACATGCATTGCTCTGCCCTCATTAATCTTCTTCATTACTTCTTCATTTAAGTTAGTGAGACACAATTCCCATGCACAAAGCCATGTTGACTATCCTTAATCGGTCCTTGCCTTTCCAAATACATGTAAATCCTGACCCTCAGGATTCCCTCCAACAACCTGCCCATCACTGATGCCAGGCTCACCGGTCTATAATTCTCTGGCGTTTCCTTACCACCTTTTGTAAATAGTGGCACAAGTTAGCCAACTTCTAGTCTTCCGGCATCTCACCTGTGATTATCAATGATACAAATTTCTGAGCAAGGGGCCCAGCAATCTCTTCCCTAGCTTCCCACAGAGTTCTAGGGTACACTTGATCAGGTCCCAGGGATTTATCCACTGTTATGCATTTTAAGACATCAAACACCTCCTCCTCTGTAATATGGAAATATTTCAAAATGTCGTTATTTATTTCCCTACATTCTATATCTTCTATATCATTCTCCACAGTAAACACTAATGCAAAATGTTCTTTTTGCATCTCCCCATCTCCTGCAGTTCCACACATAGATAGCCTTGTTGATCTCTTCCCTAGTTACCCTAATGTATTTGTAAAATCACTTTGGATTTTCCTTAAATCTAATTGCCAAAGCTCTCTCATGTCCCCTTTTTGCCATCCTGATTTTCCTCTTAAGTAAACTCCTACTGTCTTTAAACTCTTCGAAGAATTCACTTGATCTCTGCTGTCTGTACCTGACATATGCTTCCTTCTTTTTCTTGACCAAAACCTCAATTGTTTTTAGTCATCCAGCATTCCATACACTTACCAGCCTTTCCTTTCACCCTAACAGGAATATACTGTCTCTGGACTATTGTTATCACATTTTTGAAGGCTTCCTATTTTTCAGCTGTCCCTTTACCTGCAAACATCTGACTCCAATCACCTTTTGAAAGTTCTTGCCTAATACTGTCAAAATTGGCCTTCCTTCAAATTAGAACTTTAACTTTTACATCTGGTCTACCCTTTTCCATTACTATTTTAAAACATAGAATTATGGTCACTGGCTCCAAAGTGTTCCTTTACTGGCACCTCTGTCACCTGCCTTGCCTTACTTCCCAAGTGTACATCAAGTTTTGCACCTTGTCTAGTAGGTACATCCACATACTGAATCAGAAAATGTAATTGCAAACACTTAATATTGTGTCAGGCTCAAGGATGTTCTAACAGATGCAGGACACTATTATGGAGGAGGAAGAACAGCCAGAGGTTATGGTCCACATCGTCTAGACTGTGGTGCTGGAAAAGCACAGCAGGTCAAGCAGCATCCGAGGAATGGGGAATCAATGTTTTGGGCATAAGCCCTTCATCAGACCTTTTCCAGCACCACACTCTAGACTCTGATCTCCAGCATCAGCAGTCCTGACTTTCTTCACACTGGTACCATTGTGATAGGTGGTACGAAGGGATAAGAGTTTGAAGCAGAGTTTAGGGAGCTAGGATAGAGCTTGAAAAGTAAAACTTCTAAGGCAGTAATCTCAAGATTACTCCCAGTACCTCATACCAGTGAATATAGAAATCATAAATTGAACAGATGTACACATGGTGACAGAAATGGTCCAGAAAGGAAGGCTTTAAATTTCTGGTGTAGTGAAATTAGTTCAGGGAAGGTAAGACTTGAAAAAGGCAGGATTGGGACTAACATACTAAGAGTGATTTCCAAGTGCTGTTGGTAGGATTTAAACTAATATGTTGGTGGATGGGAATCTGAAAGAGAATTCAGATTGGAGAAAAACAAAGCTGACAATGAGAAGCAGAAAAGTAGTAAATGGAATTGGAAGACAGCAGAAATAAATGCCAACATGAAATTGGGTCAAAAGACAAAGTAATGTTAAAAGGCTGAGCTAGCGGTACTCTATGTGAATGCACACAACAATCACAAGGTAAATGAACTTTATAGAATAGAACCCTAACAGTGTGGAAACAAACCTTTCGCCCAACAAGTCCACAGTGATGCTTTGAAGAGTAACTCACCCAGACCCATTCCCCTACTCCATTATCCTATATTTACCCCTGACAAATGCACCTAACATCTCCAAACACTCTGGGCAATTTAGCATGGCTAATTCACCTGACATGCACATTTTTGGATTGTGGGAGCAAACCCACACAGGTGCTGGGAGACTTTGCAAACTCCACACAGACAGTCACCCAAGGCTGGAATTGAACCCAGGTACCTTGGCGCTATGAGGTAGCAATGCCAACCATCGAGCCATCGTGCCATCCTTAGAGTTGATGGCACAGATTTAAATAAACAGTTATGATCTCATTGTCATTATGGAGACATGGCTGCGGGGTGATCAACGTTAGGAACTGAGCGTTCTGGAATATTTGACATATAGGAATGACAGACAAACGAGAGGTTAAGTAGAGCTGATAATAAGGGATGAGATCAGTACATTGAGAGTTAATTTTGAACTGGAAGGTCAAGATATAGAATCTGTTAGTGTGAAACTAAGAAGTAGCAATGGTAACCAAACAGTATAGGTAATGTAGGACATGACATAAATCAGAACATTAGTGATACATGTAACAAGGTTAATCCAATAACCATAAGTGACTTAAAATGCATGTAGACTGGGTAAATCTACTAAGCGTCAATGATGTGGAGGATGAATGTATGGAATGTGTATGAATTTTCTTTTGGAGCAATATGTTGAGGAACCAATAAGGGAGCAAAATATCTATTATCTATTGTCATACAATGAGAAAGGGTTAATTAATAACCATGTTTTAAAAGAAATTTTAAGCAAACATACTATACTATGATAACTTTTCCATGCAATTTGAAAATGATTTAGTTCTACCTGAAACTAGGGTCTTAAAATCTAAACAAAGGAAGTAGGGGTTAGGAGGGCATGTTGAGGCTGCACAGAACCTCGGTTAGGCCACTTTTGGAATACTGTATGCACACAGTATTCTGGTCTCCCTGCTATAGGAACAATGTTGTGCAACTTGAAAGGGTTCAGAAAAGATTGCCAAGAATGTTGCCAGGGTTTGAACTATAGGGAGCAGCTGAATGGGCTAGAGCTATTTTCCCTGGTGTGTCAGAGGCTGAGGTGACCCCTTGTAGAGGTTTATAAAATCATTAGGGGCATGGATAGAGTAAATATCAAGGTCTTTTACCTGGGATGGAGGAGTCCAAAACTAGAGGGCATAGGTTTAAAATGAGAGGGGAAAGAATTAAAAGGAACCTAAGAGTCATGCAGAGGGTGGTGCATGTATGGAATGGAGGCTGGTACCATTACAACATTTAAAAGGCAACTGGATGGGTATATGAATAGCAAGGATTTAGAGGGATATGGGCCAAATGCTGGCAAATTAACTTAGGATATCTGGGTGGCATGGATGTGTTAGACTGAAGTTTCCATGCTGTACATCTGTATGACTCTACTTGAGGCAAGTTGGCTGTGGTGGAAGGGGAAACTACATTAGAAGTTATTAAAAGGTATAGCTATGTAATGACTTTTATTTAATGAAATAGTGTATTATTTAGAATAGTCATACATTCCTTTAAATCACAAAAAAGCATGAAAAGTCCCTGACCATGGCTAACAAAGATATCTTAGTATAGGTCAAGGAAGGTGCCTTATGAACTTTTCAAATAAAGTAAAAAGCCTGAGATATGCAACACTTTAGAATGCAAGAAAAGAGGACAAAAAATTGATGAATAAAGGTAACATGAATGAAAGCTTGTCAGAAACATGAATATCGGCCTCAAAAGCTTCTATAAGTATTTAAAAAGAGAGTGATTGCCAATACCAAATATGTGTCAATTTCAGGCAGATAGGAAATATATTAAATATATGAAGAAATATGGAATTTGTAGAGAAGCTAAATAATTGTTTTGTATTAGATTTCATGAAGGAAAATACAAGAAATTGCAAACAAAAATGGAATTCTAAGAGACTAATTAGAATGAAACATTAAAAGAAATTGGTATTAGTGAGAAAAATAATATTGGAGAAATTAATGAGACTGAAAGTTAATAAATCCATGGGATCCAATGATCTGCATTGCAGAGTTTCGAAATTGGTGGCTATTGAGGTAATGATGATCATGTTTCAAAATTCCATAGATACTGGAACAGTGCCTATAGATCAGAAGGTTGCTCATATAACCCCCATTTTTTAAGAAAGGAGGGAAGGAGAAAACGGGGAACTACAGACCTGTTAGTCTGACGTCAGTAGTCAGGGAAATATTTGAATCAGTTTATAAAGAATGTGATAACTGGGCACTCAGAAAGTAATGATGTGATTAAGCTGAGATAAAGTGTGTTTGATAAAACTGTTAGAGACTTTTGAGGATGCATAAGCAGAATGGATAAAGGGAAACAAGTAGATGTGTTTTATTTGGATTTTCAGAAGGCTCTCAATAAGTTGTCACACAGAAGTTAATCAAACAAAATTACAGCACATGAGGTCAAGGTTGAGGTACTGGCATAGATTGTGAATTGGTTAACAGAAGTTAAGCATGGAACAGGAATACATGCACCATTGCCAGGTTGGCAGACTGTATCCAATGGTTACCACAAAGATCGTTGCTTGGGCCCAGCTGTTGACAGTCTATATTAATGAATTGGATGTGGGGATCAATTATAATATTTCCAAGTTTGCAAATGATACAGAACCAGATGGGAATATATGTTGTAAGGATTAAGCAAAAAGGCTGATAGAGCCACTTGTATAATCCCCAGTTTGGAGGGATCATATTATGAGCAAAGTTTAAGCAGGTTGGGCTCTACTCACTAGAATTTAGAGGAATGAGAGATGATTTAACTGAAACATCTAAAATTCTTAAGTGCTTGACAAAGTAAATGCTGAGAGGATGTTTTCCCTCATGGGAGAGACCAGAACCAAATGACATTGTCTCAGAATAAAGGGTGCCAATTTAAGACTGATATGAGGAGGAAATTCTTTTCTTAGAGGGTGGTGAATTTCTGGAACTCCTTGCCACAGAGAGCTATGGGGGCAGAGTCCTTGTGTATATTTAAGGCTGAGGTGGATAGATTAGTAGGAGAATCAAGTGTTATGGGGAAAGGACAGGAAATTAGACATGAAGAATATCAGACCAACCGTGATCCTATTGGATTAGAGAGCAGGCTTTCAGGGCCAAATGGCCTCCTGCTGAACATATTTCTTATCGTCTTATGGCTTTAAAGCAGCTTGGACAGGCTGAGTGAATGGGCAAGAACATGGCAGAGAGAATATAATGCAGATAAATGTGAAGTTGTCCAAGTTGATGGGAGGAATGCAAATGCGGAGTATTTCTTAAATGGTGTAAAATTGGGAAGTTTCTAAAAGTGTACATTAGCCCCTGAAAGCTCACATGCAGATGCAACAAACAATTGGGAAGGCAGATGGTTTATTGCAAGGTGATTTGAGTACATGAATAAGTATGTCTTGATTTAATTGTATAAAACATTGGTGGGAGAACAAACCTAGATAATTCTTCATCCTGATTATTTTTTCTGATGCACAGAACTCCGAGGTCTGTGTTAAAAAGTGTGGTGCTGGAAAAGCACAGCAGGTCAGACAGCATTCCTGATGAAGGGCTTATGCCCGAAATGTCAATTCTCCTGCTCCTCGGATGCTGCCTGACCTGCTGTGCTTTTCCAGCACCACACTTTTCGATACTGATTTCCAGAGGAGTCCTCACTTTCTCCTCTGAGGTCCGTGTATGGCAGTGGTATCCAAAACTGGAAGTCAATTCTCAGAATGGCATCAGCACATCACTTGGCATGTGGTGAACATTTGAGTGGCTGCATGACCATGGCCCCACACTGCTTAGAGGGAATGGAGCAGTTGGAATACTGGGTGCAAATTTGGTCATCTTACCTGAGGATAGATACATTTACTACAGAGGAAGTGCAGCAAAAGTTCATTGGACTAATTCCTGGGATGGTAGGGCTGTCCTATTAGGAAAGATTTGAGGACACTGAGCCTGTATTCTCTCAAGGTTAGAAGAATGAGAGGTGATCTCATTAATACTAAAAGGATGTTTCCCTAGCTGGTTGTTTAAAAGCAGGGAACATAGTTGTGGAATAAAGAGCAAGCTATGTAGGACTGAGATGAGGAGGATTTCTTCACTCAAAGGGGAGTGAATCTTTGGAATTCTCTGAAGGCTTAGTCATTATGTTGAAAATCTTGGCAATTGTTCCAAGTGAGACAGTTGGCAGTGACAGAGGCTATGGAGGGTTAATAGCATGGGGACTGAGCAGTAGGTGAGAATGAATGAGGGAAGATGTTGCAGGCAATAGTGAAAGGAGTAGAGCATGAGCCTTGGTGACAGATAAGTGCAGTGGCAGAAGTTGAGAGTGTATGAGGTAGCAAACAGAAGGTGGTTGGTATTTTCCCTGGTAGAGTGGTGTTGGTCATTGGCCTTCGTTTGGCAATGCTGGCATTTCTCCAGACCATACAGACTGCACTGACTAGATTGATGCTTCTCTGTCAGTCTTTGGAGAAGAAGACATCCCTCCTCTGCACCACCCTATCCAACAGGACCTTTAGATCCCTCTTTGCAGAGAAGGATGCCAATTTCTTCTTGTCTGCAATGTCTGGGCAAATATCCCCAATTGTACAGGGCAGCTCCAGATTGTCATTGTTTCGCTCGGTACACAGTGGCCTTTTAAATATAGTGTCATCACTCGAGATCCAGGGATAGCCTGGCAATGGTAAATACGTCCGCCTGCAGTGAGTGGGTGAATTCAGCAAGCACCAGATGAGAGTGCCATGGTACTGAGTTAGTGAGGCATGTTTGGGATATAGTGTGAGAAAACTTGTTCAGCCTTTAGAGAGAAATCCTCCAAGAAACCTAATTGAATTGACAAAAAATGATTTCTGTTAAGTTTCAGTCTAAATGTTCAGTGATCTACTGACTTCATCTGTACTGCTGTGACTGTATATATTACATATATCTTTGGAGAAGTTTATAAAATCCTTGTGAAATACAAGTTGAGGCTGTGGTATCCTCCATGCTATCTCACAGTGCAATTAATGTGATTGGTATTGACTGCAGATTAGCTTCCAGCAGATGGCACTATGTTAATTCCTCCATGATGAAGCAAAATCTGCCGGATAATTGTTCTTTAACTATCATGAAAGGTGTCAAAGTCTGTAAACACAGCTTGCAATAGCACCATGTTCATCAAGTAAGGTGCAAGGCCAATGAGGGCATTATTAATTTTTGAAATGTAACACAATGATGAAATGATAAAAATACCTTTGGTTGTGAAATCGGTTTTTCCAGGAGACAGTTTAATGTTTTGAAATTTTGTGCATACAACAAAAAGTGCTGATTTGTTGATGAGGCAGGTTATATATGGACTTAACTGAAGACCAGCCTTCGGCAATCTTACTTGTTATGGGCCAGACCAAACCTCCTCAAAATATATGAAGAAGATAACCTAGACCCTAACTTTTTTTCTATTTTAAAGATAAGTGTAAAGTATTGTGTTCCAGATGCAATTTGATACATCAAACTACTCAATGTTAAGCAAAACACTTTATTTTTACACTAGAGTTAAGGTACAGACAAATTAAAAATAAAAGAATTGGCTTAATTGTAACTCTATCAAAAAGTTCACAAAACAATAGATATATTAACTACAACTAATTAACTATTCCAATATGGTATCATTCCATAAACACACCCTGGAAAAGGAAAATTCAGAAAAATAGATTGTCTCACATGCAGGAAAAGAACCTCAGTTTTAACTTTAATAGAGAGAGGAATAAAAGCTTCCACATCCAGCCTCAAGACCCCAGAAACTGCTACCTAAGGCGAAAATGAAAAAAAAATCCTGCTTTTGTGGGAGCTTGACCCCACCCATTCAGGCTGCTTCTATTGTTCTAACTTTAAAAAAATCTCGAAGGCCTCACAAGCTGTGTTTTTTTTTTGGTTTTGGAGCCAACTGCTCAATACCTCTGTTGCAACATTCCTTAAAAAAAAAGCCAGGATCAAATGTACCTCTTAAAGCCAAAGTACCATCACACCTCCCCTCTTAAAAAAAAGTAGCCATCAATATACAAAGATGGCTTCATTTTTAAAAACCTTTAATCTTACAGTACGAGTACACTACAATATATTGACTCAATGCATGCAGACATGCACTATTACAGTCTATTTCAATCTGTTTTTTCCCACCACCAAATGCCTCCGTCTTCATCAAAGTCATGACAATACATCGGCAACTACACTCTCTCATCCTGCGACGTTTCAAATTGAATGGCTGCAAAAATAAACTCTATCTAAACACAATAGAATTTTTATCCATAATTTTTACAAAACACGCTAAGGGGTTATGATCAGTACATACAATTGTCTTAAACACATTACTGGCAATTTAATGTTGAAATGTTGCATCGCCAACACCAAACTTAAGGTCTGCTTTTCAATTGTGAACATTTCTGTTGATGATTAGTTAATTTTCTGGAAAAATATCCAATAGGTCTTTCTATCATCTCATCATCTTCTTGCAAGAGTACAGCACTGATATCCACATCGATAGCCACTTTGAATGGTTTTGTGTAATTAGGTGTGGCTAACGCGGGGGCACTGGTCAACACAGCTTTCAGGCTGTCAAATGCCATCTGACATTCCTCTATCTACTGAAATTTTCTAAACTTCCACAACAAGTAAGTCAGTGGATCAACTACACTGCTAAAATTTGGCACAAACGTCTGAAAAAAATCACTCAGTCCCAGGGATTCCCCCTTTGTGGATGGTGACATCCCAATAACGTTTTTTGACATCCCATGGGGCCATCTGTCCGTGCCCATGGCAAGTCTCATGATTTGGGCTTTTGTGAACTCACTCTGAGCCAGGTTTATCACTAAACCCGCCTCCCGAAGTCAATCAACAATTCCAACAGATACTCCAAATATTTCTTCCATATGTGACGAAAACAAGTCACTGGATTGTTGATGTCTACCACACAACTGTATAACCCCAAAATGACTTTATTGATTAGTCTTTGAAATGTGGCTGGGGCATACATACCAAATGGCATGACTTTTAACTGGTACAGTCCATTCATAGAACACAGAATCCTACAGTGTGCAAGTAGACCATTCTGCCCATTGAGTCCACATCAACCCTCCAAAGAGCATCCCACCCAGATCTACTCCTTATTCTATACTTGTGACTCTATTTCCCATGGCTAATCCCTTACTCCCAAATGACCTCCGCTTGGTAACTCATGTGCTACCTGCAACACCTCCTTTTTATACACCACCAGCAGTACAACTTGATGAACTTATGCCCATTTTTCATCTGTCTGAATCTGTGATGGGTTCCATTTCCTCATCACGGTGTCATTTTAAGATAGTAACACACTGAGATACATTTAGATTCTTCTTCTGTGTATGATGCAACTGCTTTAGTTTTTCATTCTTCTGTAGTAATGCAGCTAATTTCTGTGGACTAAAAATATCTACTTTGTCCTCCATCTGTTCCTGTTTTTCCTCAACCATTTTATCAAGCATAGTCTCTGATAATTGAACTTCAACTTCCTTATCTTTACTCGTTGGATTATCCTCCAGCTTGCACCTGCAGCTTTGAGATTTTGTTACCACACAGTCAGGAAAAATCCCAGGATATACTTGCTGCAACACCTCAGTTGCCTGATTTTCCACTGGCTTTTCAACCATGGTAATCAGCACTCCCACCTCTGATCTAGCTATATCATTACAGAGGATAAACTGTATTTCTGGAACTGAGAATTTCTTTATTACTCCTATCACCACTTCACCACTTTTCACCAGACTTTCTACCCTCACTTTATATAATGGAATGGTGCTCTTCTCACTATCAATTCCACATATTACCACTTTTTTTGGCATTACTCCTTCTGAATTACATGTCTCCTCATCTCTCACCCTCAAAGATTGAATTGCTCCAATATCTCTTAAAATCTTAGTTTCTTTATCTACTCCTCCTGGCGTACATAAGTAAACCCTTCCCATGCAAGTAAATTATTTAAAGAAATCTGACACTTTGTTCTCAACTAACCCTGATCAGATTATAGATTTTTTTTGCAGCTTTTAAGCTTCCTCTGTGCTTTCCTTTACTTCTTCAACAAAACTCACTGGCTTAGCCTGTTTTCCCAGTGATTTTTCTAAACAACCAACACTGTGACTTTACGTGGCCTATTTTATTACAGTGAAAACATCAAAGTTTTTTCACTTCTCTTTTTACTTCATGGGTTTCCTTTTTACCCTGTGGTAAACTATCTTTATGATCTTCAATGAAATCTCCTTTTCCCTTACACCTGAAGATTTCTCTTTTCCTCAATTTCTATCCCTCACGGATTGAAATTGATGTCAAAGGCAAACTTTGATTTATGAACCAATTCATTATCATCTGCTATTTCTGCTGCTAATCTTGCAATTTTCACCCTCTACTCATTCTCGTGAGTTCTTATGAGTCAGGAAGCAAATTTTTGACTCCTTCAAAATAATTGTCTGTCTAAGAGATCATAAGTTTGATCCATTTTTAATGCGCTTATCCACCTATCAAAATGTATCATATAATAACAACAGTGTGTCTTGAACTGCCAAGGAAAAGAAACACTTCTTCCAAAATATGTTTTTAAAAAGAAGCTGCCATTCTTACAATTCCATAGAAGTGTCAATCAGACAGAGCTACTCATTGTATTAATAACAGACACGTTCCTACACTTCACCCTTTTAAATTTTGTCCAGAAAAATGGAGACATTGAAAGAAAAAGATCAAAAAAAGCAGAACTCAGTATAAGCTCATAATATGTCATTTAATCAAAACAAACATTCACCTCCTCCTGTCAACACAGATGCCCTACTGAGTTAATCCAGTTGTGAATGTTGGAGCTCAATCAACCATTCATAGAAGCCATTTGGGAACTGTATCAGCAGAGGCAGATGGCCAGACATCTGTTTCTCCAAATGAACTCATTATGAATGCTTGGCTGAGCTCCAAGATTTGTAATTGTTATTAAATGATTCATTGGTTCTGTACATAATGCATATTGGGTGCCTCGATATGGAGACCCAATAAAGAGTGGTCGAGGAGAGTGAGGAGAATTTGAAAAGGGAGAGGGAAGAATGAATAACTATAGCCCAAGCTAAGATCAATGGTTTGGGGAAGAAAAGGATCCAGTGAAAGAATATCATTAATCTAGGGCAAACAAGATCTGTTGCTTGTATTTGGTGTCAAAGGTTTGGGAACTAAGAGGTGAATTACTCACCCTGGAATAGCTATCTTCTACCATGCACTTGTAGCCACAGTATTTATATGACTGGTCCATTAGATATAAGATATAGGAGCAGAATTAAGCCTTTTGGTCCAGTTATGTTTTTGGTCAATGGTGACCCCCCAGGATATTAGAGATAGGAAATTCAATGCTAATTTTGATGAACATCAAGAAGAAAGTGCTACATTCCCTCTTGTTGGAGATGGTAATTGCCTTCACTTATGTATTGTATATATTAATTGTTACTTATTACCCAACCAGATTGTGCCTAAGTCTTGCTGTAGTGATTTATTATCTAAAAAATTAAGATTGAAACTGAATACTTCAATCATTCTTCCATATCCCATTTCTGAATTTATATGAAAGAGAAAGTTCTTGATGACACAGCTGAACATAGTTGGGCCCAGGACATTACCAGAGGAACACAATGTGCTGGGGATGCACTGGTTGACTTCAAGAAAACCACAACCATTCGTCATTGCCCTAGGAACACTCTGACCATTTTCCTCTTGATTCCCATTTTATTGGGATGCCTTGATTCCACACTTGATTAAGTACTGCCTTAAAATCAATGACAGTAACCTTGTGTCACCTGTGGAATCCAGCTCATTTGTTCATGTTTGGACTAAGGTTGTGATAGGTCTGGAGCTGAGATTTCCTGGTAGAACTGAAACTGAATGTCGATGAACAATTTATTGGTGATTACCTGTACATGCTACTTGTGGTACCACCATTAATGTTCCCTTTCATCACTTTGCTAATGGTTAAGAATAGGTTAATGGAATTGTAATTGCACAGATTAAATTTGTAGCTTCTCTGTTATCACGATGTTAGGATGTTATCGGGATCCATATTGTTAGCTAAAAGCCAAGATTGTAGTTGTACTGGAATAACTTGGCCACAAATGCAGCTTGTTCTGGAGCACAGATGTTCAGCATTCTTGAATAATTCAGCAAGATTCAGACAAGGTAAAGAATGAGAAGGCAAGAGGTTAGGACCTAGAACTAATGGCCTGAAAGTGTAGTGGAGACGGAGTCATTTGTGATTTTTACAAAGGCATTTTCAAAGGATAACAGCCTAAACAGAGAAAAAGTGCAGAGCTACTAGGAAAGATCTGGGGTCTGGAATTCAGCACTCTGCCCTTTCAGACAACTAATGTGGACCAAGTGAACTAAATAACCTCCTACTGTGTTAGAATCATTCTATGATTCAATACAGCTGGGATGTTGTTGATTCCCATAGCCTTTGCTGCATAAAGTTCATTTGTATGTTTCTTGATTTCATGTTGAGTGGATTAAGTTGGTTGAAAATTAACTTCTATGATCGTAACAATTTCAGAAGGAGGGTACTGAAGCCTGCCACACACAGTGAGTTCAATGTGTTCACACACACATGCGCGTGTATATCCACACACTCTTGGTGCCTGCAGTCCACTCTCTGATGCAGGCTGGCTGCAAATGTTGAATATGTAACAGGCATGACTGTCACTACATTGGAGGTGGTAGTGGCAGAGGTTGGTGATGGTGCATTCTCTGGATCTTGCCTTGCCCCTCCAAAGGTGGATTCTTTGTTAACAGTGAGTGGCCTTGACCTTGGTTCTGGATTGTGACTATATGTGAGAACACATAAAACATTAAAGTTCACTATATTTTGTTTGCACATCACAGTGGCACTTGTGTTTCCTGTATGCTTTTGTCTAGAAACCAAGTTGGAGCATTTTACTCTGGTGCCTGGCCACTCCTGGCTTTGCTGTCTGCACAGTAGCCCTGCTTCTTGGCCAACTCCAGAGTTTCCTCCTGAGCTGGGGTCAAGGTCTTTATTTCAGCATATCCATCCATCTTGACCTTCTCCTTGACATTATCTGACAATATTTCCTACAGAACAAAGTGGAGAATTAGTGACATCTCACCAGATACCCAACTCCTTTATTTACTTGCATCGCCATGGCATACTGACCTAACTTTGTAAGGGGTACCCAATCAGAATCTCATTTCACTTATAACACTTGCTCAGCCAACCACACCATTACATGCTTTGGTCTCAAGTGTCATGTGGTGCTGAAGCTGTGCATGCGTTTCTCCTCAGCCTCGGTCCCCACTCACACAGATACATTGTTTGATGCTCTTGTGGTAACCTGGTTGCTGCAATAACACTTATTCTAAAGGATTGGAGGACATTATTGGCTGATTCAAAACATTGGACCCAGGAACAATTATGTACCTCACAGTGCTCACTTCTGTTCTAATCTCTATCCAGATTTCATTTATCTGGTGGGAATGTCTCCTTTTGCCATCACTCAGGAAGAGCACCTCCCACCATTCATGGATGGTCCAGAGTAGGGACTTGGAGGAGGCATCACTAAATTGTGGTATCACTCATATCTTGCAGTGTTATGATCTCTGTTGATATTTATTGAAACACAACTGAAAACAGACATCTTAGAATGACTTTACTCTCTCCTTTACATGTTTATTCAATGCTCAGGGTTTAGCATTGCTGCCTCACAGCGCCAGCGACCTGGGTTTGATTCCAGCCTCGGGCGATTGGCTGTGTGGAGTTTGTACATTTTCCCCATGTCTGTGTGGGTTTCCTCCGGGCGCTCCGGTTTGCTCCCACAGTCCAAACGTATACAGGTTAGGTGAATTGGTCATGCTAAATTGCCCATAGTATTCAGGAATGTGTAGGTTAGGTGCATTAATCAGGGGTAAATGTGGAGTGATGGGGATTGGGTTTGGGTGGGATACTCTTCAGAGGGTCAGTGCGGATTTGTTGGGCTAAACGGCCTGTTTCCACATTGTAGGGATTCTAAGATTCTAAGTCCCAGAAGCAATCCAGAATGATTGTCAGCCCTCAAGGTTTACTTCCTACCTTTTCCTCTTCCAAACTAGAAATTCTTGGAAAATTGGCATTTTAAATATGGGTTTCCTGGACACTTCTCTTTCACTTTTCTCAGCTCAACAGAGCTTTCAGCCAAATTTTAACTTTGTGTAAGTTTGGTCTTTCTAATCTGGGCTCCTGGTGAATGGCTATGTCTTGCCTCTAATGGCTGCTTTTTCTTTTGTGGACACTGGCTGTGATATTCACTCATCTTTTAGGTAAACCTGTAACCTCATATCAGCTGTTTATTCCCCGCTCAAAATCCATCACTGGAGCAACCTGAATTACACTGGCCTTGCATCCAGACAGAAATGCTAATTAGCTCTTCTTGAGACCCATACTCTGTTTGATCTTAGAAGCAATTTAAAGCACAACGTTATAACCTGATATTCTCAACTTTTTTTCTCTCTGGGACTTTGCAAACTCATAATCTATCCATTGTCAGCACGCAGACTTCTGCCGTTACTTCCAAGTGTAAATACTTTTCACCTTCCTCATAATAAAACAATATAGACCCTTTCAATTTCTAACAATTAAACCACCACAGCTTACTATAAGGCAGACTTCAAAACAAGTCATTTGACCTATTTTGTTTTACCATAATTACAAAATATTTGGATACACATAACTGCGCTTATACATCAGACGTTGTTACTGAGCCAGAAGCAATGGGGACCCAGGAGATCAATCCAATATAGGATTAGGGGAGTGATGGGATTTAGAGCAAGATTGGTACAATGGGGAATCCAGGTTGATGCCCAAATAAAATAGATTTCCTTACATTTGTTCATGCTTCTACTTGTCTGGAGGTTTTGCTAATATTCCTGAATACTTGCACAGGTGGTTCTTTTATAGACCGGATAGACCTTCATCTGAGGTTGGGTGATGGTGGATTGGTCAGGCTTCATTTGATTGCTTCCGACACTCTAATTTACACTGCAATTGGAAACACACCAGTTCCCAACATGAGTACTTCAGGTCTGCCATCAGAAAGCTTATGGCATTGATTAAGTTCTGCTTCTGCTTTGGTTGTGTCATCACCACAGACTAATATCCGTATTTCAGATAGTTAATTGCTTAGCACCAGCTAAAATAAGCGTGACCTGATGATGATGAAAACTTAGAAATGGTTGTTATGCATCATAGCTGGAGATCACCAAGGACTTGTTTCTGTCAATTCCCACTAGTCCAATCCATATTTGATAGAACATGGTCAGTTTGTTTTTCTCTCTTCTTTACTGTAATGTTTCCCATTCCAAAGCTTTGGTAAAACATGTAACTCTGTATTTCCCATACTGATTAGTACAAAATCAACTACTCCATCTTATTTGCATTCTTGCCATATAAGAATCCCACACATAACTTCTATACTCCAAGATTGAATGAACAAATATAGAAATTACTGGAGAAACTCAGCAGCTTTGGTAGCATCTGTGGTGAGAAAGCAGCATGTTCTGTTCTCATTGTTTCCCTGCTGATTGTGAATGAGTTATAAAATCACTTTTTTGTCAATTTTGAAACATATAGTTAATAGCTTGAAGTATATGTGGACTGGTAACAATTTATTTGCTGCAGCAGTAACCATTTTTACCATATAATCATTGCCACTGAAGGTGGGTTGAGGTAATATTTTCACCTTTGTTACTCATAGAGTGATAGAATTATACAGTACAAGAGAGGTCCTTCAGCGCATCAAGTCTGTATTGCCAAAAGTATACTACTTCCTACACTGGTTCTACTTCCCCATACTAGGCCTATGGGTCTTGAATGTTGGCACTTCAAGTGCTTATCCCCAACCTTTTCAAAGGTTGTGAGGTTTCCCACCTTAACTGCCCTCTCAGGCAGGGCATTCCAGACCCCCACCTTCCTCTGGATGAAAAAGCTTTTCCTCAATCCTCTCTAAGCCTCTGACCTTTCACTTTAAAATAATACCCCCTTGTCCTTGACCCTTCAACTCCTGCTTTCTAATCCCCCCATCTATGCCCCTCATTGTTTTATTCACTTCTATCAATTTCCCCCCTTAATCTTCTCTGTTCTAAAGAAAATAACTTGAGCTTATTCAGCCTCCCTTCATAGCTGAAATGCTCTATCTCAAGCAACATCCTCATGAATCTCCTTTGCAGCCTCTCCAGCACAGTCACTTTCTTTCTGTAGTATAGCGACCAGAACCTGCGGCCTAACCACAGTTCTGTACAGCTCTACCATGACTTCCTTGCTCTTATAAACTCAGCCACAATTCATAAAGGCATTTGCTTTCTTAACTACCCTATTAACTTGCCCTGCCACCGTCAGGCTCTATGGATACCTCTGTGGACAGCACCCCAAGATCCCTTTGTTCCTCTGAACTTCTGAGTGCCTTGCCATTTATTGAGTAGTCCCTTGTCTTGTTCCTTCTTCCAAAGTGCATTATTTCACATTTATCAGGGTTAAATTTCATATTGCCATTGATCTGCCCATCTGATGAATTCATTTGTATCCTTCTGTAACCTAACACCTTCTTCCTCAGTGTCAACAATTCCTCTGTCTGCAAATAACATATTCCAAAAAATAGTGGATGAATATCAGCAAAACTTGGAATATAGAAAGTGTATGATCCAAGGAAGAAACCATTAGCTTTCATGAAGATGTGGATACTGATTTAGATCTAAAAAGATCTGTTAACATTGGCAGATATGGTGAAAAACTTTGTTTTAGAATGTGGGTTTTCATGTTTAGAATGTTGCTAATATTTTTGAGAATGTTGTAGATTGACTCAAATGCTGTGGTGGAATTTGTTATGGTTGTCAAAATGTGAGCAGCCTTATTAGAGCAGCTTTTTGAATGTGGATTGGCACAATGCTTCCTCCATAAAATGGAAGCTCTTAATAAAAACACATCTTTTTCAGCTTCATAGTTGCAGACCAATACCAAGCAGCAAAAAACGTTACAAGAAAGAACTGTGTAACATAGTCACATTAAGAAAACACAGTATGGCAGATGAATGCGTTCTACTGGGTGCCCACTTCGCCTGTACATTCCCTGTTTTCCATATCTTCTGTCCACAGAAGATTAGCTGCTTCACGTTTGAAAATAATTCATTATGTAAAGCATTTTAAGAGCTTTAATGTCATTATCCTATACATAAAGAAAATAAGTTTTCCAAAATAAAAATGAAAATAATATGACTTCTCTGCCTTCAAAAATTTTACAGTTTATCGGAAGTGACTTAGAACATAGAACATAGAAGAATACAGCGCAGTACAGGCCCTTTGGCCCTCGATGTTGCGCCGATCCAAGCCCACCTAACCTATACTAACCCACTATCCTCCATATACCTATTGTATTTCATACAATATAGTGAAAAAAGCTTAAATAATGAAAGCAAAATTGACAAAGCTGTAATCTGACCATGCAAAAAGTACTCTTCCATATTTCAGCACTTTGTGATGAATCAAGAACCTAATACCTTTGAATACTTTATTTTTTAAGCATGATGTGCTTGACATCAATTTGGGGATTCATGACCTCAGACTAATTAACTAAACCTAATTTTCTTTGCTTCACGCCAATTATTTCATTTTCATGGGAATTTTTTCTATTTTGTTTCATTCACCTTTAGTGCAGAGAATAAATCCACATACCCTCTCTCCTTTTTGCCCGACTAATCATCACCTAAACCATTGGAATTAGCAATGTGTGTCTACATCACTGGCAATGCTGCAGTTAGCCAGTTCTGGGGAAATATTCAACATAGTCAATTGCTGGGGCAAAAAATTTAATTTGATTGTCCCTCTTTGAGGAGATGCACCCTTCCTATCTACTTGCCTTCTCTTGCAGTATTGAGCCACTTGAGCCTAATGGAGCACAGACTAAACCATGTGTTCCTCTGTTCCAAGTTAAAGATCACACAGCACCAGGTTATAGTCCAACAGGTTTAATTGGAAGCACACTAGCTTTTGGAGCGGCGCTCCTTCATCAGCTGAGAAGACTGGAGAGACATTTTAGATCAAAATCCATGATGGCCTAAATCTTTGGTATTTATTGATATTTCAACCTGAAGAACAAATGTTTATCTATATAAAAAGTCAAATACTATATGAAAAAGAACATATTACTGGGTATTATTTTCCTATTATTAACACTTGAATTATTGTGGCTAACTATGGAAGCTGTTCCTATTTTTGAATTTGATGTAATGGATTTATATACTTCTGGCAGGTGGAGTTACAACTAGAACTTAGTATTTTTGATGCACTGCACCATAACTGCTTAATTGCTGAACTGGAAAACGAAACCATGTTATAAACTTTCAATAGTTATCCAAGGGGATGGAATTATTGCTTGGGGCTGCTTATGATACAGTAGTCCTGAGCAGTAGACCATAACATAAGTCATGCAACATAAATTAGAAAATAATTATTCCCAGCATCTCAGTGAGCAGAGTCAGCCTGAAGAATATGTATGTTGATTTTAATGATACATTTGCCTGGTGACTTTTTGTTATTAATGCTTCACCTTCACTTGGGCAAAAGACATAACTGTTGATCAGAGACCTCATGCACTCGCTGTCCAGTGCTATCTGTTTCACAGTTTCTTTTTTAAGGAAGGACTCACAATTAATGACTATAGAGTTCCTTGTCTTATCCTGCAAAGTCCAAGCATAAAGGGAATACATCTCCAGCCTTACAGATCTACTGTATCGAAAGTTGGCCATACAAATAAATAAATAAAACATTAATTAACTTAGCTTTGGTTTAGAAATTAGATACTAAAAGCTAATTTGGACATATATGATTTATCCCTTGACATATTTCATAATATTTATAAGTAAAGGGACACTAAGCATTTAATTGACAATTCTAGATGCAATTAATTTCAGAGAAAACACAACAACTACCTGTTTTTGTTTCCTATGTTCCATTTATGGTATCTAACCTGTGAATAAAAATAAACAAAAATTGTCTGAAATATTATGCATTAAGCAAAGTTTGTATGACACTTATTTTAATTTGCAGAATAAGAGCTAAAGGCAATTAATTGATATTTATGTAGTTTTGTGTCTAGTTTAATTTTGAAAATGTTGTACATTCATTATGTTGTTATCTTACAACTCGACTCATAACATCGACAAATTGTGTGCAGCATTGTACTAAATGAAAGGTTTCCATCCCCACAGATCTGTAACGTAAACTCCAGAAATGTCTGAGACACAGAAGTATTTGGTTTCACATGACTCTGAGGAAGTGCATGAGCTGGATGGTTTACATAAGAAATCACAACCAGACTCTCTCCATTTGACACAAACATCAAATATTATGCTCCCAAAAGCAGAAAGTCCTGTAGAAGAGAAATTTAAGCCAATAACTACTAGCCCTGTGGAAATGTCTGAGGATATTCAACAAGACAATTTTTTAACACTTAACGTTGATGATAATGCTCTGGTACCAGTTGAAGTTGCAAAAACAGGTCCTCGAAGAAACAATAAGAGATTAGGTAAGAGACATGCAACAAGTAACAAAAAATTGATTGGAGGCAAAGAATGGCATGAACCACATGGCAGGAAACGGGATGTTTTCAAATCAGCAATAGCTCCAATTGCCGGTACTGCTACAGCTCTGTCTATGTCAAAGAGGCCTAATCCACCACCAAAACCTAATTCATCAAAACTCTTTGCTGCAGTGAAGTCTTCTACACTAAAAACACCTTCTTCTCTTCCTGAAAAGGAAGAAGTTGCTGTTTCAAGTGCAAAAGTGCATGATCATAAAACCAACAGTAAAAGTTATGTAAAAAGTAGCACCCTTTCTGCAGATGTGACCAAACAGAGTAATAAAAAGGAAAATTTCAACAAATCTCCTTCATTGACAAAGCAAATACCATCAGATTCTACAGGCGTCCAAATTGATAAAGAAGATAGTGCTCATTCCATTCATTCTCAAGGTGTGAGGTCTGCTTCAGAACTGCTAGAAGAAGCTAAGTATCTAGCAATGCCAGACGCACAAAAAATATATGAAAGAAACTTCCAACAGAGCAAGCCAGAGCAGTCTCTGACCGCAGCACAGCAAACATTTACAGCTAAGGCAAAATCTGTTGATGAAATCATTGCTTCACTGCGGTCTGGTAGACACACCACCTCCCAGTCTGCTTCAGACCAAAAGATCAAAGGACTCTTGGAGAGAGTGTTTGGCTACAGTTATAGCAGTAAAAGTGAGGTAAGTGAACCATAACAGAGTGATATTTTCTATTAGTTGAAAGTTGAATGTTGTGAAAAATGTAGTTTCCCAAAATTATAGCAGAGTTTGTTGTCACAACATACCAGACAAAACCAACAGTCGAAAGAAGTGATGAATCTTGATGTGGTTCAGTCAGTTTGTTTTTCGAATGTATATACATTGTATATGCTGAAACTTTATTGCTGGAACAGCACAGCAGGTCAGGCAGCATCCAGGGAACAGGAGATTCGACGTTTCGGGCACAGGCCCTTCTTCAGGAAGAAGGGCCTGTGCCCGAAACGTCGAATCTCCTGTCCCCTGGATGCTGCCTGACCTGCTGTGCTGTTCCAGCAATAAAGTTTCAGCTTTGATCTCCAGCATCTGCAGACCTCACTTTCTCCTTATACATTGTATATGACCAAGCGCACAAATACACTGTGACATAAGTATTAAGTATTATTATTTAGCTTTCTTGATTAAGATATTGTCACTGCAGATGATAAAGTAGGAAATTTAAAATAGGTCACATGGCCAAATTTTAAAAATTTTGTAATAATGCTGAAGGAGGACAGCAGATGACACAGTTATGTTAGAAAATGCTGTGAAAACACAGAAAAAAATTCTGAAAAGTGATTCTGTAGATATCACACAAGACAACTGAGTGAAATCTAGGAAGCAGTGGGTATAACAGAAACATTGTTGTAGACAACTAAGTGAGTTGGGTGTCAAAATTCAAAAGACTTTAACCCTGATCCAGCTTACCCACTTCTAGGTTTTACAGGACTGGGAAAAGGAGTGTAAGAACTGAAATGAGATGCGGATAGCTTTTGTACAAAATTAGTATGTTCACATCATTATTTATGGGCTACAAGGAGTGGGAATACTTCCTTCCTGTCCCCCATCAAACTTGGGACTATATCAGAACTCCCAACATTGGCAATTAAAATCCCACCTGCTTGCTGCACTGTTCATGTGGATTGGGCCCTTGTACATCTTGGGTTTGGATGGAACCTACTGGGTCCTCCAGCTGGGTTTACAATTCCCACCTGAACTGTCACAGCTTCCACTCTCCCATTCTTCTCTGCATCCATAACCCATACCTGCTTGTAACCAGGCTTACCTTTGTTTGTCAATCCCTTGATATTTAGCTATATAACAGGTAATGATTCATTCATTATAATTATAAATAAAAGGTGTTGAATATACTTCAGGGTAATAGGTAGTAACAGAACTAAAATGATAGGACAATTGAAATTTTCTGCCAACATATACTGTGTCATGTGGCAACTTTGAGATGTTTAGTGAATCTTTGGTGACTACATGGACAGGAAATGCCTGCTTAAACTCAACTTAATTTCTGAACTTGAACATTAGCTACTGCCACTGGAGGGCACGTAGATGAATGAAATTTTCCTGGTTTGCTCACCTCAAGTGGTGTACATCCTGGGGCAACAAACAGTCCAAAAATATCAAGTGAGTGGCTTCCGCAAAGCAAGAAGGAGATACCAGTACTTCAGGAATCCTTTACAAGTGTAGTGCTGCTCAGTTGTTGTATACCAAATGGCTACATGGGGAGGGAATGGCAAAACATGGAAATGTTGTTGTTGTTGTTGCAGGGGATTTGACATTCAAGAGGATAAATGGGCATTTCTGCAGCCAGTTGATGTCTTGCATGGCCTTGCCTCCTTGACACAAGGGTAAAAGAGACCACAAATTAGTGCAGAATATCATGCCGGGAGGATGGGAACAGACAGTAATGGTCGAGTTTAGAAATAAGTGTTAAAAGCAACAGTCAGCATGGATTTGTTAAGTCTGTCTAACTTGAATGAGTACACAGTTGAATTGAACTTGGTCATCTCAATGGTGGTGACGTTAGTAGCAATTACCTTACAAAGACTAGTGCTGGTTGAAGGTGAATTGTTTCTTGTGCAATTTGTGAGCCACACAACATCACTTCAGCACCCGTCATGTAAGTGGAATGATGGTCTGTGCTGAATGCAGCGATAAATTGAACCTTTAATGTGGTCTGGTTGGAAGGCTAATGGAATACTGCAGGTGTTCAGATCTTGATGACAATCACCAGATAATTGCACGTGCTAAGCCTGAATGTGGATGGATGGTGGGAACATGTCCCTCATCATTAATGTGTAGCATGTCTGACTGTGTGGATGAGTGTGCTCAACCCTCATCTTCAGGCAATGTCACCAATGAATGTTCTGAGATTGAAAAAGAACCTTTCACTCCTTCTGTTTCCTTTTTAGTTCATTTCCACTGTGAGTCCTGGGTCCTGCCACTAGTGGTCACTGTGCTTACTTCCCGAAGAAAGTGAATCAAGACCAGAGCTGATGACAAGCTCAGGAACAGCAGTAGACCACTAAGGAGATCCACCTCACGGAGAAGCTCAGGATGTGGGGGCTGTGCAGGAATGCTAGAAGTTTTCAGCCTCAACTGCATTTCCTGATGAGGCACAGTGTTGATGCAGGCTCTGTATGACCCAGCATACTGACTGAACTAAGCCTGATCCTGGGGTGGGCCCTGAGGGCTGAAGGAGTGACAGGCCCTCCTCTCCCAGTGGCTGTGAAGGTGAAAGCTGCCTGAATCTCTACGTAATTGGCTCCTTCCAGAGAGTGATGGGAGATTCCTGTGGGATCTCTGTCATGCATCACAAATACATTAAGACAGCGACTGATGCCACTTTGCAGTAGGAGCCAAAAACAAAGCTGGTTTCCTCCAGGCGTAGGGTGCCACCTACTATGAGGGATGTACTATAGCACTGCAGAATTAATCAATAGGAAGGGATTACATTTGATTAATGTTCAGGTAATCTGTGAGCATTATTACCAATTGCTTGACATGTGTGCCCACTACCCTGGCAGCTGCCATGACTCCTACATCCTGGAGCACTCTCATGTACCTGGTGAGTTTGAGTTTCCAGGGTCTTACAAGACTGGTTACTGAGGACAAGGAACTGGGACCTTGGCTCATGATACCATTGTGCAATGTACTGACTAATGTGGAGTTTAGATACAGTACTGCCCAAGGCCTCAACCAGGGACCGTGGTGGTACAGACACTGGGGCTGATGAAGATGTAGGTCCACTGCTTGGATAGGTCTGGGACAATGCTCTCCAGTAAAGTCTAGATAGAGTGTGCTGCATCATCCTGGTGTGCTTTAATCTCTACATTTGGTCTGGAGGTGCTGGTGTTGGACTGGGATGGACAAAGTCAGAAGTCATACCACACAAAGTTATAGTCCAACAGGTTGATTTGAAATCACAAGCTTTCAGAACACTGCTCTTTCATCAGGTGACTGCTGACTTTCTCTGCATTTGGAACAGGTGATGTGTTGGATGCTGAAGAACTAGGGGCAAAGGACAGTGTCCCAAGCAAGAGGAGGACACTGGGGAGGAGGAAGCTGTCATTGTCTATGACAGAGCTCAGCTGTGATGGGCACCATTAGCTACTCAGGTTCTCATTAAGACCAGCTTCTAATAGATGACAGATGGGTGCAGTGGGTAATCATGGACTGTAAAATATTGATTACATATAATGTGTGTTCTCATTTGCAACAATATGGAGAACCTCCACCTCGCTTGGGTTTGTTTTTGTTTGCTCTGTTGTCTGGTAATAAAAGCATTTGTCTGCATATGATATTCCCCTCATGGACAATGACGAGCTGCTAGTCTCCAATGGGCATTGAGGTAGATCTTCAGATGGTGGATCGAAGGACAATTGACGTGTACGGCCTGGTAGTTAAAAAACGACTATGGTGAGAGAATGGGATTGTTTGAGTGAGGGTGTGTGACTTTCTGGTTGCTGTGCCATGATATTTTCAATGAGCGGGTAATACTGATTGTCAGTGCTTGTTCAGATGCATGGCAGCTTTTCCCAGATGGCATGGGTGCAAGGGATTTCAGTTTCTCAGTGAATATCTGTTGAATGGTGAGTTGTTCTGGGAGCTTGTGGTCACATGGGGCCAGAATCGGATGTAATAGATGCCATAGGTGTGGTAAGTTGTCAATCAAGTGGATTTGGTAAGTTATGGTCGGAAAACTCTCAAGGCTTCACAGAAAAACTCCTTTCAAATTACTGAATGCAACTGAGATTTGGACAAAAGCAACAGTAAGATTCAGCCTGCAATGTTTGCAATTCTCCAGTTCTTTGGCATCTCCCCTGACTCTAGTCCTACTGAAAAGTTATGAACAGTGTGCCTGCAATTTCCATCTTCAATATCTTTGGATGGACTTCCTCTGGTCCTGGAGTTATATTAACTTTAAGTACTGAACATTGCTCCAAAATGGTTTTCTTATCAAATGTGAACCCTTTTTAATGACTTGAATGTCCTCCTCTGTCACTAAGACCTGTTAGAATCCACCTCCTTAATATTCACTTAATACCCACTGTTACCCATTGCCTCCATGTGTAAATTCCCTAATTGGTCCTACACCTCCTTTTACCACCATTTTTACTACAAAATAGAGGACAGTCCAGCACAGCACAGTAGCAGGCCCTTCACCAATCATATCTGAGTGAATGTGATGTCGTTTTAGACTAATCCTATCTGCTATCTACTCTTTATTGCCTTTACAAGACTTTGGGATTTCCCTTTATGTTGGCTGTCAGTCTTATCTCATAATCCTCCTTTACTTCTATAATATGCTTTCTGTCTTCCACAATTAACTTCTGTGTGCTTCTCTGTTCTCGATTATACGTGCTATCTAAAACCTTCCAGAAGCCTGCTTTCTTCTTTAGTGTAATTTCCCTCTCCTTTTTCATTTGAGGAACTCTGGATTTGTTCGTCCTACCTCTTCCTTGTGAGAGAACATGCATTAACTATGCCTGAACCATTTGTTATTTGAAAATAGTCCCACTTTCAAATTTCCTACCAATGTTTTGATTCTGTCTATCCAGCATACCTCTTCCATGCCCCATTGAAGTCAGCTGCCCACAATTAATTGAACTTACTCTGCCTTTCTACAGTCATTTTCTATTGTCATCGAGGCATTTGGATGGGTATATGAATAGGAAGGGTTTGGAGGTATATGGGCCGGGTGCTGGCAGGTGGGACTAGATTGGGTTGGGCTATCTGGTCGGCATTGACGGGTTGGACCGAAGGGTCTGTTTCCATGCTGTACATTTCTATGACTCTATAACTCTAAATTATAAAATTGTAGATAGCTCAGACAAATGTTATTCAACCCATCATGTTGTACTTCTCTGTAAGAACAACTCACCTACTCCCATTCCTTCACCTTTTCCCTAAAGCCATGCACATTTTTATCACTTCAGATAATTATCTAATTCTCTCTTGAAGGGCTTGATTTAATCAGCCTCCACCATATCTCAGACAAAGCATTCCAAGTTCTGAAGCACTTACTGCTTCAAAAAAAGTGTTCCCTTATGCTAGTTTTACTTCCTTTGTTCATCACTTTGTTTCTTGATCATCCTGCCAATGGAAACTTGTTCTTCCTATTTCGTTTGTCCAGATCCCTTGTTACTTTGAATATCTCAACTAAATCTCTCAATTTTCTCTTCTCTATGGAGAGCAGTCTTAGCTTCTTCAATCCATACATGTAACTAAAGTTCCATACCCTTCAAACTACTCATTGTTTTTGCACTCTCACTGATGCTTTCACATCTTTCCTGAAAACTGGTGCCCAGAACTGCACTCAGTACACCAGTGGAGGCCAAGTCTACAGTTCATGCAGGTTTATCATAACCTCCTTATTTTTGGACTCTTTGCCCCCATTTGTAATGTCCAGAATCTCAACAGTTTAGTTAACCGCTTTCTTATGCAATGCCACTGCTTTCAATAATTTGTGCACATATATATATCATATTGCTGAAAAAGGACACATTTGTCAAGTCTTTTCATCTTGCACTTATCAGGGTTGGAGGGTTTGAGCTACAGGGAGAGGCTAAATAGGCTGGGGCTGTTTTCCATGGAGCACGGAGGCTTAGGCGTGACCCTATAGAGGTTTATAAAAATCATGAGGGGCATGGGTTGGGTAAATAGACAAGGTATTTTCCCTCTGGTGGGGGAGTGCAGAACTAGATGGCATAGGTTTAGTGTGAGGGGGGAAAAATTTAAAAGGGACCTAAGGGGCAAATGTTTCATGCAGAGAGTGGTGCGTGTATGCCATAAGCTGCCAGAGGAAGTGTGGAGGCTGATACAATTACAACATTTAAAAGGCATCTGGATGGATATATGAATAGGAAGGATAGAGGGATATGAGCCAAGAGCTGGTAAATGGGACTAGATTAATTTAGGATATCTGGTTGGCATGGACGAGTTGGACCGAAGGGTGTGTTTCCGTGCTGTACATCTCTATAATTCTGAAGAGTACCAAGGCAAAGGAAAAAGGTATGCTTTCCTTTATGAACAGAAAGTGCTGATTGCTTGGCAATACTCAAATTTTGAACAGCCAAATGATTACCTTTAATTTGTATTCCCTCTTGTCATTCTTCTGATCAAAATACAGTATTTCCAATCTGTTTATGTGAAAGAACTGATTTTTAATTTTTATATCATACCTTCTTGTCATACTTTCCCAAACTAGCAGAGATATTTCCTTTTTTTTAAATCTGTTCTCCTTTATACTTTGGAAACTTTTGTCAAATCATTTCTTCATCTTATAAATTCCAGCAAGTACAATTTCTTTTTATCCATGGGACTTGTGCATTGCAGGCTGAACCAACATATATTGCCCATTCTAGTTGCCTTGAAAAGGTTTGTGTAATTTCTCCTCACACTTGGGCCAGAATTTAACATCCCGCCCTAGGCTGGGCTGAAGGTGGGGAATGAATGTGTAAAGTTGTGCTGTGTTCGGGGCCATGCCCACCCATTTCCTCACCTCTGCTGGTATTTACCAGTGGGAGGTGTGTGTCAGGTGGCCTCTTGCTGTTGAGTCAGTTATGGTTTTTAAATAAGCACTTAATTGCTACTTACCTGCCTCCTCTCACTGCTGCAGGGGGTATCCATATTGTGGTGGGGCCAGATGTACTCTGAAAGCCCATGTGGCTGGGTGAGAATTTGTTCACATCAGACACTTTGTGCACATGGAGGGCTCCTCTAGCAGAAAGGACCATCCTTGTCCCAACCATTCTACCTATTGATCCACCATATGTGCCCCCATGACCATGGTGCACCGACTTTCCTCAACTTTGGCTACCAGCATCACCCCTGCTTGGGGATTAATTCATCAAGTAACTGCTGCAGCATGGGAATTCAATGTTTGTGAAATACAGATGTCAGAATGGAAGAAGATATAATGTGCCCTGAATAGGTACTAATGACTGTCCTAATTTTGCAGAGCATGTATTGGGATTGGTCATTTACTCATCAGAGTGGCTATATTAATTCCAGAAAAGACAATACGTATGTACATATATTAAATGGACCAAAAGGACCCTGAATCCAGCAAAGATTTCAGATCGACAGCTAGATGGCATTTCTAGTATATGGAATGAATTGTCTGTTGTGGCCAAAGGTTAGGATTGCTCAGAGACTACCAACAAAACCAAAATTACATGTTTCCAGTGATTTGTCATCATACAGTGGCAAAAATACAAGTTCCCATTATGTCATACTGTCAACATGGATGAAATATGCATTGATTTCAATATGGTCAGCAATCAGTGAAGGGAATAAGTTTGGAAACAGTTCCACTGAAAACCATGGGGCATGAGAAGACAGTCTTCTCTGAGGTACTAACCTGCACGGCCACCGAAATAAATTTAAAGTCTATGGTAATTTCTAAACATAAGACCACTTTGAAATCAAGTTTGTTGCGGGAGATTTTAAATATGTCCATGGTAATGGTTTGTTAGGTAAGGATAGAGTGAAGTTGTGGATTGGAGTAGTCCAATATCAGCATCCCAATGATGTGCAAGATAAATGAAGCTTGTTAGTGTGGGACATCTTCAGATGGCATGTAACCAATAAGATGAAGAAGTCTCTGCAAATAAATAATGACAACATAATAGATATACCCAGAAGTCTAACATCTATAGTTTAACCTTTGGATGAATGCCTCAACAAGACATTGAAGAACCACGTTCATGCAGGATGTAACAGGTTCGTTGTTGGTGGAGAAGGGACCTCCACAAAGAGTGGAAATGTACATATTGTCCCACTTGATATTTCATGTCATTCCATCATCAAATCATGGGATGATATTAACATACAAATAGGTAATTTGACAAATGTAGGATATGCTATTAATTGAATGGAGAGAAGATCATTTGTTGTGGAGGGATGATTCTGCAATTGAAAGTGTCAAACCTGATCCAGTGTGGATCCTTACAATAATGCCATTGCTGAAGTGACTCAGAATAGTTTTGCTGCAGTCTTTGCAGCAGATGCAGGAGATGATGCTGTACCATTTTTAAAATTATAAAGACCATGCTTTTTTAGTTTTGTGTTTGTAATTTTGGACTGAAATGAACAAAGAACTGCTTTAAAACTAAGGATAGCTGTATGATTTGAAAGCAAGTTATTTGATACTCATAATGAATACAATTTGTGCAGCTGTGGGTTATAACAGTGTTTGCAGATGAGCTGGCTCAAAGGGTCATGTACAGATGGAGCTTTGGTTGGCAACAACTAGTTGATTGGTCTTTGTACTAGTGACCTGTTATTGATGACAAAGATCTTCTGATTAGCTCTCAGGCAACTGAACAGCTTGTCCTGCGAACAAGCTCCAGAGAATCCATCAAGTCACTACCAGTCCGGAGCTCTTTCTCCTTCCTCTGCATAAGCTACATTAGACCTGAATAAAACTAATTTATTTTTCATTCATCAGTTGCTGTAAACTATGATTTTTTAAATTGATAAATCAGAGATCTTTTTAGAAATGAACTAGCTACCTGTGCCTCTTGCAAACCAGTGGAAGCATCCAGTGAATGACAACTGAGAAGCAGCATTCTGACTAGTACTAGAATCATAAGAATCATCTTCGCAACCTTTGTGAACAGGAACCATGAAACTCTTTTTCCAGTTTTTCCCTCTATCCATAATCCATGATATTTTATGTGTGTATGTGCGTGTGTGTGTGTAATTCAAATCTAATCAGTAATAAACAGTAATTTTTGCTAAGTACAGAACACTGGTCCACACTTTCTGTCAACCTGGGATTAAGAGTCAGGTAAACTGATGAACCTTTGCATACTTTTAAAATCTTTAACTTTTATGATTACTCTAGGAATAACAAGCTTGATTTCCAGCAAGCTACACACAGTGAGTCATGACAAAATGTTTTGATTACTCCTTTAGAATTAATTAATTTGATAAAAACAGTCAAATCAATTCAATGCAATTTACCGCTGATTACTTTTTTCACTTTTCAAAATGATGACCACCTTCATCAACACCAGTTATTCACATTTTACATCTAGTGTAAAAGTCAACCCCCTGTTTTGGAAGGATTTTCCAAGGCATCAAGGTCAACATATATGCTGTGAACTGCAGTGCTTAAGAAGAAAAATTTGGAGTGCTTTGGGGAAAGCGAGGTAGTAGGGTTAATTGGTAGCTTGTTAAGAGCGTAGATACAGGCAACATGGATCCAATTACTTTTTTCCTTGCTCTATGAGTGCCAAATATTGGCCATTTAAGGTCACTTCCCATCAGGCCTCAAATGTGAGGTTGGCAATTTTGTATACAAGATAAATGGTTTTGAACAGATTCCAAGTCCACGTATTTTAATGAGAGCTCCATATAACAATTAAGTGAGAACTCTATATTACTCACAATCCATTGATTACTAGCTCCCCATATTAATACACCTGAGGTTGGTTGGTTAGCTCAGTTGAGTGTGATGTTTGTGATGTAGTGTGTTGCTAATACCATGGGTTCAATTCCCGTACTGGCTGAGGCTTACCATGAAAACCTCTCTTTCTCAACCTCTCCCCCTAGCTGAGGCATGGTGATGCTTAGGTTCAACTACTAGCAATTGTCTCTCTCTAATAACAGCGGCCCCATGGTCCAATAGGATTATAGCAATTTTACCTTTATTTATACAATCAATTCTCACCTATTGCCCCATTCCATTAGGCCTCAGGCATTCCTTCAGATCTTATTATATTAGACAGGCTGGAGAAGTTCACAAGCAGCATGATGCCTTCCTTGATCTTCAGATGTGAATGGAGTATGGGTACCTCAATTAAGATTGCATGATAGGAAACTCTGCCATTCACAATATCCTGCTGTGTTTTATTTTGTGCTTCATTTTTATCCTTTCTTGAATTCATGACGCTGTGGGTGTACCTATACCAAACAGACTGGTTCAGAAAAGTCGCTCACCACCAACCTCTCAAGGGAAGTTAGGAGAAGGCAACAAATACTGGCCTTGTAAGCAAAACTCTCACTCTATGAATGAATAAAAACAAATTTAAAGTGCTTGCTTAAAATTCTTTATTGAGGTACAAAGAACTTTTAAATCAGAAAAGTAATTTTATTTCTCTGATTTGTCAGCCTGTGGAGAACATAGAAAATCTTAGCCTGGGAAGAGAAAAGCTGGGAGATAACAGTCAAGTTTTAAGCAATATGAAAGATAATATATTTGCTAAATTTTATGATGTACATATAGAAAAAAATTGCTTGTGCTATAGGAAATCTGTGAATTTTTGTAACATTGGTTGGGGGTCTTGGAAAAACATGAGATAGAGCATCTAGTTGTTAAAATGGTATGTGCATTTGGGTTGAAGTGCAGGTTGTTTAATGTGGGAAGAGTGATCTGAATGTTAATCATGGTGACAGTGAAGTTACTTCACTATTTTTGGATCGAATGTGACAGATAAGTAAAATTATCACAAATAAGTCGAATAGTAAATGCATAAAATAACATGGTCACTTTTTAATTGTGTCTTTTCATGGATGAGAAATATTACTTTAACTGTTCCACCAGATAGAGGCAAGGGAAATAAATGTAAATTCACTAACATTATCGATGACATATTTTGAGTATCATATTTTAGGCCAATCAGACAACAAAGCTATATATGAATGAAATTGTCAGGCTGATAGATTTTACAGGCTTCTTAACTTTATTAAAATCTCATTTATGTTAAGCTTGAATATTTATCCTGTGCTTTATTTAAGAAATGGGCAAGAAAGACAAATGCTAGTTTATGCGCAGCCTTTACAGGAGAGTAGCTGTGCTTAAGTTGTTGATATGCTTTGCAACTGCAATATTTTTCAGAGCAATGAGATTATGCATATGGATTTAGTATTTAGTTATGCCTATCACACAATATATTTGGATTTAAATAATCAACTTCATCTACTTCTAAGCTTGGTTGCAAATTATGTGTTTTTATGTGTCTTGGTTGAAGATCAGTTGGGTTGCATTTTTTCACTTTAACTGTAAGTTAGATTTTGCATTATGAAAATATGTTGTGTTGTATATTATAGATTTGAGATAACATTAACATAATACCTTCAAGCATTATCAATGTTGGAGTTCCTGAACAAAGCCTCCTGTGCCAACTACTCTGGCTGCCTGCCAGCAGGCATTAGATCTGGATGAGTTCATGTAGAACTATCTTACTTAGTTCCCAGGGTTAAGATTGTCCCCAGATGCTTAGGGTACAATATCCACTTTGGGTGGCAGCTATACCATCCCCACTCATCTGAACATGAGTATTATACGGCCTCATGTGAGAGGAAATGTTAAATTTCAAACCATAATGCCCATTGTTAATACAAGGATTACTTAAAAACACTGCACCAGCGCATGTCCACTTTATTCCTGATGAAGGGCTTACGCCCGAAATGTCTATTCTCCTGCTCCTCGGATGCTGCCTGACCTGCTGCGCTTTTCCAGCACCACATTCTCGACTCTGATCTCCAGCATCTGCAGTCCTCATTTTCTCAATGTCCACTGTATGTTGAAGATCCAGGTCACTTACCAAATGACAAATTGCATGGGATTGCATGCTAGTATTTAAATGAGGAGACTGTGGAAAATTCAGGGAAGGACCCTCCGTGAACTTCCAGTACAATGTTGGTGCTGTCCATACATAAAGATCTGAATTCCAGCTTCACAGTTGGATTATGTTACAAAATTGTTCTTACTGCGATGGGGCCTAATATGCAATTATCAGAATAAAAATAAATTGCCAATAATAGTTAAACGATTTTAATAGCAGCTTTATATTGCACTTTGAATTAAAAATAAAACCAAGAATCTGGTGAAGATAAGGGTTAAAATGCACCACATATTTGTGCTAACACAGTTGAGCACTGTGCTCCTATCAGTAACAACAAGAATTTTGAAGGTTTAAAAGATTTAATTTTTAGATAGTGGAAATGGGGAGAGGAACAAAGTGGTAATTCATGCGTTGAAGCAACAGCAAAGTATTACTATTGAACTGATTTACATTCATTGCTGTTGGTCAGGTTAGGCACAGATGCAAAGTGAGCTTTAGGCTACTTGGCTGATATTGTAATTGGGTGAATTTCTTGGAGAGAACTGGGTTACTTGTTCAGTTGAAAACCTGTGATGCTAAACTAAAATCAGTACAGATGCATGAAATTATCTGCTTGGAGTTCTTGTTGTGCTTATGTTTAATTTAATCATTTTAAGTTGGGGTTTGTGCAATGAAGATTGGCTTTAGTACTTGTTTGCATAATTGTTGTTAAGTAATCTTGATCACTAGATTGACAAAGTATTATTTTCGGTTTAATAGGGTTTAGCTCTATTTAAATTTTTTGTGTTTGCTTGAGCAAGACTGAAAGTTTATTTCAGGGAAGAAATGTCTATTGTGTTAACTGTGTGAAATATACTTCTTTTCAGCATTTGGAATTGTTGTAATCTGATTTCAGGTGAGACTGGCTTTTCTGTCTACTTTACACCTGAAGACAGAAAAATAGATTGCAAACAAAGCTGGTGCCAAATAGCAGTTTTGATGAAATTGAAGTTCCTATTCATCTGATACTAAAATATAAAGAACAGCAGCTATCACCTGAAGCTAACATTTGTAGCTTTACCTTTAAGGTTTTTCCATTACTCTGTATTAATTTTATAGCCGGGTTCCATAGACCATGAAGGCTCTATTTTGAGACAGCATTACTAAGTTGATTGCATTTAGTTATCCATCATATCCAAAATTTTCCACCCTCCTCTCTAGATCTTGAAGTGCAGTAAAATCTGTAGTAAAATCTATTTATTCAAATCTATACAGTTGTCTTACCCTGATTCTTATCCTGTTGTATATACAAATTTGTTATAACCATTGCTTCCAATTCTATATTTATTACTGAAATCAAATGTTAACGTTTATGGTGGAGAAATCTGTTTATTTTGTTCTGCTTCTGGTGATGCTACACATTCACTTGTATAATGCAGCATCAATGATAGGGCAGTGGCTGCTCCACAGAGTTAATGTAAATCTGTGTGGCATCATTAAGAGTATAAATTAATTTCTCCCTTTTTATATTTAAGAAATGAAGGATCCTTGATTGCTTCACTTGCTTATTTCTTTGCATAGCTGAGCTTGCTTGGGCTGCATCAGACCGTGGGTGGGTGTTTTCTTCTAAGTGGTGATGAATATCAAATGCATGGTCTGCCCACCACTGTGAATGGGAAAGCCCACAGATTGTGTCCCTCTCAAGCAGGTATGTGGTCATCTAGTGGGCTTTGTACTGGATCAACTCTTTGGGTCAGCAATGCTTGTTCTGCCTGAAATTGTTGGTGAATCAGAGGTTGCTCAGAGGTAGGTAACCTTATAGATGATTTCTAGGTGAGACTATTGATGAGAGAGAATCAGGAAGGTGTGGAAGCATGAGAAGTGGCTGTCTTTCAGCAGCCAGCCCCTTACCATTTCTGATCTATGCTCTTGATCGGCTGAGACTGAGGCCCACAATTGCCTCAAACAGCCCAGGGAGGTCACTGCACAGAACTGGTTGGAAGGCTTTAATTAACTAGTTAACGGTCTGAATTGGTAACAGGACACGCTGAGGACTTAATTCCTGCATTGGCAAGAAGGTTAATTGGTCTATTCCTGATATCTCCTCATCAGATTATCTTGCCCACCTTTTCCCAGGAGGACAATTGTGAGAAAACGTGGTGACCTTTTTAAGCCTAGAAATAGGTTTCAAACTGCAAATTTTTAAGCATCGCCAAAACCACCCACAATATTATGCACTTTAAAACTCCTCCCAACCCACATTCCATTTATCACTCTTATCTATTACTTTATCACCTGTGTTCAATGTCTTAATCACTCCATCTTTTGCCACATCACATCACAAAATTCAACTTGCCTAATACTTTGCCCAGATCCTCCCTCAACCATGACTCATTCTTGTTCATTGTTCCAGTAATGCACCAAGGTCAACGTTCTTTCTGTCAACAAAGAAAACCCTCCATTTTACTTGTGTGACAAATGCATGGCATCCATATCTTTCTTAGTCTTCGTAGTGTTTTTGGATGTTGAACTCGAAAAAGTTGCTATATAGTTATATATATGTGTATATTGCATCACACGCTCAGAATACAGATACCATCTGTTCATCACTAATGATATTGTAGTCCGATTCATTTTAGGAACCTTTGGGAAGAACTAATTTAGATAACATTTGTTTGAATTACTGACTGAAAGATTCATCATTGAAATCTGGGGATTGATTTTAAATGGAGATATACTGAGAGCAGAGATAATTAAAGGGGAACTCCTGTAGGAAGCCAACGTGAAGACTGGCCCCCTGTCATTCCTGGACCTTGTTTGGTAAAGTACCACAAGCTTTAACTTAAACCTGGTGGCAGTGAAATTGGGGCCAATGGGTATAAAGTGATGTCCCGAGAGCTTTCTCCCATGCAATCAGATGTTCCTCCACCATAGAACTTGCTGGGTTTACAATTAACAGCTAATGATAACTAACCTTTGGGAGCAGAAGGCTTTGTGGCTTCTCAATGTCACTGAGTGTTTTGGATCCTGTTGGACAGGATGGAGTGAACTTTACTCCTTCATCTACACATTGTAATATATTTTCAAACACCCAAGCAAGAATGCCCATCTCACTTTCCCTGACTCGTTTCTGGGGAAGTCACCTGGCTACCTCTATGTTTCTTTCCTCCGTGGCAGTGATGATGTACAGATGGGACACTACCTTTTCTTAACTCTTTCTGCATGCATGCACTGCCAACCTCTGTGGCTTATGACATTGGCTCATTCTCATTGAAAGCTATCTCAATGCTGGCCAGTTTTCAATAGTGCTATGGCTCTTGGCCTTGCAGCGGGGTTTGTAGGCACACAGGGCACACATTCCTTCCATGTTCAGAAGCAGCACACATCCTCAGACTCCTCAAATTGGTGTGACTGCTGGAGGGTGAGCACCCAGAGCCTATCAACAGAGTCTGACATTACACTCATACTGCTAGACTGACTAAGGTCATTGAAGCATTTCTGTTCCTCCTTACCCCACTTTAGGCTGCTGTCGGTCTCAGTAATCCCAACTTGGTAATGGCATGGGGTGGGGTGGTCCTCTCCTGACACACTCTAAAAAGAAGACCTCATTCCTAATTCCTATCCCTCACTGACTCAAGGAGGTTCTCTCGGTCACCTTCCCTCTTTGCCTTTTTTCATTCGCCATTGATGCACCAACAGTAATGGGTTTTGTGATGCCTACACTTGTGCAATCCTATCCACATGTGAACACAAATAGGGTTGCAGCCAAATAGTAGCCTACCAATTGAAAATCAGGATTGCTTCTGAGATCATGCTGGGAGTCAGAAATAGTCCTAATGTGCCCCTAATATAAATTTCCCAAACCTGGAGTGAATATCAGGTCAAATGACTTCCATGATGCATTGTTCACTTTCAAGGCTTGTTTTATGAGGAATTTTAATAAGCATTGCTTTCCTGCTGGTAACAAAAAAAATGAGGATTAAAGTTTTAACTGAGAAAGATAGTTAAATATTTAAACTTTTATTGATGGCTAGGAAATTAAAATTGTGCTCAGGGGAACTAGGTTCAAGGATAGTTGACATCAGGATGGAAATCAATCAGATGCAAGACACCAGAGCAGACAATGAACAGTTTGTAGTAAAAGGAACCAGTCGTAATATTTTTTAACCTGCGAACTGGAGGGATTGATTGTAGGCACAGCTCTCAAATAAGGGAAGCACTCCAGTGTGCCGGAGATTGAACGACATTCTATGATTGTTCACACTTGCTGAGAATGAAGATATTTGTGGAGGCTCCTCCTCCTGTTAGTTGTTTTATTGTCTACCACCATTCATGGCTGGATGTGGCAGGGCTGCAGAGTTCAAATCTGATCTGTTGGATGTGGGATGTTTAGTCCTGCCTATTGCATGATACTTTTGATGTTTGACATGAAAGTTGTCCTGTGCTGTCGCATCACCAGCTTGAAACCTCATTTTTAGAAATGCTAGGTACTGCTCTTGATATGCCCTCCTGCAGTCTTCATTGAGGCAGGGATGATTTCTCAGCTTGATACCACAGTAGATTGAGGAACTTGCTGAGCCACGAGTTTACAGATTGTGGTTGAATATGATTCTGCTTCTACTGATAGCCCGCAGTGCTGAAAGTAAGCTGAAGTTTGAGTTCCGAGGTCTGTTCCAAACATGTACCATTTAGAATAGTAGTATTGTGACCTTCATCAAGAAGGTTATGAATCTATGGAATTTCCTGCCCAATGCAGTGGTTGAGGCTTCCTCAGTAAATGTTTTTAAAGCTAAGATAGATAATTTTTTGAATAGTAAAGGAATTAAGGGTTATGGTGAGAGGGCAGGTAAGTGGAGCTGAGGCCAGAAAAAGATCAGCCATGTTCTTATTGATGGCGGAGCAGTCTCGAGATGTCAGATGGCCTACACCTGCTCCTGGTTCTTATAGCCTTATACATAGACCTCTGACATCAATGTCTGGTAGCTGCTTCTAGAAGTAGTGTGGTGGAGGTGGTTACCCCTATTGATGCTGTAATGCATGGACTTATCTGCGAAAGGTAGATCGGTGAGGTTTCGGAAAGTATGTCTTGCTGATTCCATAACTATCTCCTGCAGATCCAATCTAGTGGCTGTTTCTCTCAGAACTTGACCAGTTTGTTCCATAGTTGTACTATAGACTTACTGTTGGTGATGGATATTGAAGGCTCTTTCCAAACTAATTCTGTAGCCCTGCCATATTCTGTGGTTCTTCCAAGTGGTGCTGAACATGGAAGAGAACTGATTCATCAGCTGAGATGATAAGACCATAACATCATCAGAAATATGAACAGGAGTAAGTCATTTGGCCCCTCGAGCCAGCTCTGTCATTCAATACGATCACGGATGATCCAACATTCCTCGTGTAAGCTGTGATTCCCCTACTCATCAAGGATCTATGTATCTCAGCCTTAAATCTATACAAGGACTCTGTCCCTTCAGCTCTCTTTGGCAAAGAGTTCCAAAGACCGGAGGGGGGATAGTCAGCAGGAGGTTTCCTGGCTTATTTGTGTCCTAATACCATGAGACATCATAGGGTCCAGAATTAATGTTAACATCTCCCAGAAGAATTTCTTCCTGACAGTATATACCTATGGTGCAACCTCTGCTGGACCAGACCTACTGGTGGGTGAGGACACACCCAAGGATGGTAAATGTATTGTCTGTGAGGCGGTTGCTTGACTACTCTTTGAGAAAACTCTCAAAGTTTTGCACAAGCATTCAGAAGTACTGCAGTATTGCATGCAGTTCTGGTCACTGCATTATAGGAAAGATGTGGAAGCTTTGGAAAGGGTTCAGAGGAGATTTACTAGGATGTTGCCTGGTTTGGAAGGAAGGTCTTATGAGGAAAGGCTGAGGGAATTGAGGCTGTTTTTGTTGGAGAGAAGAAGGTTCAGAGGTGACTTAATCAAGGCGTATAAGATAATCAGAGGGTTAGATCAGATGGACAGTGAGACCTTTTTTCCTCGGATGGTGAACACTGACAGGAGGGGACATAGCTTTAAATTGAGGTGTGATAGATTTAGGATGGATATCAGGGGTAGTTTCTTTACTCAGAGAGTAGTTGGGGTGTGAAAGGTCCTGCCTGCAACAGTAGTAGACTTGCCGATGTTAAGGGCATTTAAATGGGCGTTGGACATACATATGGATAATAATGGATCAGATTAATTTCGCTGGTCGGTGCAACATCAAGGGCCGAAGGACCTGTACTGCACTGGAACAATCTATGTTCTATGTTCTAAGTTTGTAAAGGTGGACTTTGCAGGGGAGATAGGGCTATGTTTGCTGTTGTCAGTTGTGGTGCCCAAATTGAAAAAGAGTAACTGAAGCCTGACTTCTGTACTTTTGTATTTAGTTGCCCTCACAAGAAATGATAACATTCTATTAGCTTTCCCAATTACTTGTTGTGCCTGCATACAAAGCTTTTCCAAATTGGGCACCAAGATCCCTCTGAAGCTCAGAGTTCTACAGTCAACCATTCAGAAAATATTCTCACTTTTTGTTTTCCTTGGCAACGTGGAAATGTATTTTCTCACATTATACTCCATTTGCCAGATCCATGGCTACTCTCTTAATCAATCTGTATCCCATTGGTAGCTTCCTTATATCTTCTTCACAACTTACTTTCTTTTGCCTATCTTTGAGTAAATTTAACAATGATACCTTGGCTTCTTCATCCAAGCCATGTATACAAATTATAAAATTTGGGGCCCTAGCACCGATCTCCCTGTTGCAGCACTTGTTATATCCTGCCAACACATGTTTGTCTACCCTCTGTTTCCTGTTAGCTACCTAATATTATAGGACTCCCAATATGTTACCATCATTCCATGATGTTTAGTTTTCTTTGATATGACACTTTATCAATGACTTTCGGAAATCTTAATATATTCACTGGTTTTCTTTTATTCACAGCCATGTTATTTCTCCAAAGACCTCTAATAAGTTGGCTAAATGTGATTTTACATTCACTAGACCACGTTGACTCTGCCTGATTATCTTGAATTTGCAGTGGCCTGTAATGAAGATTTTATATAATGAGTTTCAGGCACCCTCCCTATGGCTGATATTAAGCTGACTGGTCTGCAATTCATGGTTTCTGTCTCACTCATTTTTTGAGTGAAAAAGTTGCATTTGCTATTTGTTAAACCATTGGAATTTTCCCTGAATCCAGGGAATTTTTCAAAAAAGTAATATTTACTCAATTTCCATCGCACTTGTCAGTTTGTTAAAGATTGCTGGATGCAAGCCTTCTGACCCCAGCTACAAAAACTTGCTGAGTACCATTTCCTTGGTGATTATACGTTTCTTCACTTCCTCTTCCCCACAATTTCCTGGTGTATAGCTTTTTCTGGGCTGTTAACATGTATATCCTATGAAGAAGTCTGATGTAAAATATGTGTTCAATTCATTTTCCACCTTCTTATTTTTCCTTATTAATTCCCCAGACTAACCTTCGTATAGAACCAATTCTCACTTTATGAATTCCCCTTTTTCTGGAAACTTTTGAAAATTTTAATTTAAAATTGGAGAATTCAGGAGGTTTCTCATGAAATTAACCAAATAGTTACTTATGAAATATTAGATAATTAAATACAGACCTTTTCTTAAATACAGACCCCACCCCACCCTTAAATAATCTCTCTTCTTGTAAACAAAAGGGTGACAGAGTGTCAATCTGAGTGAGATTGCTACTCTTTAGAAAATTCAGCCAAATAAATTAGTCACTCTTTACTATGTTTTGATTGCCAACCTATCATTGTACAATTACATATATATTTTTCTTCTTGACATTCGGCACTATCTTTTTTTTAAATAAACAAATGATGCCATTGGCACCCCTTAGAATTTTTCTTTCTCTTTGGAATATTTCAATTTATGCAGCATATTCTGAACTATCTCCTTGAATTTCTACCACTGCGTCTAGATTGAACTGATCCTTCACCGAATTCACCAATTCACACTGCTACTCTACTTTTATTCCCTCATAATGACCATAACGTATGCATGCACCTTGAGGGAGAGAAGCATGAGTTCAAAAATAATATTCCATGTTTAAGTTACCATAATATTCAATCATATTATGGATGTGCTTACTTGGGAAGCCTCCATGATAAGTTTATTCAGTCCTCCCATCTCATTGAAGAATATCATTGGCCCTCTGGTTGGACCAGATCATGCTGTAAGAAACAATCATAAAAATAGCATCTGAACTCCTCATCCAGGCTACCTTTGTCCATCTAATATTTCCAGACTATATGCAGATCAAAATTTCCCAGGATTATCACCATATCTTTCTGACAAACCACCATTAATTCTTCCTTTATACCCCATCCTACCATTTGGTTACTATTAGGGTGCTGGTGGAACACTGCCACTAATGACTTCTTGCCTTTATTTTCTCTTATCCCTAGCCAAATTACTTCTATATTTTAGTTTCCTGAAAGTCATCCTTCTCTTTTGTGGTAACATGTGCCACCCCTCCGGCTTTTACAAGTGTCTGGTCCTTCATAATTGTCACGTCCTCTTCAATATTTACATCTTCATCTATGTCATTCTGCAGCAATGTTCTGTACTGGTTATCAGATCATACTTACTTCTGTTTTTGCTATAAGTTCTTTTGTTTTGGTTTTGATTGCTATGTAGTATTCTGATCCAGTCTTTAGTTTTATTCTTTTACTGTTTTTGCAACCTCTGGTCTTATCTGTTGATTTAGAATGAAATATGTTCAGTACTCTGTACCTCTTCCTGCCATTGTCTGCTTTTGATTTCCTGTATCAACACCTTTCTCTCTTGCCTTACGTCACTCTTCGATGTACCATATCTTTCCAAAGTTGATCCCTTGTTCACACTATTTAGTTTAAAGCCATCCCTATTTCCCTAGTTAAATTATGGCTCACTAGGATACATCCCATCATGATTCACATGTAAACTATGTGAATGGTATAGACCCTTTTCCGCAGTGAGACATGAACCAGAAGCCCCTTCAAAGATGCCAATCTTTGAGCCAAACATTCATTTCTCTGTTATTATTTGCCATGTGCCAATTTGAACGTGTACTTTGAGGGTCTTTTTAATTTTGTGTCTAGCTCATCATACTGACGATGTAGAATCTCTTTCCTGACCTGCCTATGTCATTGGGCTTATATGGGCAATGTTGACTGGATCCTCCTCCTTCCACTGTAACTTTCTTTGCAGCCCTGAGTAGATGTTCCAAACTGTGGCATCGGGCAGACATCTAAGCCTTCTAGACCCTTTCACATTGTGACAGGGAACAGTGTCTATTCCCCATCACTGTAATCCCACCTTGAGCAATGGAAACCTGAAGTCCTGTTCTTTACTTCCTCCTTCATCACTTAAATCCCATATGAGAACCATGTTGTGCAGAACATAGCAGTTCATCAGAAATTTGAAGCCATTCTTTGGCGAGTATTGCTGGACATTGCGCACATGCCCCCTGCCCCCCAAAAAAAGAAAGCCTTTGTTTTGGTGGGAATGTGGCTCTCAATGAGCATGTGTGGTTGCCTGGTGGATGGGTGTTATAAGCTTAGGTAGAGCAGATAGCAGCAGCAACTGAATGACATCTCTGGTTTGTTGTCGTGTGTCAGACATGGTGGAAATGATTGACTGTGCAGAATAAACGTATCCTAGCTACTTCCAGAATAGCAGGCATTCACTAAGGTAATGACAGAACCTTATGCCCTATCCCATGGTGTATTTGATTATCAGGGCACTTAATCAGGTGGGATCGTGGTGGATGGGGATCTTGTTGCCTTCCTACCTCCAGTCTGATTTAAGTTTGTTGATGAGAAAGGTCATGAGTAGCTTTCCCACTTTGCTGCCAATTGAGCCATAAGTAGTTAATTGATGGCCATTTGAATAGCCTCATCCGTTGTCCACTGCTGGTTTTAGCAGCAGCTGTTGGGAATGGGGTTTGCCATGTGGCACGTATGACAAAGTGCAGCTTGTGTGCATGAGTTATTCAAAGGCTTGATCAAGAGATCTTGGAAGGAAGACCTCACAAAGAATCACCGCACTGTCCTTTCTGCTGATTTTGCATCTTCCATTACAACCCCTCTTGGACCACCCCTATTCTGCAGACTGCCTTCTGCGTTCAGTTGGTTGTGACCTGATTTCGGGACCTGGAAATTGCTAAGCCAGCACTTACTCCCCGGAGACCCTGCCGTTCAGATGACCTGTTGGCCTCCAATTTGCAGGAAAATCTTGGTTGATGGGATTTCCATTGCTGGAATCTCGATGCAGAGGAAAGGCCCGCCACTGTCGTGTCAATTTCCTAAATGACACATAATATCTAATATCCTGGAAAGATAGGACATGAGGCTTACATTTATTCTCAAAGTAAGTTATACAAAATGAAGATAATCTTAATCAGTTATTTCATTGCTGTTCATGGAGGAATACCACATTATCAGAAGGATGTGGAGGCTTTGGAGAGGGAACAGGAATGATTTATCAGAATGTTGCCTGGTTTGGAAGGTGATAGCTATAAGGAAAGATTGGACAAACTTTACTTTTTTTCACTTGAACATCATAAGATGAGGGGTGATCCAGTAGAAGTTTACAAAATTATGAGAGGCATGGATAGAATGGACAGTTGGAGTCTTTTTCCCACGTTATAAATGTCAATTACTAGGGGATAAAGCTTTAAGGTAAAAGGGAGTAAGATTTCATAGAATCCCTGCAGTATGGAAACATACTATTTAGCCCAACAAGTCCATACTGACCCTCTGAAGAATATTCCCCCCCCCCTCCCCTTTCCTATTACTCTACATTTACCACTGATTCATGCACCTAACCTACACATCCTTGAACACTATGGTCAATTTAGCATGGCTAATTCATCTAACCTGCACATCTTTGGACTGTGGGAGGAAACCAGAGGGAACCCACGCAGACGTGGGGAGAATGTGCAATCTCCACACAGACAGTCGCCCAAGGCTGGGATTGAACCCATGTCCCTGGTGCTCAGTTAACCACTCAGCCACTATTAGGTGTGAGAGGCAAGCTTTTGCGTAAAGTAGTAAGTGCCTGGAATGTGTTAGCAAAAGAGGTGGTGGAATCTGATACCAGAACAATGTTTAAGAGGCATCTTGACAGAAATGTGCATAGGCAGGAAACAGACTGCGTAGAGGCAAAAATATTTTTAGCTTAGAAAGGCATCATGTGTTGGCGTGGTCTTGATGAGCTGAAGGACCTGTTACTGTTCTTCGTTCTTTGCCCTTTTGAAGTTTGTTATATGCAAATTGATTAGATTTAGATTTTAGATTTTATTGTCACGTGAACTCAAGTATGGAAGTACAGAAGTACAGGGGTACAGGAGTACAGGAGTAAAGGAGTACAGGGGTACAGGAGTACAGTGAGTACAGTGAGTACAGGAGTACAGAAGTACAGGGGTACAGGAGTACTCCTGTACAGGAATACAGGAGTACAGGAGTACAGGAGTACAGGAGTACAGGAGTGCAGAAATACAAGGGTACAGGAGTACAGGGGTACAGGGGTACAGGGGTACAGGAGTACAGAAGTGCAGGAGTACAGAAGTATAGAAGTGCAGGAGTATAGAAGTGCAGGAGTACAGGGGTACAGGAGTACAGGGGTACAGGAGTACAGGGATACAGGGGTACAGGAGTACAGGGGTACAGAAGTAGAGGAATACAGGAGTACAGGAGTACAGGAGTACAGGAGTATAAAAGTACAGGGGTACAAGAGTACAGAAGTACAGAAGTACAGGGGTACAGGAGTACATGGGTACAGGAGTACAGGAGTACAGAAGTACAGTGAGTACAGAAGTACAGTGAGTACAGGAGTACAGTGAGTACAGAAGTACAGGGGTACAGGAGTACAGGGGTACAGAAGTACAGGAGTACAGGAGTACAGGGGTACAGGAGTACACGGGTACAGGAGTATAAAAGTACAGGGGTACAGGAGTACAGGAGTACAGAAGTACAGGAGTACAGACGTACAGGAGTACAGACGTACAGGAGTACAGGAGTACAGGGGTACAGTGAGTACAGGGGTACAGTGAGTACAGGAGTACAGGAATACAGGAGTACATGGGTACAGGAGTACAGGAGTACAAAAGTACAGGAGTACAGGAGTACAGGAGTACAGGAGTACAAATGTACAGGAGTACAGGAGTACAAATGTACAGGAGTACAGGAGTACAAAAGTACAGGAGTACAGAGGTACAGGAGTACAGAAGTACAGGAGTACAGGGGTACAGAAGTACAGGAGTACAGGAGTATGGGAGTACAGACGTACAGGAGTACAGAGGTACAGTGAGTATAGTGAGTACAGTGAGTACAGGAGTACAGGAGTACAGGGGTACAGGAGTACGGGAGTACAGGAATACAGGAATACATGAGTACAGGAGTACAGAAGTACAGGAGTACAGAAGTACAGAAGTACAGGAGTACAGGGGTACAGGGGTACAGAAGTACAGGAGTACAGAAGTACAGGAGTACAGAAGTACAGTGAGTACAATGAGTACAGGAGTACAGGGGTACAGGAGTACGGGAGTACAGGAATACAGGAATACATGAGTACAGGAGTACAGGAGTACAGAAGTACAGGGGTACAGGAGTACAGACGTACAGGAGTACAGGAGTACAAAAGTACAGGGGTACAGGAGTATAGAAGTACAGGAGTACAGGAGTACAGGGGTACAAAAGTACAGGAGTACAGGAGTACAGAAGTACAGGAGTACAGGAGTACAGGAGTACAGGAGTACAGTAGTACAGGGGTACAGGAGTACAGGAGTACAGGAGTACAGTAGTACAGGGGTACAGGAGTACAGGAGTACAGGGGTACCGAAGTACAGGAGTACAGGAGTTCAGGAGTACAGGGGTACAGAAGTACAGGAGTACAGGAGTACAGGGGTACAGGGGTACAGGAGTACAGAAGTACATGGGTACAGGAGTACAGACATACAGGAGTACAGGAGTACAGGAGTACAGGAGTACTGGAGTACAGGAGTACAGGAGTGCAGGGGTACAGGAGTACAGAAGTACAAGGGTACAGGAGTACAGACGTACAGGAGTACAGGAGTACAGAAGTACAGTGAGTACAGGAGTACAATGAGTATAGGAGTACAGTGAGTACAGGAGTACAGGGGTACAGGAGTACAGGAGTACAGGGGTACAGGCGTACAGGAGTACAGACATACAGGGGTACAGGAGTACAGGGGTACAGGAGTACAGAAGTACAGGAGTACAGTGAGTACAGGAGTACAGGGGTACAGGAGTACAGAAGTACATGAGTACAGGAGTACAGAATTACAGGAGTACAGGAGTACAAAAGTACTGGGGTACAGAAGTACAGGAGTACAGGAGTACAGGAGTACAGAAATACAGGAGTATAGGGGTACAGAAGTACAGGAGTACAGAA
>NC_057719.1:58836088-58866093 GCF_004010195.1 Chiloscyllium plagiosum
GAGTACAGGAGTACAGTGAGTACAGGAGTACAGTGAGTACAGGAGTACAGTGAGTACAGGAGTACAGTGAGTACAGGAGTACAGTGAGTACAGGAGTACAGTGAGTACAGGAGTACAGTGAGTACAGGAGTACAGTGAGTACAGGAGTACAGTGAGTACAGGAGTACAGTGAGTACAGGAGTACAGTGAGTACAGGAGTACAGTGAGTACAGGAGTACAGTGAGTACAGGAGTACAGTGAGTACAGGAGTACAGTGAGTACAGGAGTACAGTGAGTTACAGAAGTACAGGAGTACAGGAGTACAGGGGTACAGAAGTACAGGAGTACAGAAGTACAGGAGTACAGGAGTACAGTGAGTACAAGAGTACAGGAGTACAGTGAGTACAAGAGTACAGAAGTACAGGGGTACGGAAGTACAGAAGTACAGAAGTACAGTGAGTACAGGAGTACAGGGGTACAGAAGTACAGGAGTACAGAAGTACAGGAGTACAGGAGTACAGTGAGTACAGAAGTACAGGAGTACAGGAGTACAGTGAGTACAGGAGTACAGTGAGTACAGGAGTACAGGGGTACAGAAGTACAGAAGTACAGAAGTACAGGAGTACAGTGAAAAGTGTATAATGTCGCCACAGACGGCACCATCTTAGGTACTAAGGTACTCAAATCCCATATGCGAACCAAGTTGTGTCGAACACAGCAGGTCATCATAAATTTGAAGCCATTCTTTGGTGGGTATTGCTGGACACTGCACCCCCCCCCCCCCCGCAAAAAAAAAGCCTTTGCTTCGATGGGAACGTGGCTCTGAATGAGCATTTGTGGTTGTCTGGTGGAGGGTTGTCATGAGCTTAGATAAAGCAGGTAGCAGCAGCAACAGAGTGGACATCTCTGGTTCATTATGATGCATCAAACATGGTGAGAATGATTGACTGCGCAGAACAAAAGTATCCTAGCTGCTGCCAGGATAATGGGCATTCACTGATGTTTAGGTACCTAAGTACAAAAAAAGGTTCAAAATAGTAAGAGAAATGTGAGTTAAAAATTTAAGCATTACTTCAAAGAATAGTAGAAAAATAAAGAAATAGGTAATAGCCTCCAAGATCTGGGCACAGCAGCGAGTCAGAATTGGAGTAGCTGTGCATGCACACAACTGTACAGCTTAGAGGGAATGTTGCACATAAATAGTAGAAGGACCAAACAGTGGATTTACACATGGACCTATCAGGTATTACAGGAATACTTTGCATCTGCCCTTATCAAGGAAGAAAATCTTATCCAGGTCATATTTAAAAGGTGAAATGATTGAGATAATTTTACTTTATTCTTTCATGCGACGTGGACATTGTTGGAAAGGCCAAATTTTGTTTTCTATTCCATAAATGCCTTTGAGATGAATGGCTTGTGGGGCCATTTCAGAGAGCATATAGAGTCAGCCACCTTGCCATGAGTCTGGAGCCACATATAGTTAGACAGGTGAGGACGGCAGATTTTGGTCCTTAAATTGAAGGGTTTAAAAGTGATAAGGAGGAGATCTTGGACAGATGTCTATATTTTAAACTAATAAAACACCAGGACCCCATCCAGAGCATTCAGGGATACTGAGGAAAGTGAAGAGGAAATTGCAAAGGTCATAATTTTCCAGTTTTCCTTAGATTTGGGAATGATGTGAGAAGATATGTGTATTATAAATGTTACACTCTTGTTCCCAAAACGGTGTGCAGGTAAGCCCAGCAATTACAGGCCAGTCAATTTAACTCTGACGGTGGGGAAGCTTCTAAAAACAATAATTCATGACAAATCACTTGGGCAAATGTCGGTTAATTGAGGAAAGTCAGAATGTTAAGATCAAATCTTGTTTAACTCTTTAAAGGGATCTATTTTGAAGAGGCAAACGAAAGGATTGATGAGTGTAATGCTGATGCTATTGTTATGATTGCAGCTGATGAAAACACCCAACAAGTTTCATTCCAGATTGAAACTTTGCTTGATCAACCATATGTTTTAAATTTGCAATTTGGTTACTGTTGTAGTTGGTTATTTAATGTATGTACTCAAAACTGTCAAATTGCTTTTAGTTAAAGAAGATACACTTATTGCATAAAAGAAAAAAAAATGGCTATTTATATAAAAGACTTTGGTCAATCATGATTAACAAATCATACATGATCCTCAGCTTTATTAATAGGGGCATGAGCTACAAAAGCATAGAGGTTTTGTTACGTTTATATAAAATACTGGTTTAGTCCAGCTTCAGTCACAACACGCTAGAAAAGATATAAAGGTGTAGGAAGGATGCTGAAAAGATTCATGAGAGTCGTTCCAAGAGTTGAAAAAAAGAACAAAACAAACTGAAATTTCAACAGGCCATGCTGCATCTATAGAATTCTGAAGCAGATGTGAAACATTAACTCAATTTCTCTCCACAGATATTGCCTGACCTGTTGAAAATTTTCAGCTTTCTCCGCTCTTATTTCAAATTTCCAGCATCTGCAGTGTTTTACTTTTGGATCCAGGAATGAAGAACTTGCATAATATAGATAAATTGGAAAAGCTGGGACTTATTTCCTTAAAGAAGAAAAGGTTCAGAGGAGATTTGCCAGAGGTGTTCAAAATCAGGAGTCCAGCCAGCATAGATTGGGAAATTAAAGTCCTCATTGGTGGAGGGATTGCGATCAGGAGGATGTAGGTTTAAGATCATTGGTAAAAGAAGCAATGAAGATAAAAGACGGAATGTTTTTATTCAGAAAGCGGGCTTAGATCTGGAACGTGTTGCCTGAGAGTGTGGCATGGGCTAGTTTGGATTATTTTCTAAAAAGGAAGATTATGCAAGGATACAGGAAGAAAGCAGGGCAATGGTGTTATTTGAATTGCTCAATCGGAGCGCTGGCATGGAAACAATGAATTTTATGCCTTCGTTCTGTGCTGTAACAGCCCTGTGATGTTGACAATGTCACTGAACTGCATGAAAATTGAGAGATGTGGTAACTTTCAACGGAGTTGGCAGCGCCATTCTCACCGTACTCTGTGACTAGAGATCTGGTTTGTGAAAGTTGCAGCTAGGTGCCTCAGAAAATGCTGCTGGCTGATGCTGGAGTAAAAAAAAATGTTCTTTGAATATTTTGAGGACTATGGTCTTCTTTTGAGAGCTCTCTTCTTCCCTTAGTGCAGAGGTTCCCCTTTGCAATCTGTGTCCTGTTGAAACCCAAGAGGAATTATAAGTATGAGCTCCAGACGTATCCTTGCTCATAGGTCTTTAAACTTCACTGAATTCCTTTAAAAGTGACCAACAACCTCCTTCTCAATCCAACAATCTTTGCGAGGCCCTCCAACAAAACAGTATATGATATTTTTACTCACTCTATAACAATAAATGAAAGACAAAAGCACCTCACCTTGAATGTGCAATGTAGATTACTTCAAATAGCGCTGATGTAGTGGAGGAACTGGTGGTTTTGGTGGAGATGGGATGTGGGAGAGGAAAGCGAGATTGAGGAGGTTGACTGGTGAGTTGTGGCAGGCTATCAGGGGCCCTTACTCATATCAGAGTGGCTGGTAATAGGACCTCCAAGGTCAAAGAAGGAATTGGGCGATGGCATGTTGTACTCACTCTGTGTACTTCAGCCAGGTACACATCAATCAGAATATTCCTGCAAGCATCTAACGTTTTTGCTTTTGCATGATCTTTAATTAAGTGTTTCTGGATTGCCATTTCTGTAACTTAATTTTCATGTGTTTAAATACACATCTGAGGTTTAAGAATTGAAAATAAACTTCAATTTTTAATTAATCCAGAAATAGTATTTTCATAAATCTTGAGCATTAGTGACAGGGACATTTCTGCCCTCTAGTGTTTGGTATCTGAAAAACTATTGTTACATTATAGGTATGCACATCAGATTAATTTTAAAATACTGGTCAGTCAAAAAAATGCTTTATTTTAAAGGAGATGATGAAAATCACAGCTGAGCAGAAAGAGGAGAGTGATATGGTATCGCTGCAATCTGAAGGGAAGGCTTCACTGACAGATTCTCAGTGGACACCTCGAAAGCACAGAGACAAGGTACTATTTAACGGCATATTTTCTTATATAAAACAAATACAGTTGTTTGATAGCATTTTATTTTCAATTTAAAAATGAAGGAATAATCCATAGTTTATGAAAGGTGACAGTAAAACTGACAAACATTCACAAATTGCATGGCCGGATTTTATAAACATATTGTTGATATATGGGATTTTATTGTGATCCTATACCTAGTAAGATTATGTTTCAGTCAGGTCACGTCAGTCGGTGATGTGCCCCATAGATGGGGGAAGGAGATTCAAAAGGTGAATAAAAATGATTCTTAATAGATTAAATAGTGTGTAGAGTGGTTCAAATGGCATCCTATGGCATTGAGGGAATCTAGAAAGTGGATCTTTGGAATTTTAGGCTAAAAATTGCATGTGACTTGCTTGTGGTCATTTGTGACATGATGTGATTACCTACACTATCGAAATGATACAGACAGCATGAAAACTTTGTGCTGCTTGATCATCTCCTGCTTGCTGTTACAGACCAGCTTAAATGCTGACTGGCTGCATGTCCTGCAGGGGCAGAGCTGCATGTGACGTTAGCTAAGGTTAAAATTAGCCTGCAGTCCTTAATGTTGCCTTGGACCTCCTTAAAAGACTGCTGAGGTATTATGAGTTTTTTTTGTGTGTGAGGTCTTTCATTTCAGAATTTTGGCCAAGAGGATGTTGTGATGATCTGGAGCATGAGCATGAGAAAGTGGGGAATTATAGAGCAGCAGTGACTTGGAGAAATTTTGAGGAGACTCAGAATGTCATGAGCTACTTGGAGCAGCTCTCTCTGAGGTGCTCATGTAATCATGATGGCAATGGCTGCGACTGCACTAGAGCAAGGTTCAATCGATCAGAATTTGGATCGATTATTGCTGGGCTTCCTCAAGCTGTTGAGGCATTGGAACTGTTGTTTGAAAATGTCAGTGTTTCTACAATGTTATGAGATTGTGAATTTTAAATTTGAAATTGATTACACTTTTGTTATCCATAAAATGCTAAGAGATATGGGGACAAGACTAGAACACAGAGTTAAGTTGCAGATCAATCGTGATCTCTTTACAAAAGGTGGAACAGATGCAACGAGTTAGATAATTTACTCTTGTTCCTTTTGGGTAGAATTTTCCTGTATATTTTCTAAGTATGATGGTGAGCATAAAGAACTAACATGTCACCTCCACTGGCAAGAAAACTCACTAGACTAGCCACCATACAGCTCATTAAGAGCCGGCAGATGAGCCGAGTCACAGGCCTCAACGCGAGTGGCCCAGAAACTGCTAGCTCCTGGTTGCTGAAGTCCCCTGTTCAAAGCCTATGGCTAAAGGGGTAAAGGAACAAAGAGCTTTCCTTCTTATGAATTGCGGGGGAGGATGGTGAAATGGGATCATTAGTGTCAGAGGCAAGACTAAGTTAATTGCCTACAGAAACCATCCACTTGTTCACCGTCGCCACTTCAGTATGGCTTCCTGCCTGTCCTGGTTGGGGCAATTTGAAGCCACCCCTCCAACTTTGCAGGCAGTTTCCTAGTCAAGAAACTTTCTCACTAAGGTGTAGGTGGTCAAGAAGGTGGTGAGTTAAGGCCTTTTCAGTGGCCATTAATGACCACGATGGGTTTTATTTGCTAGCAAGTCAAGTAAGTTGTCTATTGACCCTCTGTTTGAACACAGAATTGCTCAGATGGAAAGAAGTGGTTAAGTTTCTCTCCTGGGCAATTCTGTTTTTTCTTCCTGTTACTCTTCTCACAATGTCCAGAGAGGGAAGAATTGCACACACTATCGTTATGGGAAAAATCTTTATCTGTATATTGAATGCATCTTAGAAGGTGGCTAAAGAGAGTTTCATTTTCTTAAGGAATTAATGGTATGTTCTAAAATGATTTATGAAATAGTTGGGGGAGAAATTAATACATTGAATTAAAAGATCCTTCAATAAAGAAGTGTCGGACTAAAATTGAAACCATGAAATTGAAGGTGAACATTGAGAGGGCAATTGTTCAGCTTTAGTCTCTAGCTGCCTCTTCAGTGCATCTTTCAAAATTTATGTTATGAACTGTGCAAGGATTTCCAACTATTCATAAAATTGTCTATTAAGTGTTAAACAATTTATCTGCAATTAATCATTCTGATGTTCAGATTGAATCTTTAAGGGAAATCAAACAGAAAATCCAAAAGGAGGAAGGAACCATAAAGGCTTCGGGCAGCCCTGTGCTAAGTCCAATGATACCCCCAGAAACAGAGGAAAGGTCAAAATCTGCGTCAGCACTTACTTCAGCACTGGAACTGACACCTTCCAGACAAACTTCTTTTGAGGTTCCAGACAGATTTCAGGATACTCTAACCAACGAGGAAGTAGAAAAGACTCTTGAATTATCTGGAAAGGTAGGTTTAAAAACCATTCTATGTTGAATCATAAAATGGTTACAACACCAGCTTTTTGCACAAACAATTCCCCTAGTCCACTGCCCTGTGTTTTTAACCGTAGCTCTGCAAATTCTTTCTCTTCCAATAATTATTCAGTTCTCTTTTGTAGGCCACAATGTAATTTTCCTCTGCCACACTTTCAGGCAAAACATTCAAGATCATAAACTTCCTCTGTGTAAAAATATTACTTTTTGTCTCAATTGCTTCTTTTGCCAATATATAATTTTAACATTTCTGTGTATGCTCTTGTTCATCATTAAGTCATTTTTTTGAAAGTGTTATTTTAAGTTTAAATTAGAAGTTTAGGGCACCGAGAGGATTCGATGTGAGATAAAGAGATACAGGTCTAGATCGTCCATTCTGTGGAAAGATGGAGACTAGATGTAGCATGAAAGATGTGCCTTGGGATCTCCTAGAAGTCTTGGTATACTGACAATGAGGAAATTACTTGAGTTGTTTAAACTTCTGACAGCAAGTCTGGAACCCTCATTAAACTTCTCTACCTCTGAGCTCAAGTCAGAGCTTTGGAAGATTCTGATTTATTTTAGGGATAGTTACCCAGAAAATGTAAGGATTAAAACCAGTGTTAATTTCTGGGACCTATATTCTCCTCTGGCACCTAACTCCATGTTGGAGGGAAAGCACAGCAGGTCAGGTAGCATCCGAGGAGCAGGAAAAGCTTCATCAGATTCATTTTGACCAAAACATCGATTTTCCTGCTCCACAGATGCTGCCTGACCTGCTGTGCTTTTCTAGCACCATTCTAAACTTGACTCTAATCTCCAGCATCTGCAGTACCCACCTCTTCTATGTTGGAGGGACTATACTCCCTCTGTTGAATGTGCTCCATTTTTTTTCATCCACTCCTGCTTAGTTGGAGAGGTTATGCTCATCCTGCTGTCCTTTAGAGAACTCACCTCAGTGTAGCACCATGGGCCCTTCAGCAGGGCATCTGGGTGAGTGGCAGACCTGAGGAACTGTCATCCAAGGTCTCTTCTCAATTCTAGTAGTTACTTCAGCCTAAGAAATCCTAGTTAGTCTGTATAACTGGCTTATTCCATCGTTGAATAGTTACAGCACAGAGATGGTAACAACTCTTTGCAAGAACTGTATAACTTGTCCTTTTTTTTATTTTTATTCATCCATGGAATTGCCTGCTGGACAGCATTTATTGCCCATCCCTAATTGCAGGAGACATTGTTGGTGAACTGTTTTCTTATGCTTTGAGATGGTAGAAGTAGGAGGTTTGAGAGATGCTGTTGGAGAAGCCTTGGTGAGCCATTGTTGTGCTACTTCTGGATGTAAAAAAGGCTTCTGCCATTTTCCCTGTAGCCTGCCCATTTTTAAATCTTCAGGTTCTTTGCCCTTTTGAAAGCCCCATTTGTCTCTGCCACTCTCTCAGTCAGTGTATTCCAGTTCCTTACCATTTGTTTTTAAGAAAATGTTTCTCATGCTGTCTTTTGTTCTTTTGTCAATTAACTTAAATCTTTGTCCTCTGATTTTGGATTTCAGCTGCCAATGCAAACAATTTATCTCTATCTACTGCGTAGACTCATTATTTTAAACTGTTGTCTCAAATCATCACTTAACATTCTCTGAAAGGTCATTGGAAAAATAGGGATTGAGAAATGGGAAGGGTATTCCTGGTTCAAAGAGAGAGACTGGAACTACAACAGTTGCAAATTCTGTCAGCACCTTGATTCAAAAGTTAAATTTGCAATGAGCATTTGATTTTGAGAAGGCTACAACCAAAGTAAAAGGAATAAGTATTATCTTTTCTGAAAGGGAGTGAAATTGTTGTTTGGAATGTATGGCTAACTGAGGGGCCACTCCAGGAATAAGGTGTCCAGAGATAAATCAATTTTCAGCCTCTACCTTCAATTCCCATTTGAGCAGTGTGACTACACAGCTCACACTGGGGTGTGTGGTGTTCACAGCTTGAGGTCTTCATAGCTTATGGGTGCTGTAGGGTCTGGAATGCATCATTAGCTTCTAAAACCACATTTCAACTTAAAATTGTAATTTCCATTTGAGTTTTTTTAGTTACAGTGCACCTTTCAAGGGCTGTCAAAATTTGGCTTTAAATTTGCTTAGAAGTGTAGCTTGCATCATCCATTTGTAACCTGCTATCATAAGGTACTGGGTGAAAGTGCATTGTGGCCTGCTCTACAACTGTTAATGGAAGCCAGGGATAACCATTCAATACCCCACCTTCCCCATTGACAATGGCAGACTATCCCAAAGACTGCAAGCTATGTAATTGCAGCTGCCATACCTTCAGACAATTCATTGGTGAAGATGTATAACACAGAATGTAGAGCAATGTCTTTACCTTACTGCATATCTGAGAAGAACAGATGGCAATGTTGCTTACAGCTTCCTGGGAGAATCCTGTTTCCTTATTTACCATGAAATGGTTCCTGTCTTCTCTAACCCAATTCAACTGCTTGCTCCTTGAAGGAATAAGGAATGTGGTGTAAAGTACCCCGAGCGTGGTTGGGGATGGTTTTCTGCCTGACTTTCAGCCCCCTGAAGTTTTTATTTTTGTTTTACTGTTGGTACCTTGTGGTCACTGATGTTCCTCAGCAGTGGTCATCTCTCTGAGTGGGCTTGCTGAGGATTCAGAGCTTCTGCCCTCTGAATGGGATGGCAGCATCAACAGCACCTCCTGCTGTTCTCAGATGGTAGGCTCGCAGCTGGTCAATTTGGAGGCTGCCTGCTGTAAATGATCACTCTTAAGAACTGGGGACATTGATGTTTTAAGCAAGTACATTTAAGTAACACATGAAGACATTTGTATTCGTGATTGAAATAACTGCACATAGGTCAGTATACCATCACCAAGTCACCCTTTATTTACTTGTGCACAGTACATTGACTGTAGCCAGCCAGCTCAGAGTCAGTTGCCTGAACTAAGGAGATTAAAATCTCCTGGTTACATATATCTATATCTATAAAACCTCCACACTACCACTGAATAGCGGTAGTACATATTTATTCCCCAGTACCCCTGTAGTGTGTGTGCAGGTGTAGGACACAATGAAGAATAGCAATTGCAGAAATCTTTATTCACATTCCACTAATAGGAAGAAAAGAAACACCCAAGTGGCCAGTGACAAGCAATGCCATTCTCAACAAAGGGCAATGCCTAAGTGATCAAACAAATGAAGGTAGGGCAGGGATTAAACAACAAATAGAATTGGAGGGAGATGTCCTGGTTATATTTTTTTTCCCTGTTCCTTTTTTTATAAATTTAACCCCCACACTACCTGCAGTAGTGCTTATTTTATCCCCAGCACCCATGGTGTGTGTGTGCAGGGGTGAGACAAAGTGAAAGACACAAAGTGCACGAATCTTTATTCAAATTCCACCACCAGGAAGATAGGAAAACACCCGGGTGGCCAGTGACAAGCACTGCCCTTCACATCAAGAGACAGTGCTGTGTGATCAAAACAGTGAAGGGGAGGGTAGGGAATCTCGTGGTTATATTGGTCAGCCTTGGCTTTTCTGATTGGCCCAGGTTAACAACCCCAATCATGCACCTCATAGTCAACAAGGTCCACCTGGTTCCATCATTACATCCTTGCCCTATATATCCAGGCATGTAGGCTTGGGCTTTCTCTTGCAGTTTTTCCTGCAACACTTTTGCCCGAGGTCCGGTTCCTCCAACTAGGACTGAGTACTGGACCATCTCCTGTCTCTTGCAGTTGGAGCGTCCTGGGAGAGTTTCCTTTCCTTCATCCAGCAGTAACGGTATTGAGGCTGCATCCATTTTGAGCTCTGAGATTTCCTTGACTTTAGACTCCAAGATGACTGTTGCAAGTTAATGTTCTTCCTAGTGTCTCCCATAGCCACTGAAATAACAGAGGCCAGAATCCTGTCACCAAGTCACCCTTTATTTACTAGTGCACAGTACATCGTGCCAGCCAGCTCCGAGTCAGTCCTCGTCTGAGGAGGTTCTAATCTTCTATTTATATTGGTCAGCCAGGGCTTTCCTGATTGTCCCAGGTTAACAACCCAATCAAGAACCTTGTCATCAACAAGGTCCACCTGGTTCCAATAATTACAGTAATCTTCCAGTAAAGTTCTCCTACATCAGTGGCAAGATCTGGTGAAATCATGAGAAAGCATTCTTTTAGCCACTTCCAACAAGAAACAACACCAGCTGCAAATTTCCCTCCAAGTTGCTCACCATCCAGACTTGGAAATATATCACCATTCCTTCAGTGTTGCTGCATCAAAACCCTAGAAATCTCTCCAAGCAGCACTAACAGAGGGTGTACTTACAACAAATGGACTACAGTAGTTCAAGAATACAGCACACAACCACTTACACAAGGGCATCTAAACATGGGCAATTAATACTGTCCTAGCCAGTGACACCCACGTTCCATGGTTAAATGAAAACAAAATTCTGTAATGCATAAAGCAAAATATTTCACCAGTGTATTACTGATCAATAAAGTTGTTACATTGTAAAAAGCTTGTGAAATAATAGAAGACTATAAAGGCCTCTTTTGGTGGACAGATTTTAGTAAGCTGAAATAACAGCCCAGAGTCTACTGGAAAAATATAGAGAATTTATTGGGCGCATAATTGTTCGCGTTTAAATTGTCCAGTAATTTGTGTGAGGGAGAAATAACCTGAGTTGCAAATTACTACAAATGTCTGGATGATTTGTATCACATACCATTAGCCTCATGAAAATTGCATTTTGCTATTAACCTCCCCATTAAGTCTTGAGAAATTGTTGCCTTTGCAAATCAATTGTTAAACAAACTAATCACCATTGGTTTGGGTTTGAATTTAAAATTTAACATTATTCATTTTTCTTCCTTGCTCACTTTAATTCCCTCTCTTTCTCAATCTTTATTTCCATTTCTTTGATTAGATGGATTCTTGTTTCTATTAATTTCATATTCTGTTGTCCCATTAAATTTGCCTGGTGCTATCTGTTCACATTTCCAGTCATATTCCATGGCAAAAGGTTTTGAGCTGAGGGCTGAGTGAAAAAAATATCTGGTGGGCTATATCGTGAGATATCTCACTCCTGGAAATGTTGGACTATTAAACTCAGCTCTGTAAGAAATTATGATGTATTTCATCATTGAAATATATTAGTCTAGGACTTATAGAAATATTACATAGGTGTACAGAATACTATGTATTTGGATATGTTAGCTTAAAATGTAAATTGCATATCTTTCATATCAATGCATTTCAGAAATCTGTTTGGCTCTGTGTTTAATTTCTCAAACATCACTGTTTTTGAAGGAACTATTTTGTTTCATTGAGCAATATGATCTGACTTTGAAAAATAATTATCACTGTTTTTCGAGGCATGTTTATAGTATGAGCAGAAATTTATCTTCCACTGGTGAGTTTGCCATTGGGTAGGCTCATTGAATCCCTCAGAAGGCCTTCCCATCAGCACCTGTTCCAAACTACCTGCAATTTTAGGGGAATCAGATACGTGGACGGCACTTTCATTATCATTAAGAGAACAGAAATCGAGAACACACACTGGATTATCAACATACTCACAGGGATCAGATTTACGAGGGAGGAGGAAACCAACAACCAACTCCCATTCCCGGATATGGTGGTAGAAAGAACACGGAATGGTGAATGCACCACAAAAATGTACAGGAAAGCCACACACACTGACCAGGTCCTGAATTACAACAGCAAACACCCAAACACACATAAGAGGAGATGCATTAGGATCCTGTTCAAAAGGGCTACAACACACTGCAGCACTACTTAAGTAACAAAGGGAGGAAGAAGAACACCTCTACAGAGTACAGAGGAACCTCGATTATCCGAATATCAAATATCCGAATATCAGATTATCTGAAGGAGATCTCGAGGTCCTGATAGAAACATTACATGTGTTTCCAACACTGATCACGTCTTTAGTTTGCAGTGATTAAATAGGCACCGCTTCCAAATGACTGACCTCCTGCCTCTCTCTCTCCCCACACTTTCCGTGGAGTTCTACACAGGGTTGTACCCTAAACCCCCCCTTCCCCAGATAATCAAAAAGTTGCAGTAAAAAGTTGTGTGTGTGTGTGTGTGTGCGCTATTTGGAGACTTACCCCACAAAGGCAGCAGCAGCAGTCTTGTTGTTGGACAGGGAAGGGGGGCAGCAGGGGAGGGGGGGGGGGGGGGGGGGGATGTTGGGGTTGGGGGCTCACGTGTGGTGTGCAGCTGCCTCGTCTCCTGAATGGGGAGCAGACAACTTCATCGCAGATGCCTAGCAGACAAACAATGCATTGAGAACATGCCATGACCTAACTCACAAGCAACGCTTCCTGACATTAAAAAATGTTTTGGAACTCACAGCCAGATGTCTCTGACCACTGGGATTCATGACAGCCCGTAAACCAACAACCACACACAGACAACTCACCAGAACAAAAGGCTCTATACCCATCATGTGCAAGACAAATGTAATTTACAAGATTCCATGCAGAGACTGCACAAAACCCTATATAGTCAAACAGGCAGACAATTAACAATCCACATCCATGAACACCAACTAGCCACTAAACGCGACGATCAGCTCTCTCTTGTAGGCACACACACAGACGAGAAGGACCACAAATTCAACTGGGACAATGCAATGAATGTAGGACAAGCCAAACAGAGGACAGCTAGAGAATTTCCAGTAGCATGGCGTTCATCCACGCACTCCATCAACAGAGATCGAGACCCAATATACTGGCCACTGCAACAAACAACTGGAACCAGCAACTGGAAGTAGCAGGAATGGGACCAAATAAATTCCAGAAGACACAGTACAGCAGCACTTCACAGGAGGCTGGAAAGCACAGAAGATGTCACCTAGACAGGGGACGAATTATCTTCAAATCAACTTCCCAGTTCGGTGAACATACCCATAACTGTGACAACCAGCACCCAAGCTACAAATCTTTACGCAAACCTTGAATTTTAGGGGATTGGGGAAATCTACGTTTCCTGGTTCTAATTGAGGCCCTGAAGTGACCAATTCATTACAATTTACAGACCATTTCATCCCATCTTCAAATTTCAGACTGGCAAGAAGAGTTCAGTCCAGGGGAAAATGGCATTGCTCATGCCTAAGGTGGGATTTGGACTGAGGGAAGGTGCTTCCATCAGTAACCTCTTTTCAATATTAATGAGGTCTTATGAAGTCTGCCTGCAGACTGCCCCCTCCTCTGCCTCTTTACCAATACCTCCATCCCTGCCCCCTGTGCAGCCCTCTGAAACTCACCCATCACCACAATAAGATCTCCTTACTTAACTGGCCCTGAAACTCCAGGAGTTCCAGACTATAGGACTGTTTGCAGATGCATTCCTGTCCACTGTAGTTGCTGGATATCATCCTGATTGAGGGTGGGATGTCCCACGCCAACCAGGGAATGGCCAATATTGCCACCAACTCTTCCAGTGCTGGAATGGGAAACCTTGCCATTCTAAATATCCTGGTCATGAATTATTTGGCATTAGTTTTTATGTTTTAAAGTTTCTGGTATTAATCTTTCAAACTTTAACCATTGACTTTAACTTATTAACTGAAGGCAGGACACCAGATGCTTTAGTTTCAGATAAGGAAATTAATATTAATGGCAAAATGTTGAGCAGTTAATGATATAAACAACTCAAGAGTTGTGCAAGTTGCTAATCTTTCCTTAGCAGTATTTTTCAAGCTGGGTATGTGTGAACAAGAGTAACTGTTAATTCATTGAATTTTAAAATTTAGATAGTAAAGGACACAAATCATGTATTAACACATGGCATTTTTCTTAGCAGAAAAGTTATATTTTATATTTTGTTTGGACATTGCAGCCTGATTACATTTTGAAATTGTTAAAATATTAATACAATTCATTTGCATTTGTAATTACTTTAAATATATAATTTTTTTGGTTCATTCTTGACAGAACAAATTTCAGCTATTATTATATTTCATATGTTTTACCTTATTTCTAGGTCACTGTTTCTGATATAATTCATGTAAAAGGAACTTCATTTGGATTAACAAAGAGAATTTCAGATGACCAGAAAATCATACTTGAGGATGAAGAGCCTGACCAACAAGCCTCTGTGGTAGCCACACGGATCCCAATGAATAAGTACAATGCAATTATTATGTGTGTTACATTTCAGAGAGGTTCTCACATGGAAATCTCTGCAAATAGTTTATGAATCTTACTACATGTAATTATAATACTAGGCGACAGTCTGAAAAGCTTTTAGCTTTGTACTTCAGTTCCTTGTAGATAGAAATGAGGAAATTCACCACAATTACTTATAATTCTGCTGTCATCATAACTTACAGACTTCAACTCTAGCTACCTCAGCTACGGGTTTAAATTGCTATAATTACTCATTCAGGCACTATTTAGGCTCCAATTGGTCTGGTGCCAGCTACTTATGTGGTTTATGTGAAACTCACCTAATTTTACTCCTCTGTGTCAATAGTGCTTTTAGAACAAGTATCAAGCTGCAATGGCCACACCTTGCTCATTTTCTCTCCAATCTTTATTGAGGTTTAAACAAAATTTAATTATTAGCTTTTGTAACAACTGAGGCCTCTGAAAGGAGTGTAGCACAAGGAAGACAGCCTTTACATGGAACTACAGATAGCATTCATAAACAGATAGCATTCTCAAATAACTGAGCAGTAAATACTCAAAAATGGTTTACTGTCAATTTATTTTTTACTGTTTGGAAAAAGGACATCACTATGAAGACTGGTATTTATTGGCTATTCCTAGAGTGCCCTTGGAAAAGAATTATTGAGTCTATTTGCTGCATTCCTTTAAAGGCACTTCCAGAATATGATAATAGAAGGAGTTCCCAGATTTTGACTTATGGTGATATCATATAATCACCCAATATTGCACAATATTTTACTCAAATTTGTCCTTAATATTAGGAGTGAGAGAAATCTTGAGAGAATTTGGAATAGGCTGATGGGAAAGAATGCTTCTGAGCTTAGAAAATGACAACTAAGCCACCCACAGAATGTTACTTTAACAGATTTAGATTTTGTTACAAAACAAAGTTTTATGTGGTATGTGTTATATGGTAGCCAATGTTCATGCTATAGTTTGAGGAGTGGCTTTGATAAATGGTTATCATGCAATTTTCATGTGGAATTGAACTGCTTTTCCGAGAATTGTTAAATAATAGCCAAACAGACCACATACAAAACAATGTTAGTGGGTGATGAAGTGTACAAAATAGTAAGATTGGCTAGCCTAAATTCTCTCTTAAGTTGATTACCAAATTCTAGGAAATTTATATCATAAAAGCACAATTAGAATGCAACATATTATTTCTTTTTAGAAATAAGTTCAAAAAAGTTATGGTATCTTGTACTTCACAGATAGAACTGCCCTAATGTTGGTCAGCAATTACTTGTTTGTTCACATGCTGATTGGTGACCATATAAACAATTCTTGCAGAACAGAGTTTCAAAATGAATATTTGCTACTTCTGGAAATGCAATGGTCATGTGTACAGAAGTCAGTATTAGCAAAGCACCAGCCTCACTACATCACCATAGCAGTACTTCAGCAATGCACTCAATAGTGCACCTTACATTGCAATGCCACTGTCAGCCCACTTAGCATGTAGGGCCAGACACCCATCTCTTGCATTGAAATGGGGTGCTTCTCAAGGCTCTTAGCTTGCTTTCTTAGTACTCACACATTTGTGCTTAGTTGAACACACAGTATCTTTGCCTGACTTTGCCATTTAGTGCAGTCGCCAAGCCAAGTATTTTTTCATATTTAGTAAAAATGGACAGTCAAGGGAGCAGACATGTTACTACATAGAAGACAGTGAGGTCTGAAGATGCTGGAGATCAGAGTGTGTTGCTGGAAAATCACAGTAGGTCAAGCATCAGCCGGAGCAGGGAAATCGATGTTTTGGGCCAGAGCTGCAGGAATTCCTGATGAAGGGCTCCGGCCCGAAACATCGACTTTCCTGCTTCTCAAATACTGTGCTTTTCCAGCAACACACTTTCAACATGTTACTACATAGCATCATTCTATGACAGTGTCACACCACAGCAAGAATTAGCAGCTTATTTGGCAAACACATTGCATATGCTTCAACCAAATGGCCATATCTAATGGGAGTTAGTCCTTTGTTCAGTCAATAGGGAAATGGTTAGTCAGGGTGCCACCACAGTCGGTCAAGGCCATTCTTTGATTTCAGCGCATGAGTTTCATCTGGTCATTTACATGCTTGGTACGATCAGGGTACAGGGTTCTGTGTCCATCTAGTCCTGGAATTGAGCAACAGTTAATCCTGCAGGTTGAGTGAAACCATCCTGGGGATTACTGGCAACTCAGTCAGAAAGCTGCAAAGAAATAAGTCAAGGGACTGGTTCATCCTCAGTCAGGAAACTTTATGAGGTATCCCAAGTGAGAGAGTAGGAAGCATAGTGGACAGAAAACGTTAGTAGTCAGATAATGACATGAGTGAAAGCTATTCATGGAAAATGTTGCATACTATAGTGAGAGTGGAAGGCCATGAGCCTTGGTGGGATGCAGTAGCAGCGTTAGAATGAGCGTGAGATAGTGGAGAGGAGATGGTGGCATTTACCATTGAGAAGCAGAAAGGGTCATTAAACTTCTTGCAACATTACTGTGCAATTCTCTGGATTGTGAACACTGCACTAACACAAGTGGCAACTTCAGACCGACTGGTAACCTCTGATGCCATGATCTCCTGTTGTAGTACTGTGGAAAGAGGATAGATGTGTTGTCCCAGTCGAAAAAAAACCCACCATTTTGACTGGGACAACACATCTATCCTGGGACAGGCTAAGCCAAGACATGCCAGAGAATTCCTAGAGGCCTGGCACTCCAACCACAACGCCATAAACAAGCACATAGATCTAGATGCCATCTATCAACCCCTCAGAAAATGATCAGGAAATGACATCACCACAAACCCCAGGAACCCCATCCAGGAGAAAGATATAAATAGAAAGCAGGAGACAACAGCTTCACTTCACTTGGAGGTCGCCACTGATGATGTTACCTAGCCAGGTAATGAAACGTCTGGATATCAAACCTACAGCTCTTTAATTATGGGATTTGTGACACCAGAAAGGACTTCCATCTCTGCTGAGCACAAGATTGTATGATAGGAACATCGAGGAGGATCCATAATTAATGAAGCCACCAGTGAACAAATGTATGAGAAAAGCTGCCTGGTCTGACAGAGGGAAACTCTCCATGAAACTCTGTGAAAGTGACATGATCAAAATGTGGGAAGGTTAAGCCCAAAGAATCTACTGCTCTCTGCATTTTGTATTCCCATCTTCCTATATTTCATTATCAGAATGCCTTGAGGTAAGTGGACCCAGAGAGCAAAAGTACATGAGTGTCAGCTTCTGCTTTTGCGCATTAGTTTTGATGTTCTCTCAGCCTGTTTGTGTAAGAGAAGGGGCTGCAGGGAGCATGTTGTGGGTACAGGAAGCCATTCAAGTGGGATGATGGACAAGGAATGTAGTACTAGGTAAGAGTGCAGTGATCTGATCTCCAGCATCTGCAGTCCTCACTTTCTACTAAGTAGTGAGGTGGATTGATGCCATTCTTTGAAGTAAAGAATGAGAGTTCAGATGGCTGTATTGCCTTGTTAGTGTCACAGTGTGGCGTATCTGCTCAGGACTGTAAAGGAATTTGGAGCAGGAGGGGGAGGATCCAATGATTGTGGTCAATGTAGGTGGAACTGGGAAGGAGTTTCAGCATAGAGTGTATGAGAAGCTAGATAAAAAATTCAAAAGCAGATCTTCGAAGATTTTAGTCTCTGGATCATTAACTAACCCGCATGCAAATTAGAATTCAGTACATAAAGTTAGAGAGATGAATATGTGGCTCAAAGAATGTTGTGGGTGAAGTAGATTCCAGTTTGTGGGTCATTGGAACCAGCAATGAATAAATGACCATTGTACTATTGGAATGGTCTGCACTTGAACTGGGCTGGAGTCTGTGTTTTTGTGAACTGTGTAATTAGGGAAGTAAAGAAAAGGTTAAACTAGGTAGTGAGGGTAAGGGATCAGTTGTGTAAAGATGTGTTTTATTAAAGGGCAGAGACACGGTAAGAGAGGAAAATAGTAATCTGGGAAATCAGGGTCAGAGAATTGAAGGAAGGGACAGAGAGAAAAATGAAACATGGGAATGCACTAACTATCAAGATTAGCTGCTAAAAAGATAACAACAACTAAAGACTGTATCTGAATGAATGTAGCATTCACAACAATGCGACACGGTGGCACAGTGGTTAGCACTGTTGCCTCACAGCGCCAGGGACCCGGGTTCACTTCCCGCCTCAGGCGACTGACTGTGTGGAGTTTGCACGTTCTCCCCGTGTCTGCGTGGGTTTCCTCCGGGTGCTCCGGTTTCCTCCCACAGTCCAAAGATGTGCAGGTAAGGTGAATTGGCCATGCTAAAATTGCCCGTAGTGTTGGGTAAGGGGTAAATGTAGGGGTATGGGTGGGTTTCGCTTCGGCGGGTCGGTGTGGACTTGTTGGGCCGAAGGGCCTGTTTCCACACTGTAATCTAATCTAATCTAATCTAATCTAAAACAATGTAAAAAAAAATTGATATTGCACATCAAAGTAAATAAATACAATTTGATAGCCATTAGAGAAACATGGCTTCATGATGACAAGGATTGGATCCTAAATATTGAATAGTATGTGGCATTCAAGGATGTTAGGCAAAGGTGAAGGAAAAGCATTGTCAATCAAGGAAGACATTTATTGCAAAGGTTTGTAATAATCTTGGTTCAGGAGATCATGATGTAGAATCAGTCTGGGTGAAGATGAGGAATGATAGAGGAGAAAAGTCATTAGTGGGAGTAGTCTACATTTCCGCCTTGAACAGGAACCACAGTATGAGACAAAATACACAGGTCTTCTGGTGCATGAGTTACAAAAAGTTTTCAGGTACTGAATGGAATCAAAATGGCTAATGGAATGCTTTTCTTTATTATGAAAGAAATGGAACATAAAATTAAGGATGTTAACCTTCAGTTTTACAAGGTATTCATGAGACCACATCTTAATAATATGTGCAGTTTTTGTCTCTTTAAGGAAAAATGTAAATACATTGGAGGCAATTGGAGGAGATTAACTATATATCTGGAATAAGTGGGTTTTTTCATGAAGATGGGTCGGACTGATTAGGTTTGTTTCCACTGGATTTAGAAGACTGGGGAATGATATGATTGAAGTGTACAATAGTCTTGAAAAAAAAAGGGTGGATGTGGAAAGGATGTTTCCATTTATGAATGAATCCAGAACTAGAAGGGGGCACTATTTTAATATTGAACATCACTCTCTTGGATAGAAATAGGAGATTTTTTTTCCGTGAGAGGGTGGTGCGACTTTGGAACTCTCTGACCCAGGAGATGGGGGAATATGGGATCATTTTTAAGAAAGGGTGGATAGATTCTTGTTACGCAAGGGAATCAAAGGTTATTGGAGGCAGATGGGAATGTGGAATTCAAAACACAAACAGATCTGCCATGATTTTATTGAATGGTGAAGCCGACTTGATGGCCTGAATGGATTATATCCACTTCTATTGTATTTTTGTATGATTTTATGTGCAACCTATTTGTAGACTAGTGTCTTTTCTCTGGAATTCCATTGCAGATTTACTTTAGTATGGTTATGACTAGAGGCAGTGACAATAGGAATTGAGATAACCAGCAGGGAAAAATAAGTTGAAGGAGCAAAAGGGAGCAAATGACAAAATTAAGAAGTCAGTCATATAGTATCTACCTCAACCTTACCTCTTGCCTTCTTGCTTAGCTCCTTTTTGGTGCCCATCTCTCCTCTTACCTCAGTTTTATTATATATCTGCCTATAAAAGACTTTTGGTTTCCCCATTATGCTAATTGTGGTCTCCCCTCATTTTCTCTCTCTCTTTGCTGTCTTTGGGCTCATTTCCTTTAGGGAGCCTGCCCCCATCAACCAGTGAAAATTTTACCTGCTGCCTCTATTTATGAAGCCCAGGATTCTATCTTCTTTACCTGCCCTACCAACTTTAATGAATTGTGCACACTTACTCATATTTTCTCTGATCCTTTATTTACAATTTACATAGATGATTTAGAGTTAAGGACCAAGTCTAATGTGTCAAAGTTTTCAGATGACATTAAAATGAATGGTAGAGGACACTGAAAGTCTGCAGAGAGATAAAGCTAGGTTAAGTGAATGGCAAAGATCTGGCAGATGAAGTACAATGTTGGTAAATATGCGGTCATCCATTGTTAGGAAGAACAGCAAAATGGGCTACAATATTAAATTTTGAAAAGTTGCAGCCTGCTGCTGTACAGAGGGACCTGGGTGTCTTTGTGCATGAGTTACAAAAAGTTGGTTGGCAGATGTAGCATGTATTTAAGAAACCACATGGAATATTGTTCTTCATTGCCAGGGGGATGGAGTTTAAAAGTAAGGAGGTTATGCTGCAGCTGGTGAGGCCACATCTGGAGTACTTTGTACTTTTAGGTATTCTTACTTGAGAAAGGATGTACCGGCAGTGGAGTGGATGCAGAGGAGATTCACGCGGTTGATTCCTGAATTGAGAGGTTTGGATAATGAGGAGAGATTGAGCAGCTGGACCATATTCATTGGGAATTAGACGAATGGGGTGGGAGTGGGGGTGATCTTATGGGAGCATATAAAATTATGAAGGGAATAGATAGAATCTGGGAGGTTGTTTTCACTGGTGGGTGAAACTAAAACTAGGGGGCATAGCTTCAAATAAGTGGGAGCAGATTTAGGACTGAGTTGAGGAAGAGCTTCTTCACTCAAGAGGTTTTGAATCTGTGAAATTTCCTGGCCAGTGAAGCAGTTGAGGCAACCTTGTTCATTGCTTTTAAGGCAAAGATAGACAGATTTTTAAACATTAAAGGAATTAAGGGTTATGCTAAGCGGGCAGGTAAGTAGAGCTGAGTCCATGAAAAGATCAGCCATGATATTATTTAATGATAGAGCAGGCTGAATGGGCCATACGGCCTACTCCTGCTCCTAGTTGTTATGTTCTTTGAAAATTGTACCTTTTGGTTTATATCACCTTACTGATCTTCCTTTCAGAATGTATCACTTTCCACTTCACTGCATTAAATTTCATCGACATTGTCTGTCCATTCCACATGTCTATGCCTAGCTGCCTATTGTTTTCCTCCTCGCAGTTAACTATATTTCAAGGTTTCGTGTCATTTGCAAATTGTGAACTTGTGCCCTATTCACTAAAGTCCAAGTAAAATGGTGGTGCCTTTCCAGTAGTAGACCAGGTGGATACCAGAGGATAGGCTCCATTCAATGTGGAAGACTCTGCTGAAAAACCCAGCCACAAATGCAGCAGTGGCTATTACTGTGGGGCTCTTCATGTCTGATTGCTTCTGACCCTCCACCTTACCTTATTTGTTCCACATGTAAGGTATTGTGAATGGAGGTTATTTCTGCTTCTATGGAGAAAGTGAGGACTGTAGATGCTGGAGATCAGAGCTGAAAATGTGTTGCTGGAAAAGCGCAGCAGGTCAGGCAGCATCCAAGGAACAGGAGAATCGACGTTTCGGGCATAAGCCCGAAGGGTTTCCTGAAGAAGGGCTTATGCCCGAAACGTCGATTCTCCTGTTCCTTGGATGCTGCCTGACCTGCTGCGCTTTTCCAGCAACACATTTTCAGCTATTTCTGCTTCTATGTGTACTTTTCAGCACCAACTCTGACAACTGGTTGTAGATTTTTGACCACCTTTTGGCCTTTTGAAGGCAGCAATTTAACTGAATGCATCTTGTAAATCAGATCTCACGGGCAGCATTTGAAGGATCCTGTCCCGCGTTTTATCCTGTCAGTGAGAACGGGTGCCAGAAATAGAAATCCTGAACAGAGAGTAGTAAAGCAAGGAAGCAATGATGAACCTTTATTGAACACTGTTTCAGCTTCTGTTGTGTATTGTGTCTGAAGTTGAGCATTGCGTTTTTCAAAGGATGTGAAGGCATTAACAAAATGTAGATAATTCCATGGATGAGAAACTTCAGTTATGTGGATATATTGAAGATGGTGGGATTGTTGTTTTTCTTAGAGAAAGCAAGTTTGAAAAGTATGTTTACAAGTCTGTCTCATGTAGTGACCTAATTCTTCCAAGTGAACCACACAGAGTGCTCAGTGTTAGGGATATCAAAGAGCAGGAAGGAAATTTTGTGCTGCATCAACTAAAAGAAATACCAGGGGCAAAGCTTTAGACATCCTGTGTACATTTTTACACTGATGTCTAATACTCTATTCCTTAGTGCATACATGTGTATGCAGAACAAACTATTACTTAACAAATCAGAATAGTTGCTGAATACATTTTCACACATCTAGATTAGCAACTGAGGGGCTTTTTTTGCTGTATAGTTAAAGAGATTTTTTTTTCTGAATTGTTGTAAACTGATGGATGTTTAAAAATGAATGGTTTTCTTCAACTTTTCACACTAAGATATTTTGTTGTTTCATTTAAAAAAGGATAAATTTCATTTGATATCAATCTTTGTTACAACTGTTTCAGATGTGCCTTATTTTCAGAACACACATGGCTTTTTAAAAGTGTATTTCTGTACAAATTTGTGTTTTCTTTTCCAAAGTTATGAGCGATTAGTTTTCTAAGTTTCTGCACAATTCATGGAATGATGATTTTTGTCAAATGTACTCCCAAGAATTAATTTCTCATACTACTTTGATTGTTTATTGCAGACATCGAGGGCAACAGAATATCCACCACCTTTGCATTGCTGAGCTGAGTCATGTATTACCCATTGATTTGCAACTGGCTTCAAAGTTGTATTATACTCCAAACAGAAGAGGACATGGCTGTAGTAAACTTCCGGAATCAATTCAGCTAGAGGAATCATACATGTATAAAGATGAAGATTTTTCTTCTGAACAACAGAAGATAGCAAGGTAACAGCGATCAATGTAAGCTTTCATGACTGATGTCTTGAAAATCCATTTATCGTGTACAAGAGACCAATCAGAGTATGAATGTTTACTCCCCACCTACTTGGATGAGTGCAGCTCAATAATACTAAAGAAGCTTGATATCCTCCAGGATAAAGCAGTAACCTTGATTAGCACCACATCTACAAAAATTCCATTCTCTCCATCACCGATACTCAAAAGCAAGTGTGTGTGCTACCTGCATTTGCATTGCAGAAATTCACCAAAAGCTCATTGGACAGCAAATCCATATCCATTTCCAATACAAATGATTGTACAGTATGGAGCGCTATGATTTCTATGTTGCATAGACCATGGGGAAATTATCATTGAAATGCAAATGGTCAATATTGAACAATGGAAACTTAAGAAAATTGTCTAAAATGTTTGGCCAATTACCTTTTTGAGTTCTGTTTAAAGTTGACAATTTTTTTTTTGCCACTGATTTATTAATTTCCTTCAAAAGTTGGAAAGCATAAGACAGAGAACTGAGGATATCAAATTTTACATGGCATGTTCAAGGGTCATAATGAGTGATCTTGTTGTATTATTTTAAAAGAAATTTGTTTGAGATTGCAGTGTTAATAATTCAGACAGAGAAATTCATCAAATTTGTGAGCACCTCTGGAGAGAGAAACATAGTTAACATTGAATCTGAAACTCTGAGTTTGGAAAAAGTCACATTGGACTCAAAATATTACCTCTGTTTCTTACTTCACATTTAGTGTCAGATCTGCTGAGTTTCTCCAGAATATTATGCTTCTTTTTCAGGTCTCCAACATATCCAATGTTTTGCATATATTTTAGCTTTATTAGGTCTAACTTTCAAAGTTAATAAAGTTTATTCTGAATATATAATGTGCATTTACTTATTAATTAAATTATGTAACAACAATACCATGATAAAAGAAAAATATATTTTCCCACTTGCACATAATAAACGCATTATTTGTTTGCTCTGCAGTGCTCCATGTCTTCACACTGTTGTTTCTTTATCAAATTAAAATTGTAAAGTTACAATTAACGTTTTTCTAATTCCAGAATTATCTATGAAGGAATTCCTGCATCAGAAGCAAGTCAGGAAAAAGTGCAGGATGGTGTCAGAATTTTACCACCACTTTCACCTGAATTTTTGAGGGAATGGCAAAGAATTGCAGAATATTATGTGGAGAGACCCAGAATTATGTTATTGGGAGAGTCAGTAAGTAATTAATATAATAAAGCTAATAGTACAATCAAGAAAAAGTACCATTGCAATAAATAACAGGCTTTGGTTGCTAACGATAAATGGTTTGTTTATAAACTGAAATATGATAAGAGGCATAATAATGTTATGGGATAGCATAAATTCGAATATCCTGCTCACCTCTTACAATAACTCTAACAGGTCACTGTTGGAGCCCTTTATCAACTCTCCTTTGTATTGGGTTTGTATTTTTTCTAAGCATTTTGCTTTTGCCTTGTATGTGTGGAAGAATCTTCATCCACCTCTTACAAATCAAATGCTAGCAAAGGCTTGAAGTCATGCGTGTGGGGACATTATGCACTGAGAATTCCTACTGCCTTTGTGTGTTCGGCACATTTGTTTTCTCATTGCTGACTAAGACTGACTTGTCATTGTTTTTTAGGACTCTTTTTTATTCTTTAATGGTATCTGGGAGTTGCTAGCTAGACAATATTTGTTGCCCATCTCCAATTCATCTTAAGGTGTTGATTACTTGTTTTCTTGAACAAAAGCAATCGACCTGGTATAGGTAGACCAAGGAGAGCCAATGGGTGATATCTATCTGGACTTAAAGAAGGCCTTTGACAAAGTGCCGCACAGGAGGCTACTGAGTAAGATAATGTTCCATGGTGTTAGAGGCAAGGTGCTAGCATGGATGCTTGGCTGGCTGGCAAAAAAGCACAGACTGGGGATAAAGTGGTCTTTCTTGGGATACCAGCTGGTGACAAGTGATGTTCTGCAAGGCTCAGTGTTGGGACCACAACTTTTCACTTTATACTTTAAAGACCTAGATGAAGGAACTGAGGGCATTCTGACTAAGTTTACAGATGATACAATGATAGGTAGAGGGACAGGTAGCATTGAGAAGGCAGGGAGGCTGCAGAAGGATTTGGACAAGTTAGGAGAGTGGGCAAAGAAGTGACAGATGGGGTACAAAATGTGAGGCCATGCTCTTTGGTAGGAAGAATAAAGTATACACCATTTTCTAAATGGGAAGAAAATTCAGAAGTCTGAAGCGCAAAGAGACTTGGAAGTTCTAGTCTAGGATTCTCTCAAGGTAAACTTGCAGGTTGAGTCAGTAATTAGGACAGCAAATGCATTTATATTGACAGGACTTGAATATAAAAGCAGGGATGTACTTCTGAGGTTCTATAAAGCTCTGGTCAGACCACATTTGGAGTATTGTGTGCAGTTTTGGGCCCCATATCGCAGGAAGGATGTACTGGTTCTGGAGCGTATTTAGAGGAGGTTCATGAGAATGGTCCCAGAAATGAAAAGCTTACGTTATGAGGAACGTTTGAGGACTCTGGTTCTATACTCAATGGAGTTTAGAAGGATGAGGGGGGATCTAATTGAAACGTACATAATACTGGGTGGATGTTGGGAAAATGTTTCCATTGGTCGGAGAGACTAGGACTGGAGGGCACAGCCTTAGAGTAAAGGGAAGAACTTTTAGAACAGAGATAAGGAGAAAGTTCTAAAGCCAGAAGTGGTGAATCTAAGGAATTCGTTGCCATAGAGGGCTGTGGAGACTAGGTCATTGAGTGTATTTAAGACTGAGATAGATAAGTTCTTGATTGTCAAGGGGATCAAGGGTTATAGGGAGAAAGCGGGGAATGGGGTTGAGAAATGTATCAGCCATGATTGAATGGTGGAGCAGACTCAATGAGCTGAATAGTCTAACTTCTGCTCCTTTGTCTTACCATTTTACAGTGCTGTTATTGAAGGAATAACAATTTGCTTCCAAGTCAGGGTTCTGTCTGGCTTGGATAGAACTTGTGGGTGACGATGCTTCCATGCATCTGCTGCATTTCTCCTTCAAAGGTGGTTGAAGTTATGAGTTTGGAAATTTCTGTTGAAGGAGCCTCAGTGAGTTGCTGCAGTGCATGTTGTGTATAATACACATTGTCCCACTTTGTGTCAGTGGTGAAATATTTGAAGCCACTATATCTTGCTATTTACTTGGTCAACATTGAAGACCTTCAATGTAATGTTGGGCTGAATGAGAGCTGAAGGGAAGCTGACCAAGGCAGCATAAAATGAGTCTCATCAGCCTACATGAGGAAATTATATGGAGAGATGCAGGAAAACCTATTGGTCAGAGTGGATGAAATCAGCATTGATTTTGCACATCATGTTCCATGCAATCAATTTTCATTCACAGATTCTGATGTTCAACTCAGTAAGAGAAAGAATGGTTTCCTTTTTGGTACAGTTTGTATCATTGACAATTGTTGCACGATTAATTTGTTTTAAGTAGTTTTATTTTCATGGAATTGTAATTCATTTTGTATTTGCTTTGAACAGATGGAGATTTACAAAGATGCAACAAAGTTGTTTTGGACACCGGCATTTCCTAAGTTTGCTGTTCCTATTTCATGCATGCAAGAAACCCTGTATCCCCAGTTAAAAGTGGAACTGGTAATAAAATGAAGTTTGCTTTCAAAACTTATATTCTGATTCAAAGAAAATGATGTATATTTGTAGGCTCTATGATAAATTATAATCTATAAAAGAACAGTTGATACTATTTAGACAATATATTAATGCTGTTTTGATTTTTTGAGATCAAATTTGGTTCTCTATCTGCCCTGTTCCTCTCCTGTACACCATCACAATGTCATTTAGTCCATCATGCTTGTGACAGAACTTTGAAAGAACTATCCCAAGAACTCTCCTTTTCTAGTCCCATAGCATTGCAATCTTATTTCCATTTCAAAATTGAATTAAGTTTTCAAAGTTATTATTGAATTTGCTTCCACCAACTTGGGTAAAAGGAGTTTCCTTCTGTTGCTTTAGGTTGTTTTGTTAATTATCCTAAACTGTGTGTCCTCTGATTACTGACCCTTTTGAACACTTCAATCAAATTTTCTGTTTACATCAGTCCCTTCATCCAAGTCAAAAATATACATTGTTACTAGCTGAAGGCAATCTACTGATACTTCTAGCACCCTGCTCTTTGTGAGCTGTCAATTGAATAAATCCCATTACTATTTTCTGTACATTAACCAATCCTCAATCCATGCCAAAATATAATTGTCAATCCAATAAATCCACGACCTAAGATCATTCCCATATAACTACTCCACTTTTAATTTGCTATGAGCTACTTTATTAAACATGTTTTAACAATGCACTTGATGTGTATGTAGACAATCTGCACGACCTCTCTCATTGTTTCTTGTAAGAACTGAATCAAATTAGTCAAACAAACTTTGCTTTTACCATTTCTGTACCACCTTTTATTGATTAACTCTAATATTTATAGCTAACAATTCATTTTGTTTAATACTTACTAAAGCTCCCCCACAACCTTATTAAGGCTGTATGTAGTTGCTGGATCCATCACTTTCTCCTTTTTTGAATGTGATGTAGTATTTGTACTGAAACTAGAAAGTGCTGAATTACTCAGCAGGTGTGGCTGCAATTATGGAGAGAGCAATAGAGCTTACCTTGTAGGCTGTTTCAGATCAATGCCTCTACAACGTCCACTGTAGTTCCATGAGCAGCTGGGTATGCATCCCTCCTGGACTAGGTGATGTGAGTGTTGTCTTGCCTTAACTTTGACTATCTTTTTATTTTGTGTAGCTTACTTTAAAAGACTTTTGGATTCTCTTTTATGCTCAGTCTGAATGCTTCCTCATACACTTCCCTTATCCTTTTTGTTTACTTATTCTATTCTCCCTGTTCAGCTTGGTTCTCACCTGAAATAGGAATTTATCAAACGCTTCCCTTTTCACTTTTAATTTTTATGTCTTTAATAATCCAGGGATGTCTGGCTTGAACGCCTGACCTTTCCCTTCCTCTTGGCAATGTGTATATTTTGTACATGAATTGGTTCCTCTTTGAAGGTCACCCAGTTGTCATTTGCCAAGATATATTTTCTAATTGTCTGCTGTGCCTGCATGTTAACCTTCAGTGACTTATTGATGAAGTATCTACCCAGGTTTTCACTTTCTAACCAACAACCATTTAAGAAATACTTTGTATATTAGTTCTTCTTACCAAAGGTGACAACCTCGCACAATTCCACACATATTCCATCTGCCATGTTCTTATGCATAGATTAAGTCTGAATTCTCTTGAAGGTGCTTTGTATTTTTTCACAGCACAAATTCAAACTTAGCTTTATGTCATGCATAAACTTGGAGAAATATTACATTTGCTGCCACCTCCAAATCACTAAATCAGTAATATACATTGTGAAAAGCTGAGGCCCAAACCAGCCTGCCAATGCGAGATTGCCCAATTTTTTCCTACTCTATGTTTCTTGCCTGTTAGCTAATCCTTAATCCATATAGGTTTATTACTTCCCATCCCAGGTGCTATGATTGTGCTAAGTAGCATCCGGTGGAGGACCTTATTGAAAACTTTCTGAAAATCCAAAAATATTAAGACCAGCTTTATCCATTCTGTTAGTAGCACTATCCAAGATGTTCATCAAGCATGATTTCTCATTCAGAAATCCATGCTGACTATGCCCTATCAGAATATTATTATCCAAGCTTATATTTATCAATTATTTATCATAAATTTTAACATTTTCCCTACTATGGATGTACGGTAAGCAAGTCTGTAGTTCCTGATTTTCTCCCACCTTCACTTTATACGTGGTGGGATGATATTTGCTACCTTACAGTCTGCATAAACTGTTCTAGAATCAAAGGATTGATGATCACTGTCTTCACAGGTACCTTTATAAACATACTTGCATGCACAATAACAGGTCCTGGGACATAGCAATCTTTAGTCCCGCTAATTTCTCAACATGGGGTAGGTGATGGCCTAGTTGTATTATCACTAGCTTGTTAATCCGTAGACCCAGTTAATGTTCTGAGGATCCAGGTTTGAATCGCACTGTGGCAGATGATGAAATTTGAATTCAATAAAAATCTAGAATTAAAAGTTGAATGATGACCACAAACCCATTGTCAAAACTGGGGAGAGAATTGGGCCCCTCAAAGATCAGCATAGTGGCCTTTGTGTGGAGCTGCAGAAAATGGAGAAGATACTAAATGAGTATTTTGCATCAGGATTTACTGTGGAAAAGGATATGGAGGATATAGAATGTAGGGATATAAATGGTGACACCTTGTAAAATGTCCATAATACAGAGGAGGAAGTGCTGGAAGTCTTGAAATGCATAAAAGTGGATAAATCCACAGGACCCTAGAATTCTGTGGGAAGCTAGAGAAGTGATTGCTGGGCCTCTTGCTGAGATATTTGTATCATCGATAGTCACAGGTGAGGTGCCGGATGACTGGAGGTTGGCTAACGTGGTGCCACTGTTTAAGAAGGG
>NC_057719.1:58866755-58975138 GCF_004010195.1 Chiloscyllium plagiosum
AGATGTTGTGAAACTTGAAAGGGTTCAGAAAAGATTTACAAGGATGTTGCCAGGGTTGGAGGATTTGAGCTATAGGGAGAGGCTGAACAGACTGAGGCTGTTTTCCCTTGAGCGTCAGAGGTTGAGGGGTGACCTGAAAGAGGTTTACAAAATTATGAGGGGCATGGATAGGGTAAATAGACAAAGTCTTTTCCCTGGGGTCGGGGAGTCCAGAACTAGAGGGCATAAGTCTAGGGTGAGAGGGGAAAGATATAAAAGAGAACTAAGGGGCAACTTTTTCACACAGAGGGTGGTACGTGTATGGAATGAGCTGCCAGAGGAAGTGTTGGAGGCTGGTACAATTGCAACATTTAAAAGGCACTTGGATGGGCATATGAATAGGAAGGGCTTGGAGGGATATGGGCCGGGTGCTGGCAGGTGGGACTAGATTGGGTTGGGATATGTGTTCGACATGGACAGGTTGGACCGAAGGGTCTGTTTCCGTGCTGTACATCTCTATGACTCTATGACTCTATGACTACATTCAAATGAATGTGGCATCGAGGAGCTCTGACAAAATTAGAGTCAATGGGAATCAGGGAGATAATTTTCCACTGGCCAAAGCCATAATGAACCATAATGGTTGTAGTTGTTAGAGATCGGTTACTACAGCTCCGGGATATTGCTGCTGGAATTTCTTAGGATATAATATCCTCTGCCCAACCATCTCCAGTTACTTCATCAACAACCAAAGTGGATAAAGAGTGGAGCTGGAAAAAACACTGCAGGATCACGCAGCATCAGAGAAGGGGAGTCAATGTTTCAGGTCAGATCCCATGAAAGTTTCCTGAAGCATTGACTACCCTTCTCTTCTGATGCTGCTTGATCCTGCAGTGCTTTTCCCAGCTCCACTCTTTATCCACTCTGACTCATCAGCATCTGCAGTCCTCACTATCTCCCCATCAACAACCATCCCATCATAAAGTCAGAAGTGATGATGTTTGTTGATGATCACACAATATTCAGCATCATTTAGTTCTCTAGTTACTGAAGCAGTCAATGTCCAAATGCATCAAGACTTAGATGATATCCACACCTGGGTTTACAGGTAGTAAGTAAATTTCATGCCTCATAAGTGCCAGCTAATAACCATCTCTACAAAGAGAGAATCCAACAATTGGTCCTTGACTTTTAGTTACATTACCATCACTGAAACTTCTACTATCAACACCATAGAGGTTACCATTGACCACAAACTGAACTGGACATGCCATATAAATATTATGGCTACAAGAGTTGGTCAAAGGTAAGGAATCCTGCAGCAAGTAACCCACTTCCTGACTCCCCAAAGCCTATCTATCATCGACAAGGCACAAGTTAGGACTGTCATAGGATACTCCCTACTTGCCTAGATGAGTGCATCTTCAACAACACTAAGAAGCCTAAAACCATCAGGAAAAGGTAGCCCATTTGGTTGGCACCATATTTGCAACCATTCACTTTCTCCATCACGTACTCTCAGGAGCAGCAGTATGCACCATCTACAAGATGGACTGCAGAAATTTGTCAAGGCTCCTTTGTCAGTCCCTTCCAAACGCATAACCACCACCATCTAGAATGACAAGGAGAGTAGATGGAACACCATCACCTTCCTGATCCTCTACAAGCCACTCACCACCCTGATTTGGAAATATATAATTGTTCTATTACTAGCACTGGGTCAAACGCCTGGAACTCCATCCCGAACAGCATTGTAGATGTAACTATGACAAATAGGTTGCAGTGGCTCAAGAAGGCAGCTCACCACCATTTTCTCAAGGGCAATTAGAGATCAGCAGTAAATGCTGGCCCAGTCAGCAGCACCCAAATCCCATAAACAAAAATAATGCAAAATGTTGGAGGTGTGAATATTTTTAAAATTGTGGTACAAAGGAATGTTGTAATTGGAAAACTACAATAACAAATAATAAATTATCATTGAAAAGGTATTATTTTAACATCTTAAGTCAACTAGATTATTTTGTTGCAAATAGTCATTATCTATCAACTTAATGAACATTGCTTCCATACTGTAGTTGCAGTTGAAATTACATGTTGAAGACATTGATTCATGTATCACTAACATTTAACAAATGAAGCTAAGATTTCAGCATATAATCCTGTTGAACAATCTTTTTCTCAACATTAAAGGATCACACAGCTTTCTGTGACTTTGACAAGGAAATATATCAATTGGATGAAGAGTATGACAGTGATGATGAGGAGGAAAGTTTGGAACACAAAGCTGCAATGGTATGAATCGCAAACAATTTTTTTTCCTTTCAAGTTTGACAAAACAAATCTAAGATCTCTGTTTCAGGAAGAAACAAGGTTGATATTCCTGACCTTTACATCAAGAGAATTGTTATTTTGGCAGGGCCAGATGTCAGGAAAGAGGATCGAGACTTGTTTAATTGGTCTCCCATCATTTTTCACATTGGCTTGAGATTTCAGGGCTTTCCCTATGGCCGGGAAGTAGTAAGACTTGCATCTGATCTTGTGGCTCCGCATCTGTTTGCAGTTGTCCATTCTCATTGGTGTGATGTAAATAGGTTCAGAGAAGTTTCTCTGGGTTTTCTGTTTCATCTTGGGCATTTTAGTGCAGGAATGCCATGTGAAGTTTATTATTTTACCCTATTTCTGCATCTCAACTAACTAGAGGATCTGTCGAGGCCCTGGAGCAGTTATGGCCTGGGTCATAATTGGTACATTTTTGTTCTTTTCTGGCAATGTTTTCAGTTCATGGAGTCTTTCTCATTGTTGCTATTCGTCTGTGATAAGTGTGTGTGATCTTGATCCCACTGAATAGCTGAAAAGCTATGGGGTAGACCATTTAGGACAGAGATGAGGAGAAACTTCTTCACCCAGAGAGTGATGGCTGTGTGGAATGCTCTGCCCCAGAGGACAGTGGAGGTCCAGTCTCTGGATTAATTTAAGAAAGAGTTGGATAGAGCTCTCAAGGATAGTGGAATCAAGGGTTATGGAGATAAGGCAGGGAACAGGATACTGATTAAGGATGATCAGCCATGATCATATTGAATGGTGGTGCAGACTCGAAGGGCAGAATGACCTACTCCTGCATCTATTGTCAATTGTCTATTGTCTAATTATCTTTCCTATTCCTCATGCTGAAGGTGAGCCTGTGCCCAGCCCTTTGCCCCTCTGCACGCCCACCACACAAGTGCCAGGGAAAAGGTAGGGATCAAGGCTGACTTTATTTGGATTAAATACTAACCTTGCATTTACCTCTTATAGCATGCTCAGGGCTGGCCTTAGTGGAATTCATATGAAAGTGGGGTCCAAAAATGGGTTGCCTTTCAGTGTGCATTTTTTTTCTCTTCCAATTTGCTTTGTGAATAGAATTTTGCGGAGGGGGAGGAGTAGGCTGGGTGTGTTTCTGCCTCACTCTCAGCACATATATTCAGCGTCGCATTCTCACCCATTCCTTTCCCTTCCTCATTCTGTCACTCATGGGAAAGTTGTCTGGTCAGCAATGGTCACATCAAATGAAAGAATAAAGAAAAAAGAGGAATTTCACTGAAACACAGTGGAATCATCAATGAATATCTCTACTTTTGACATTATGCTCTGGTCATTGATCAATCATCAGAAGATGGTTAGGCCTGCCAAGCGAAACCCCTACAGATAGAGCTGTTGTGATGCAGTGGTAGTGTCCCTACCTCTGGACCAGCAAATCTCACTGTTTAAATCCCACCCATGCCAGAGATGTGTAATAGTACCTTTGAATAGGTTGACTAAATGAGAAAAAAATGAAACTTCCACAGTGATGTCTACACCTGCAGTGATTGAGTCCCAAGAGTCGCAAGAAGAAAATGAGGACTGCAGAAGCTGGAGATCAGAGTCGAAAGTGTGGTGCTGGAAAAGCACAGCAGGCCAGGCAGCATCCGAGGAAGTGCTTATGCTTGAACGTCGATTCTCCTGCTCCTTGCTTGCTGCTTGACTTGCTGCGTTTTTCCAGCATCACGCTCTCAACACCCAAGAGCCACAACCTTCTTCCTTTGTGTTAGTTATGATTCTAGGCAGTGGAGTGCTTTCCTCCTGATTCCCATTGTCTTCAGGTTTACTGTGGATCCTTGACACTATGAATGTTTACTTGATGTCAAGGCAGTATTCTCATCTTACTTTCAAACATCTGCTATTAATTTGTATCAAGTCCTGTTCACTGATCACTTCCCTACTACCTTCCCACCTGGCAATTACTTAATTTGAAAACCCTTTTCCCTTTTACACGTCAAACCTTGGCTCTGTCCTCCACTTCTGTAATCTGCTTTAGTCTTTCTCATTGATATATACATCATTCCAATCCTAGCCTCTCTACATCCACAATTTTGATCACACTCTATTAGTGGGATTTCAACTCCCTAGACCTATCTCTGGAATGAAACATCTCTGTCCTCCTTTACCATATTCCTAAATATCTACATTAACTAAGTTCTTTAGTCCTTCCTTAGCCCTTCTCTGGCTCAATGAGTAAAACATTTTTAAGATTTCGAACAGAAAGTGCCTGAGGATATGGTTAGTGACACTACATAAATGTAAGTTATTGTTGTGGCCATTGTAAATAATTGTAAGTGATATGTTTTATTTCAGCAAAGAACACTTTTCAAAAAGCACAAATCATTACCAGATCTACGAGTATTTTCTTTTTATTCTTCCAGTGAGTCATTCACAAACAGTAACTTCCAGGTACATTCTCCAATTTGCAATGTCTTTGAGTAATTTATAAGCTTAAAGTAGAAATCTCAAGATAACTTACTTGTAAATAATCACCTATTTTGAATTATTTAATGTTCCAAAACACATTTCTAATGTATGTGTTAACAATGCCTAATCTTTGTTCAGATATTTTACAGATGTTGCTTTTTAGTTCTGGAGATTTAATGTTAATTGTAAGTACAGGGGAATAAAAGCCCTGGTTCATATCTGAAGGCTGGCAAACATTTAAAATTAAGATCATCACAATTCAGAACATAACTTGTTTACTGGGTAAAGTCAGAGTAAAGGATTATGAAATGGCAGGTGGTTGTACTTAGTTAAAGAACTTGAGGCATGATATCCATAGTTATTCCAGTGAAATAACAAAGTTCTAAATCTAGATTCCCTTGATGAAGAAACATTTTGGAATTGTTAATTTGCATTTTAATCCAGAAACAGGTGTTGTGTGTCACATGGGTGGGACTTACTGAGTTTTGTTTGACCGAATTTCAGTTTTGTTGTGTCAGATTCATGACACCTGGCTTGCAATGATTTTTCTCACGTAATCCATGGCTCTACACCTTATTAACTTTGCATGTGGTTTCTATGGTGCCCTTCCAATGGAATCCAATAATAGGAGAGAATAAGGTTTTCACGGTTGCTGGGACCTTCCCGTACATGGTGTAGTATGCACACCATTTCAGACATTATGAGCCCCTTCACACATGGGTGCTGTATTGTTATCACAGAGAGCAAGTAGAAATGTATGTTAGCTTCCCACTTCACCCTGAGCTGATGGTGGACGGAGTGATGGAAAACAGGAAACTGCTTTATCCTGCAGCTTGTCAAAGGAGGCCATGTTACCAGATTTGACCAGTATGGATTGAGACTTTGGCCTAAGTCAGTGCCGTCTTCACAGTAAAGTGTAATGTACTCAAGTGGAGAAAAAAAGGTTAATGATCTTCTGTGCTCTGCAAGGCTACTTTGTCATTCACTGGAGTCACCACTAACTGTTCCTCCATTCATTTCAATTGTACTTAATCAACCCACCTTTGCATCAGTGCAGAATGAATTGTACTATGATCGGACCAAAACCTGTGATGGGGTAGGTGGACGGGGTGGATATAGAGCTCTTTGTTTCATATGAAGAGAAAATATTCCAGCTGGCCGAAGAAGAGGACAGCTGCTCATGTGGAGAAGGAGACACCTCGCTGGGCAACCAAACCAATAAACCTCATTGTGTGGTATTGTGCTGCTCTCCCATTATCACCAGTGCCAACTCATCCTTAACCTACTTAAGTGTTGATCTCTCTTACACATCTAATTTCCTCTCTTCTCTTCGGCAGACACCTCTATCTTGAAAAGGCCAGCACCAGAGTCCTTTAGCTTCATCTTTTAGGAGGAAGCTACTGAATCCTCAGAGGATGCACCAGCAAGGCTTTCATTTGTGCACTCCACCAGCTCAGAGACTGACACTTTTGGTGTGTACTCTTTCTGGATTAGATTCAGGAGCACAATCTAGTGAGCACATCACTGACACATCTCTGCAGCTGGTTGAGGTAGAAATGCCTCAGGTAGATGACACTCAGAGAGCCAATGGAGACCAGCTTAGCTCGGGCAGAATATGATCTGTGATTTCTGCCATTCAAGACTTTGTGAAATTGCATAGGTAGGCATAAGATCTGCAGGCAGTTTCATCAGAAGTAGGTGGTAAACTGGAACAAATGATGGAAAATAATGGTAGCAGTGACACCCTGGATACGTTTATGGTTTGAAGATTGTGAGATGCTACATTGGTCCCTTGTTGTTGGTTGAGCTGTTGGCTTAAAAATTCAGGATAGTTGGGCTGGAATGGCCACCCAGTTCTTCTGAGTGTAAGTCCTCCATAGCTGATGACACAGGTCAATGCTGATGGCTCAGATAACCTTGATCTGTGATTATACTGTCTTTTAGAGAGTGAAAGATAATGTCACTGAGGCCTCTCATCATTCTCTTCTGCCTTCTTGGTAAATATTCACTTGTTGCCTTTCTCTTTTAGGCATTGTAGAGCACTGCTTGAGATACTATTCTTGCAGGGTTTGCTGACATTGTTGAAATTACCCCCTCCTTCACATTTCCCTTACTTTTAAAGTAACAACGCAAACACTCCAGCCTTGGATCTATGAGCAGATAATTCATGGGGAATCTCAGAAAGGAAACATTATTTCTTTAATGGCACTCCTGAGCTTTCACATTAATCATTTTTCATGTTATGCTCTGACATGGTGTGCCATGCAAAGTTAGTCAATGTCATACCGTAATAAGGAGTTCTGAGGTATCAAAATCTTTCAAAGTATATGTTGCCCAACCAAGCTGTTTGCTCTAAACTAGAGAAATGGGATTCTGGTAGTGTTCTAATGTAATATCCTGCTACCTCCACCCAGAAAAAAAAGCATCCTTGCACATCATGGACCTTTGCAGACTTACAATTCAGTGTGTGAGTGTGGCAACTCGGAAGCGATGAAGCCCAAATGAGGTTTTTAAATTAGTGACTGATGATACTTGCTCAGCTGACATAACAAGGGCATAATTAGTGAGAACAATGATTACTTGAAGCCATAATTCTTGAAAAATGAATGACCTGGCAATGGAGGGAAATTTGATACCAAATGAGTGGTATTCACTGAATGAAGCATGGTTAATGCAATTGCTGCGAGCAGGAACCTTACATTCAAACAATATTACTCCACTATCGAAGATCTGGAGACTAAAACAGTCACTTAATCTGGTCACTCTGCATGCACTGGCAGTCATTTTGTGTAATTATTGCAGTGCTGGCATTGGATCAAAGATGGCAACACTTCAACTTCATGTCCTTGTCAGTGATTTGACGGTGCCTGCAAGATATTGCCCATATTCTCCACATTTCCCTTTTTGTTGCTGTTCCTGTGTACCTCTCTCCACTTTCATTCAGCCTTGTTTTATAACCCTTCACGTCTACAGTTTACACCCAAATGGCCATGGCTTTTCGATTTGCTATGCTCTTTATGGCTGCTTTCCCCAGGTAGAGGCTGGAGTCATAAAAAAATTGTGAAATTGCACTCTCTCAAAGGTCCCAGTCTGCTCTTATGATTTGAGATCCCACCCATCGATCTTGATCGCTCACTTATATTTCCATCCTCATGTCTATCTGTGTTCTATAGGTACCGTTCCCTCCATGTCTCCCTTGTTAGGTCCACACTCCCCACCAACCTCCTCTCCACACCTGGCACCTTCCCATGCTGCTGTAAGAGGTGTAAAACCTGCGCCCACACTTCCCCCTTCACCTTCATCCAAAACCCCAAATGATCATTCCAAATCTGGCAAGAATTTACTTGCATATCCTTGAACCTCATTTATAGCATCCATTGCTCTCGATGTGGTCTCCTCTACTTTGGAGAGACGGAGCGCAAACTCACGGAATGGTTCAGGGAACATCTCTGGTCCACAAGCACCAATCTATACTACCTTTCGGTGGTCATCCATTTCAACTCCCCCTCCCACACCCCTAAGGACACGTCCATTCTGGGCGTCCTCCACCGCCTAAACAAAGCCATCCGCAAACTGGAGAAAGAACACTTCATTTTCCACTTCAGGAGCCTACAACCACATGGCTTTAACATTGAATTCAGCAGTTTCCAAAACTCCCCACATCCCATCCCAACCCACATCCAACCCTCCGACTTGGCACCTCTTGACCTGACCTACCTGTCCATCTTTCTTTTCACCTATCCTCAGCCCCCTTCCTGATCCCCAGTCTTGATTAAGGGTTATGCCTGAAAAATTGACTCTCTTGCTCCTCGGATGCTGCCTGACCTGTTGAGTTTTCTCCAGTGCCGCACTTTATTGACCCTGCCCACTTTCACAGTAATCATTACCTTATCGTCCAAATCCAATGAAGCTTATCACTAGACTTGATTAACCCTAGAAATGTGACTGTGGCCTTAATCTCAGTTTCGATTTCATGATGGAAAAGCAGTAGGAAGAGTTACTTTAACTTGCTGTTCTTGAAAGAAGTCAACAGAAATCCTCACTAGCTTTCTAGCAAAGCAAGTGTTCATTGGAATTAGCTGGAATGTATGTATATATGTAAGAAGGCATTCATACAGGGGATTAGGGATCCATAAGAAGAGGTATTGAACTAAGAGTCTTACCTCCCAGAATAGCTGGAACTGAGGAAAATTAAAGTAAATTCCAAAAGACTGCAGCCTACTTTTTGGTGGGCTGATGGATTTAAATAGAGTTTTCATAAAATTTAAGAAAATTCTTGGGATGCATATGAAGCAAAACTGAGTGCTTAAACTCTGTGATTATATACCATATCATTAAGTTAATAATGCTAGTTTGTTTAAGTCTTCATATACAATAAAGTTTGGTTTTATTTAAAAATGTGAAAACTTATTGTATTGTTTCCATCAATTAAAATTAACTGGATCTCTCTTTAAATGAAATGGTCCCGAAAAGGATTATAGAATATGTCATACATGTTAGTTAATTATAAACACTGCATGTATTTTTCAAAATTATGTGCTCTTTTTAACTTTTTAAAACACATTTAATGTGGCAGTAAACATAGAACAATTTTGCTGTTGGAAAATAATTGGTGTTTCTATAATTACATTTTTAGTTCATAATTCAACAAACTGACAGGTGGGAGGCTTTCAAAAGTGTGATAATGAGAGTTCAAAGACATTATGTTCCTGTTAGAGTGAAGGGTAAGGCTGGGAAGAGTAGGAAATAATAAATGAACAAATAAACAAAGAATGATAGTGAGATCCTGGTAAAGAATAAGAAAGAGTTGTATATCATATGCAGAGAACTGGGATCAAATTAACCTCTTGAAGAGTATAAAGGGTGTAGAGGCATTTTTAAGACAGAAATTAGGAGGGCAAAAGAAAAGTGAGATGAGATAGCCTTGTGAGATAAGGTTAAGGATAATCCAAAGATAATTAAGTACATTAAGAGCAAAAGAGCAACTAGGGAGAGAATAAGGACCCTTAAACATCAACAGATCGTCCATGCATTTGAACCTCAGAAGATAGGAGAAATACTAAATGAATATTTTGCATGAGGTTTACTGTGGAAAAGGAAATGGAAGCTGGAATCAACATTGATGTTTTAAAAACAGTTCACATTACAGAAGAGGAAGAGCTGGAGGTCGTAGTAAGCATAAAAGTGGATAAATTTCTGGGACCTGATCAAGTGTATCCTCAGATTCTGTGGCAAGTTAGCAAAGAAATTGTAAGGCCCCCAGCTTAGATAGGACCCTAGCATCATCTATTACCATGGATAAGATGCTGAAGGACTTAAGGGAGGTTAATTTTGGTGCCTTTATAAGAAAAGCTGTAAGGAGAAGCCTACGACCTATAGATCTGTGAGTCTGACATCGGTGGATAAGTTGTTGGAGATGATTCTGAAAGTTAGAGTTTACATGCATTTGGAGATGCATGGACTGATTAAGGATAGTCAGTATGGCTTTGTTTGGGGAGCTAAATAAAAAGAGTGATGAAGGAAGAGCGGTAGACTTTAATAAAGCCTTTGACAACGTTCCCCAATTAGATTGATCAATAAAGTTAGATCACATGGGATTCAGGAGAGCTTGCAAATTGGATGCAATATTGGTTTGATGGTAGGAGACATAGGGTGGTGGTGGAGGGTTGTTTTTGGGACTGGAGGCCTGTGACCAGGAGTGTTCCATGGGGATAGATACTGGGTCCACATTTGTTCATTTATAGAAATTATTTGGATGAGAATATAGGAGACATAGTTAATAAGTTTGCAAATGACACCAAAATTGGTGTATAGTGGAAGGTGAAGAAGGTTATCTAAGATTACAAAGAAATCTTGATCAACTAGGTCGATAATCTGAGGAGGGGCAGCTGGAGTTTAGTTTGGATAAATGTGAATTATTGCATTTTAGTAAAACAAACAAGGGCATGATTTATGGAGTTCAACCTGGATAAATGCGAGGTGATGCATTTTGGAAGGTCAAATTTGAAAGCTGAGTACAGAATTAAGGATAGGATTCTTGGTAGTGTGGAGGAACAGAGGGATCTTGGGGTGCAGGTACATAGATACCTTAAAATGGCCACCCAAGTGGACAGGGTTGTTAAGAAAGCATATGGTGTTTTGGCTTTCATTAACAGGGGTATTGAGTTTAAGAGTCGTGAGATCTTGTTGCAGCTCTATAAAACTTTGGTTAGACCGCACTTGGAATACTGCATCCAGTTCTGGTCGCCCTATTATAAAAAAGATGTGGATGCTTTGGAGCGGGTTTAGAGGAGGTTTACCAGGATGCTGCCTGGACTGGACAGCTTATCATATAAGGAAAGGTTGACTGAGCTCGGACTTTTTTCATTGGAGAAAAGGAGGAGAAGAGGGGACCTAATTGAGGTATACAAGGTAATGAGGGGCATAGATAGAGTCGATAGCCAGAGACTATTTCCCAGGGCAGAAATGACTAACACAAGGGGTCATAGTTTTAAGCTGGTTGGAGGAAAGTACAGAGGGGATGTCAGAGGAGGGTTCTTTACACAGAGAGTTGTGAGAGCATGGAATGCGTTGCCAGCAGCAGTTGTGGAGGCAGGGTCATTGGGGACATTTAAGAGACTTCTTGACATACATATGGTCACAGAAATTTGAGGGTGCATAATGAGGATCAGTGGTCGGCACAACATCGTGGGCTGAAGGGCCTGTTCTGTGCTGTATTGTTCTATGTTCTATGTTCTATTTATACAATTAATGGTAGGGCCCTGGAAGGTGATGTAGAATGAACAGACCGAGGGATTCAGGTACATAATTCTTTGAAATTTGTATCACATGTAGACAGTGTGGTAATGAAGACATGTAAGTATGCTTGCTTCATTTCTCAGATCTTTGAGTATAGGAATTGGGATGTCATGTTCAGGTTGAGGAAATTGGTGAGGCCTCTTCTTGAGTACTGTGTCCAGTTCTGGTCACCCTGTAATAGAAAGGGTTCAGAGAGGATTTTCTGGGAATTGAAGGTTTGAGTTATAAAGCAATGCTGCAACTTTTTTCACTGGAGTATAGAAGGTTGAAGATTCTAGGATTTTCTAAAATCATGAGGGGCATAGATGAGATGAATAACAAGGGTCTTTTCCCTCGGGTGGGGGAATTCAAAACTAGGGGACATATTTTAAGGTGAGAGGAGAAAGATTTAAGAATAACATGAGAGGCAACTTTATACACAGAGAGTGGTTTGTCTGTGGAATGAACTGCCAGAGGAAGTGATGGATGCAGGTACAGTTACAATGTTTAAAAAACGTTTTGGTATGTACATGAATAGGAAAGAGTTATATGGATATGGGCCAAATTCAGATAGGTGGGACTAGTTTAGTTTGGGAACATGGTTGATGTGGACCAATTGGATCAAAGGGTCTGTTTCCATGTTGTATGACTTGATGAATCTATAACTATGGCCTAACTAGCGTTTTATTTATATTTAGTAAATCTGTTAAAAAGCCTATACTGTATCTCTCAATCTTTCTATTGACAACTTGCTTTCATATTTAATATAGACAGTAGATGGCTCTAAAGTAAAATAAGTAAATCCTTTATTTCTTTGAAATTCAGAGTATGATACCTGAACGGACAATACAACATTCGATACAAAAGAGGAGGATAGTTATATATATAAATTTACAAAACACCACTGACGAACCTGTGATTACCAAGCATAACTCATTACCAAACCTCCATTTCTTTGAAGATGAGAAAATCCTGCCGCTATCTGCTCCTTTCAAAACTATGATGAAGGAGATCGAACTCCAGAGGGAACAACTAATTCAGGCTTCAGTAGAGACCACCAAACAGGAAGAACAGGCAAAAAGGAAACCAGTAGAAGGCTTTCTGATTTCAGATGTTTCTCAACTGAATGCAATGCCAGTAAGAAGCGTATCTATACAACAGACGCAACCTTCAGTTGCAGCTCCAGTAACAGAAGCAGTCATCAAAAGAACAAAAAAGACGAAACGCCGAAAAAAACTTAAAGCTTATATGAGAAAAACACCTCTATCAAGAAAGTTAGCTTTTGTTTACAGAAAACTGTCGATGCCTCCAAAACGTATCAAAAGGTTTATTTATTATCCTTTTAAAATATAATGGCATTGATTCCAAATTGAACTTTAATTATTATACAATTTATAATTTTATGTTTGAAACTCTCTTAAACAGATCAGGATCTTTGCCTACACTAATTACTCGTAATGGTGAAGATGGTAACTTTCCCCACCGAGATTCTAGCGTACCTCGCTTATTTAACTTTGAAAACTTTGCAAAAAAGAAAGGAGGAATTCCTGAAGGTGTCGTTACCAGAGAGTGGGTCAGAGATATATGGAACAAATGGTTTGATGAAGTCTTCCCGCCATTAGAACCAACCAGTCAAGCAACTATCGATAAAAAAGACATACCGGTGGTTCTGAAAGAAAAACAATCTTCTCAATTGTACGTCAACCTGCAGGAGATAGAACTGCAGAATTTACAGCTATCAACAGAACAAGAAAATTTAGAAGTGTATCCAACAGGTTCCCAGTCTGAAGTCACTCGAGCTGCTTTGCAGTCTTTAGTAAATGATGTAACGTACCGCATAGATGTAAATGGTGAATCCACAGCGTTTAATTATTGCCGTCGGGGAGCTTTGTATAGAAGATTAGGACAGTTAAAGTCAGCCATGGAGGATTTAAATGAAGTAAGTGCACACAAAATTTAAGAAATATATATTTGTAATAACGTTGTTGGCCTTCTTTTGTGTTTACAAATTTGTTTTCCATGCCACAGAAAGTATTGTCAATTGAGGGAGAAAGCGAAAAAGTGATCAGCAGAAGTTGGAAAGCAGTTATAATCTGGAATTGTGTGAAATATGAAGCTATTTTCCTCTTTTGGCTGTGTTTCTTGTAATGATAACGAATAGGGTGAGATATTGATGTTCATCACGATGTGACAGTAACACTGGTTATGTGTCAGAGATTGTGAAGAAAGGATGGAATAGTTTGTGTTAGTGAGAGATGCAGTTACCCAGATAACAGTATTATGTATGATAGTGAATAAAAGAGAAACCTGTCAGTCAGCCAGTCATCACTTTCCGGCAAACCATTTCAAGCCACAAATGACCAGAAGGAACAGCCATCTCTCCAATGTGTGGAATAGAATATCACATTGCCAGCCTCATGGCAACAAAAAAATTTTAGTCTTTTCATTGTTTAATTTATATACTGATAAATCAGACAAAAGGAATGAGTTAACAGTTATATTTAATTTAAAAATGATGTTGCTCTGACTTGATTAAACTTAAAATGTAAGCCATAAGTATTAATTTAAAGTGGAACATTGTTTTGTAGAGGAATAAGACAGTAGATTGAAAGAAGCAAAAATGGTCCTTAGTAGAGTAATATGCTCTTTTTGTCGGATGTGGGAGTTTAGGAAGAGTTTATGGGTTACTAAGGATTATATCTGCAATAAATGTCGTTGGTTGTGAATCCTATCAGTTCAAATGTATCGTTTGGAGAGGCAGTTAGAGGCAATGAGGAACTAAAAGAGAAAGGGGGTGTGATGGATGTCAGTTATAGGAAGGGAGGAAAGTCTCAGATACTGTCACATAGTTAACTCCAGGAAAGGTAAGGGAGGTAGGCAGGTAGTGCAAGAGTCTTCTGTGGCTATTCCCATTTCAAACATGGTGTTTTGGAAAATGTTGGGGGTGGTGGATTCTCAGGGGAATGTAGCATGAACAGCCAAGTTTTGAGTATTGAGACTGGCTCTGATGTAATGAGAGGTACGTCGGGTTCCATGCGATTGATTGTCTTAGGGGACTTTCTAGTCCAAGGTACAGACAGACATTTCTGTGGCCAGCAGCGAAAAATCAGAATGGTGTGTTGCTTCCCTGGTGCCAGGATCAAGGATGTCTCAGACAGGGCACAGAATGTTCTCAAGGGGGAAAGGGGCCAGCAAGACATCATTGTGCACATTGGAACCAATGACATAGGAAGGGAAAATGTTGAGATTCTGAAGAGTGATTACAGAGAGTTAGACAGGAATTTAAAAAGGAGATCCTTGAGAGTAGTAATATCTGGGTTACTCCTGGTGCTACGAGCCAGTGAGAACAGGAATAGGAGGATAGAGCAGGTGAATGCATGGCTGAGGAACTGGTCAGGGCAGGCAGGGACAAAACAGAGAACAAGATAGGACTGATAAATTAAACTGCATTTATTTCAATGTAAGAGACCTGACAGGGAAGACAGATGAACTCAGGGCAAGTTTAGGAACATGGGACTGGGATATCTTAGCAATTACAGAAACATGGCTCAGGGATGGACAGGACTGGCAGTTTAATGTTCCAGAATACAAATGTTACAGGCAGGATAGAAATGGAGGCAAGAGAGGAGGGGGAGTGGCATTTTTGATAAGGGATAGCATTACAGCTGTACTGAGGGAGGATATTCCCAGAAATACATCCAGAGAAGTTATTTGGGTGGAACTGAGAAATAAGAAATGGATGATAACCTTATTGGGATTGTATTATAGACCCTCGAAAAGTCAGAAGGAGAAGCAAACTTGTAAGGAGATCTCAGTTTTCTATAAGAATACTAGGATGGTCATGGTAGGGGATTTTAACTTTCCAAACATAGACTGGGACTGCCATAGTGTTAAGGATTTAGATGGAGAGGAATTTGTTAAGTGTGTGAAAATTTTCTGATTCAGTATGTGGATGTACCAACTAGAGAAGATGCAAAACTTGACCTACTCTTGGGAAATAAGGCAGGGCAGGCGACTGATGTGTCAGTAGGGGAGCACTTTGGGGCCAGCGAACATAATTCTATTAGATTTAAAATAGAGATGAAAAAGGATAGATCAGATCTAAAAGTTGAAGTTATAAATTGGAAGAAGGCCAATTTTGATGGTATTAGGCAAGAATTTATGGGCGGCACAGTGGCACAGTGGTTAGCACTGCTGCCTCTCAGCGCCAGAGACTGGGGTTCAATTCCCACCTCAGGCGACTCTCTGTGTGGAGTTTGCACATTCTCCCCGTGTCTGCATGGATTTCCTCCAGGTGCTCCGGTTTCCTCCCACAATCCAAAAATGTGCAGGTTAGGTGAATTGGCCATGCTAAATTGCCCATAGTGTTAGGTGAAGGGGTAAATGTAGGGGAATGGGTATAGGTGGGTTACGCTTCGGTGGGTCGGTGTGGACTTGTTGGGCCAAAGGGTCTGTTTCCACACTGTAAGTAATCTAATCTAATCTAAAAAAAACTTTCAAAAGCTGATTGGGGGCAGATGTTCGCAGGTAAAGGGACGGCTGGAAAATGAGAAGCCTTCAGAAGTGGGATAACGAGAATGCAGAGAAAGTATATTCCTGTCAGGGTGAAAGGAAAGGCTGGTAGGTATAGAGAATGCTGGGTGACTAAAGAAATTGAGGGTTTGGTTAAGAAAAAGAAGGAAGCATATGTCAGGTATAGACAGGATAGATCGAGTGAATCTTTAGAAGAGTATAAAAGCAGTAGGAGTATACTTAAGAGAGAAATCAGCAGGGCAAAAAGGGACATGAGATACCTTTAGCAAATAGGGTTAAGAAGAACACAATACAAATACATTAAGGGCAAAAAGGTAACTAGGGAGAGAATAGGGCCCCTCAAAGATCAGCAAGGAGGCCTTTGTGTGGAGCTGCAGGAGATGGGGGAGATACTAAATAAATATTTTGCATCAGTATTTGTGGAAAAGGACATTGAAGATATAGAATGTAGGGAAATAGATGGTGACATCTTGAAAAATGTCCATATTGCAGAGGAGGAAGTGCTGGGTGTCTTGAAATGCATAAAAGTGGATAAATCCCGAAGATCTGATCAGGTGTACCCTAGGACTCTGTGGGAAGGTAGGGAAGTGTTTGCTGGGCCTCTTACCGTTATATTTGTATCATCGATAGTCACAGGTGAGGTGTTGGAAGACTGGAGGTTGGTGGTGCCACTGTTTAAGAAAAGTGGTAAGGACAAGCCAGGGAACTATACAAACATGAGGACTGCAGATGCTGGAAATCAGAGGTTAGATTAGAGTGGTGCTGGAAAAGCACAGCAGGTCAGGCAGCATCTGAGAAGCAGGTAAATCAATGGTTCGGATAAAATCCCTTTATCAGGAAACCTGATGAAGGGCTTTTGCCCGAAACACTGATTTTCCTGCTCCTTGGATGCTGCCTGAACTGCTGCGCTTTTCCAGCACCACTCTAATCTAAACCCAGGGAACTATAGACCAGTGAGCCTGACCGTCAGTGATGGGCAAGTTGTTGGAGGAAATCCTGAGGGTCAAGATGTACATGTATTTGGAAAGGAAAGGCAAGGACTGATTAGGGCTAGCCAACATGACTTTGTGCATAGGAAATCATGTCTCACAAATTTGATTGAGTTTTTTGAAGAAATAACAAAGAGGAGTAATGAGGGCAGAATGGTTGACATGATCTATACGGACCTCAGTAAGGCATTTAACAAGGTTCCCCATGGGAGATTGGTCAGCAAGGTTAGAGCTCATGGAATACAAGGAGAACTCGCCATTTGGATACAGAAGTGGCTCAAAGGTAGAAGACAGAGGATGGTTGTTTTTCAGACAGGAAGCCTGTGACCAGTGGAGTGCCACAAGAATCGGTGCTAGTAAGTTTGCAGATGACGCCAAAATTGGAGGTTAGTGGACAGCGAAGAAGGTTATCTCAGATTACAACAGGATCTTGATCAGATGGGCCAAAGGGCTGAGAAGTGGCAGATGGAGTTTAATTTAGATAAATGGGAAAACAAATCTTAGCAGGACTTATACACTTAATGGTAAGGTCCTAGAGAGTGTTGCTGAACAAAGAGACCTTGGACTGCAGGTTCATAGCTCCTTGAAAGTGGAGTCGCAGGCTGAAAGGATAGTGAAGAAGGCACTTTTCCATTAAAGTAGTCCTCCTTCTATGAAATCTAATCAACTCATATCATTCCCCAGAACCAGACTGAGGAACTATATTGATGAGGAAAATTCTCCTGAAAATATCTTAGAAATCCTTTCCCCTCCCTACTCTTTACACCATTAATGTTCAAGTTTATGTTAAGATAACAGTAGTTCCAATTATCATTTTGCTATAGTTTTTGTATTGCAATATTGCTCTTCTATCTTTTCCAGTAGTTGCTGGCCTGTGGTTTACAGTTATCTGTATTGTTACTTAACTCCAAACAAATACTTTTCATCTTTCACTCGAACAGTACATCCCCTTTCTCCAGTTCTGTGATAATCTCCTGAATTGCAGGCAATCACCCACCCCTTTCTATAAACACTTTTACCCTCATAACAGATCATTGCACTGTACTGTAAATAACATTAGCACCACAGAAATGCTAGACTATGACCATCACCAATAAGAGACAATCCAGCCACCGCCCCTTGACATTTAATTGTGTTACCCTTACAGAATCCCCTTTGTCAACATCCTGGGGTCACCATTGACCAGAAACTCAACTAGATTCAGTATATAAACACAGTGGCTACAAGGGCAGGTCAGAGGCTAGAAATACTGCAGCGAGTGACTGACCTCCTGACTCCCCAAAGCCTGTCCACGATCTGCAAGGCACAAGTCAGGATTGTGATGGAATGCTTTCCACTTGCTTGAATGAGTGCAACTTCAACAACATTCAAGAAGCTTAACGCCATCCAGATCAAAGCAGCTGCTTGATTTGCATTGCATCCACAAGCGTCCACTCCACCAACACTCAGTAGCAGCAGCATGTACCTGCAAGATGCACTGCAGAAATTCAGCAAAGATCCTCAGACAGCACCTTCCAAATCCATGACCACTTCCACCTAAGGACAAGGGCAGCAGATATAAGGGAACACCACCACCCTTCAAGTTGCCTCCAAGCCACTCACCATCCTGACTTGGAAATATGTTGTTGTTCCTTCACTGTTGCTGGGTCCAAATCCTGGAATTCCCTCCCTGATGGCATTCTGAATTAATCCACAGCAGGTGGACTGCAGCAGCACAAGAAAGGCAGCTCACCACCACCTTCACGAAGACAACTAGGAATGGGCAATAAATGCTGGCTAGTCAGTGATGCCCACATCCTACAAATGAATTAAAGAAAATTGAATTATGCATTGTCTTACATTTCTGTTATTACAAAAGGTACAGCATTAGACTTATTATGAGCAAAGTATCGGGAGATACACTTGTATTAGCATCTACTAAAAGATTGTGTTATTTTCACAGTAATATGGGGATCTATTTCATTTTATATATTTTTGTTTGAATTACTTATTAGCTATAATTGTATTTGTGGTTTATTTGTGATTAGTGTGTATACAACTGGCCAAACTGTAATTAACAAAAATTCTATTTGAATAATAATTCTATTGCTTTTTGATTTAGGCTATTAAATTAGAACCGATGTTGCTTGACAGCTATTGGCAGAGACATTTCCTTTATCTTCTTCAGTTGAGAATATCTGATGCACTAGATGATCTTAATTTTGTACTTAAACACAATAGAAATCATGCAGGTACAGTAATTAAATTGTTTAATTCCTACTTTTCATTTTTAGTGGTATTGTTCCATTTGATCAAGTGTCCAACTGGAAGAAAGCACATTTAGAAATTTAATTATGCGGGATTTATAATTCTAGATAAATAGACATAACTTCTCTGGCATTATTGTTAGCTTCCAAAAATATTATTCATTCATATATTAACAATAGGAAATAAATAATTTAAAGTTGGATATAATTTTAAGTTGTAGTTTTTCATCAGAATTTTCAATTTTCAATTTGCATTAAAATAAACTTTATCTTATGTATGGGGTTTTGAATGCATATTTCACAAAATTACATATAGCTTCTATAAAGTTAATATCTTTTTTTTACTGCTAGATGCCTACACTTCAAAGGGAGACATTTATAGAAATAAAGGGGATATCACAATGGCAATCATAAATTATTCTCAGGGCCTCAAATGCAGACCTGATGCTGATATCTATTTCAAGAGAGCTGAGATGTATGAAAAAAACAATGACCTACTTTTAGCTATGGAAGATTATTTTATGGTAAGTTTATTTGCTTTTGAAGATATTTCATAGATATGAATTTGACATTTTTTCTGCAAGTGAGTTGATCACATAAATTTTCTCTTTGTAACCATTTCCCCAGGTTTTTCCTGTTATTTTTAAATAGAGTCATAAATCAGCAAAATTTAATGTCAAGTTGTTTCAAAATGTTTTCACTTTTGATTGTCAGAACATATGAAGGGAAAATAAAAAAAAGGTTAGATAGAAATGGTAACAAAATGGAAAGCAGAGGATAGGGTTTGATGACAGTTATAATTTGTTAGATTTGTATAAAATGGTACATTTGGTGGGAAGAATACCGAGGCTAAAATCTCCTTGGAAAATAAATCTCTAAGTTGGACAATCTCTTTACTTGCTCATTTTACTTTGCTCATTCTCATGTTATTACTTGTACTCATGAGTTGTTCAGCTACCTCAGACCCAATACCGTTGTTGTCAGACTGATAGCCCTTGACATCTGTATCTGGTCACAAATTCACAAACCAATCAGCAAACTGTTGCTGACGAAACCTCACTTTGTATTTAACTATTTTACATGTCATTTGCTCTTACACCTTCTCCTACTGCTTGCTAAGCAACGGTGTAAATAGGATTTACAATGTGTTTCAGCTACAGTATCTGCTTTTCAACAATACAGTAATCCCTCCCTCAGTTGCTGTGAAACAGTCCTTTTTCCAATCCAGTCCATATCGAAAAATGAAGTGAGAAAAAAAATGCCCTCTTTACAATGTTTGTTTTTTATTTGTCAGAAAAAAGGTATCAAATATTCATAATGTAACACTGTTTTGAACATCTATGCCCAAACCATTACTTCAAGTGATCACTCTTCCTTTATGTACTCCTCATGATGCTACCCCGTGACTTCAGAAGAAATAAAGACAACCGCTCATATCTCTGTATTGACTGGTCAGTGTGATCTGAAACTGTGATTGCTGATTATAATGATTTATGAGCTGCACAGTGATAAGAAGCTGGAGCAATTTGAACACCCTAACTCCAGGCCTCATCTCTCCATTTCACTTCTTATGGCCCACCCACAATTTCGTGTTAGCAGTGAGCTTAGGTAGCATTATTCTACACTTCATAACATCACACAATGATCACGATGCAGATGAAAGCTGTTCAGCTCATCATTCCTTCTGGCAGTAAGACCCTGAAAAGTTAAGAGTTATTCAATTTTCCTGCACCATTCGGAGCAAGCAGTCCATTGTTGGGAACCAGCCTGCATTCACCTGATTACCTCATCACATGTTTTCATGTAGGTTGGCACTTTTTACATGGAAGTAGGCAGTAGAAAAGCCGAGAACAGAATGGCATTCATGTTAAAGCAGTCTCCTCCAATTTCTCACCAGCGATGTGTTTGCGAATGAGTTCAAATATCTTCTGCTACTTCTTCAGAGTTGTCCTCTTCTACCTTAAAGCACTTCACAGGAGTGAATATAATTTGAATATGGTTAAACGTAATTTGACACCAAATCTTAAAAAGATAATATTTGTGCTAATGGCCAAATACTTGGTCAAAGGAGTAAATTTTAAGAAGTACGTTAAAGAAGGTTCAGAAGAAAGCTTCCATAGACTATCCCAGAGTTTAAAACTATTGCATCAGTTCTGGTCACCCTACTATACTGCGTGCAGTCCTGGTTGCCCTACCATAGAAAGGATGTTATTAAACCAGAAAGAGTGCAGAAAAGATTTATTAGGATGCAACCCAGACTGGTAGGTTTGAGTTATCAGGAGAGGTTAGATTGGCTGGGACATTAGAACATAGGAGACTGAGGGTGACCTTATGGAGGTCTATAAAGTCATGAGATTAGACAAGGTAGATAGCCAACAGCCTTTCCCGTTGCTAAGGGAGTCTAAAACTAGAGACCTTAGATTTAAGATGAGAGGGGAGAGACAGGAAAAAGTCCAGCGGGGCATTTTTTTCACACAGAGGGTGGTGAGTGTCTGGAACAGGCTGCCAGAGATGGTGTTGGAAGCAAGAACAATTTTGTCATTTAAAAAAGCATTTTAACAGATACATAGTTGGGATAGGAATGGAGGAATGTGGACAAAATGCCTGGCAAATGGGACTGGTTTAATTGTGAAAACTGGACAGCATGGGCAAGTTGGGGTGAAGGGCCTATTTCCATGCTGTAGACCTAAAAAAGAGACCATGGCAACTGAAGGCACAACCAGTGGTGGAGGAATTAAAATCAGGAAAGCTGAAGAGGTCAGAATTAGTTGAGCAAAGATATCTTTTGTGGCTGAGGAGATTATGGAAAAAGGACAAAACCAGGACTAATTCAGAAGAAAAATTAGTATTTTAAAATCAGAAGTCAGTGCAAGTTAAACATGTACAAGAAAATGTTTTGATTGAGTATGTGGATGTACCACTACAGAAGGCGCAAAACTGACCTACTTTTGGGCAATAAGGCAGGGCAGGTGACTGAGGTGTCAGTGGAGGAGCACTTTTGGGGCCAGTGATCATAATTCTATTAGTTTTAAAATAGTGATGGAAAAGGATAGATCAGATCTAAAAGTTGAAGTTCTAAATTGGAGGAAGGCTAATTTTGATGGTATTGGGCAAGAACTTTCAAAAGCTGATTGGGGGCAGATGTTCGCAGGTAAAGGGACAGCTGGAAAATGGGAAGCCTTCAGAAATGAGATAATGAGAGTCCAGAGAAAGTATATTCCTGTCAGTGTGAAAGGGAAGGCTGATAGGTATAGGGAATGCTGGATGACTAAAGAAATTGAGGGTTTGGTTAAGAAGAAGAAGAAAGCATATGTCAGGTATAGACAGGATAGATTGAGTGAATCTTTAGAAGAGTATAAGGGCAGTAGGAGTATACTTAAGAGGGAAATCAGGAAGGCAAAAAGGGGACATGAGATAGCTTTGGCAAATAGAGCTAAGGAGAATCCAAAGAGTTTTTACAAATACATTAAGGACAAAAGGGTAACTAGGGAGAAAATAGGGCCCCTCAAAGATCAGCAAGGCAGCCTTTGTGTGGAGCTGCAGGAGATGGGGGAAGATGCTAAACGAATATTTTGCATCAGTGTTTACTGTGGAAAAGGACATGGTAGATGCAGATTGTAGGGGAATGAATGGTGACATATTGAAAAATGTCCATATTACAGAGGAGGAAGTGCTGGATGTCTTGAAATGCTCAAAAGTGGATAGAATCCCAGGACCTGATCAGGTGTACCCTAGAACTCTGTGGTAAGTTAGAGAAGTGATTGCTGGGCCTTTTGCTGATGTATTTGTATCATCGAAAGTCACAGATGATGTGCTGAAAGACTGGAGGTTGGCTAACACGGTGCCACTATTTAAGAGGGGTGGTAAGGACATGCCAGGGAACTATGGACTTGTAAGCCTGATGTTGGTGATGGGCAAGTTGTTGGAGGGAATCCTGAGGGACAGGATGTACATGTCTATGGAAAGGCAAGGACTGATTAGGGATAGTCAACATGGCTCTGTGCATGGGAAATCATGTCTCACAAACTTGATTGACTTGATTTTATGAAGTAACAAAGAAGATTTATGAGGGAAGAGAGATAAACGTAATCTACATGGACTTCAGTAAGGCATTCAACAAGGTTCCCCTTGGAAGACTAGTTAGGAAGGTTAGATCTCGTGGAATACAGGGAGAACTGGCTCAACAGTAGAAGACAAAGGGTGATGGTGAAGGTGGTTTTTCAGACAGGAGGCCTGTGACCAGTGGAGTACTACAAGGATCAGTGCTGGGTCCACTTACTTTTTATCATTTATATAAATGATTTGGATGTGAGTAAGTTTGCAGATGACACCAAAATTGGAGATATAGTGGACAGCGAAGAAGGTTACCTCAGATTACAACAGGATTTGGACCAGATGGGCCAATGGGCTGAGGAGTGGCAGATGGAGTTTAATTTAGATAAATGTGAAGTGCTGCATTTTGGGAAAACAAATCTTAGCAGGACTTATACACTTAATGTTAAGGTCCGAAGACCTTGGAATGCTGGTTCACAGCTCCTTGAAAGTGGAGACACAGGTAGATAGGTTAGTGAAGAAGGTGTTTGGTATGCTTTCCTTTATTGATCAGAGTATTGAGTACAGGAGTTGGGAGGTCGTGTTGCGACAGGACATTGGTTAGGCCAGTGTTGGAATATTGCGTGCAATTCTGGTCTCCTTCCTCTCGGAAAGATGTTGTGAAACTTGAAAGGGTTCAGAAAAGATTTACAAGGATGTTGCCAGGTTGGAGGATTTGAGCTACAGAGAGAGGCTGAACAGGCTAGGGCTGTTTTCCCTGGAGCATCAGAGGCTGAGGGGTGACCTTACAGAGGTTTACAAAATTATGAGGAGCATGCATAGGGTAAATAGACAAAATCATGTCCCTGGGCTGGGAGAGACAAGGACTAGAGGATGTAGGTTTAGGGTGAGAGGAGAAAAATATAAAAGACACCTAACGGGCAACGTTTTCATGCAGAGGGTAGTGTATGTGTGGAATGGGCTGCCAGAGAAAGTGGTGGAGACTAATACAATTGCAACATTTAAAAGGCATCTGGATGGGTATAGGAATAGGAAGGGTTTGGAGGGAAATATGCTGGTTGCAACCATGTGGGACTAGGTCGGGTTGGGATATCTGGTTGGCATGGATGAGATGGAGCAAAGGGTCTGTTTCTGTGCTGTACACCTCTATGACTTTATGACTCTAAATCAATGAGCACAGAGCTGAAGACTGATTGGACCTTTTGTGATAAAAGATTCAGGCAACAGAGTTTAAAATGATCTTAGGATTACTGAGTGGAAGATGTAGCAGTCTGTCCAGGACTGTATTAAAAGTCAAACCTGGTGTGAGAAAAGATTTCTTGAAAGTTTTATGAGCATGACTGAAACAGGGAATAAAACTGTCATATTATGAAGGAGGAGATAACGGTCCTTAGTGATGGTGCAGGTATATACTCAGAGGTTCATCTTGGAGTCAAAATGATAGCAAATAATTTGGTTCAGTCTCAGACAGTTGCCCAGGACAAGAATGGTTAGAAAATGGAGTTTTGGTGGGGACAAAAAACATGATTTCCACCTACTCTATAATTAATTGAAGGAAATATCTTTCCACTGGGCATTTTTGACAAGCAGTCTGACAATTAGTATCAGTGGAAAAGTGAAGAGAGAACATGAGGAATCATCAGTTGCCATCTGCATGCACATGAAAACTGATGTATTTTTGGATGATCATGTCTCTAACTGTGTCCGAGGCTGCACATGTCAGTAATGATGAGGGTAGATAATGCAACATGATCATGGTTTCACATTATGTCATTTATAACTTTGATTGTAAACTGTTTACTAATGGAAGCTGTGGAAATTTGTATTATTTGTGAAGATTATTTGTAATACCTCACCTTGCGCTTTACGTAAAGTCGTGCAAAAGGTTGTAAAACCCAATCGGAAAGAAAATTGGGCAGTAATATAATAATAATTTTTCAATGTTGCTATTTCAGCAAAAAAAAACATTGCTGGGAGATATCAGCTGTTTGTACAGAGGATTTGAGCAATAGGGAGAGGCTGAAAAGGCTGCGGCGATTTTCCCTGGAGTGTCGGAGGCTAAATGGTGACCTTATGGAGATTTATAACATTATGGGGTACAAATGAAATAGCTAAAGTCTTTTTTTTTTCCCAGGGTGTGGGAGTCCAAAACTAGAGGGCACAGGTTTAAGGTGAGAGGGAAAAGATGTAAAAAGGACCTGAGGAGTAGCTTTTTGACGCAGACAGTGGTGCATGTCTGGAATGAGCTGCCAGAAGAAGTGGTGGCGATGGGTACAATTACAATATTTAAAAGGCATTTGGATGGGTATATGAATAGGAAAGGTCTAGAGGAATATGGGCCAAATGCTGGCAAATAGGACTTGGTCAGATTGGGATGGCTGGTTGGCATAGACGAGTTGGACCAAAGGTCTGTTTCCCGGCTATATGACTCCATATGATTTTAGTCACCAGTTATTTTAAATAGTCAGAAAATCATGTGGAAAATATACCCAAATTTCTGATGCAGGCTTTCAGTTGATGAGGCTCCCCAGTACAAAGTTAGAAACATGCCATAATGGACTAATTTATTCAAAGTGCAATTCAAACATGGTAAGCATAGAAGCTTTATGAAACAGAAAATTAATGATGATTACACTTTTTTGAAACAGAATACTTTGGAATGAGGGTGCAAGATTACTTTAAAAAGAAACCCTCTGAACTTATCACTTCTCTAAAAATTGTTTATTCATAGAATATAGTACTATGTATATAATATATTTGGATGCTAAATTAGTTGACCAATTACTGATCGAAATATGCAAAAATACCATGATTCAGATACCATGTATTTTTTATATATTTTATTGTAGGCTTTTAGTTTGAACCCAAAAAGAACAGATGCTTTGATGAAACGTGCTTTATATTATTTTGAGAATTCCACCTGGCAGTTAGCAATTCAGGATCTTACAACACTAATCAAACAGGAACCTGGCAATGCTAAAGCCAGGTAAGTTACAATAGAATTTTAAAAATGCATTTAAACATTAGTCAAATAATCAACTGTACCTAGGAACTCAGATTCTGGATTAGTGGTGCTGGAAGAGCGCAGCAGTTCAGGCAGCATCCAAGGAGCTTCCTAGGAGCTGCCAATGTGATTAATTTCCACTAGAGTTCTTTTAATCACTTGCTATAAGATTTTTTGGAAGATTGGTTGAAACTTGGAGTATTGTCTTAAGTGGTTTCTCAGTATTTTTTCTGCAGATCATGGTTCAAAGAGCAAAGGATGGTAACTATTTATTAAGGAGAAAGTGAGGTCTGCAGATGCTGGAGATCAAAGTTGAAACTTTATTGCTGGAATAGCACAGCAGGTCAGGCAGCATCCAGGGAACAGGAGATTCGACGTTTCGGGCACAGGCCCTTCTTCAGGAATGAGAAGGGCCTGTGCCCGAAACGTCGAATCTCCTGTTCCCTGGATGCTGCCTGACCTGCTGTGCTGTTCCAGCAATAAAGTTTCAACTAACTATTTATTAAAACCAGCAGGATGTACTAGATGCCATAAGATTGTAAAATAATGCTGAATATTTGTAATAAAGCTTTTTTGTACATTAAAAATGTATGATTGTTGTTACTTATATAACCTTTAATGCACTAGTAGTTAAAATGATTATGATTTTAAAAACTTGCTGAATTTTAAGTATTGTTTTAAAGAAAACTTCATCCTGGTAAAGCTTTCTTCTTTTCCAGGAGGGAAGTGCAATGTTTTTTGAGACAGAAGCAATACAGGAGAGTTTATAATTTGTTTAAAATTGCTCTTAGTCATCATCAGTTACAAATCACACAATACCAGGTTATGGTCCAACAGGTTTATTTGGAAGTACAAGTTTTGATTTTTAACTTTGATTTTGTGATTTTTAACTTTGTCTATCCCAGTCCAACACCAGCTCTCCACATCATCATCAGTTACAGCAAAGTAATCTCTGATACATCTGCTCTTCCCAATGGCTATACAATAGGCCCTACAAGACCCTTCATATAAATGTTACATAAGGGCTCAACAGTGATAATTTCCTTCTCATAACAGCTAAATATTCATCCAATTTTCACTCTGAAGAGTGAAGAAAAGAAGTGAGGTATCACTGGGTTGGAGGGAGGCTAGATGCAGTAAAAACTAAGGGCAGAATTTCTCTGTTTCCTTGATCAACATGGGCAATGGTGAGAATTGTGAGAAAATATGACAAGAATGAAAGAAAATTAATGTCTCTTCATCAACTTGTCCTTGAATGTTACATGAACAATGTCCTCTTCCATCTTCATCCGTCAAAGTTAGCAAAGGGAAACCACGAGCCTCAACCATTATCATGGCTGTACTTGCATCAACTCAGACTGCACTTTAGCTTTTCAGAACTTCACTTTGGAGAACAGAGGAATTTCTGATTCACATGCTCCTGCCAGGCTGGGTTGTGCACACAGGAATGCAATCATCCAATTACGTCTGTACAGGATTCATCTTATGACTCTTAGCTTCATTTCTTAGTGCTCATTTACTTTCTGCACATTTGGATTTGTAGAGCTTTTTAGCCAGAAAGCAAGAATGTGGAGAAGAATGTGATTGACAGTTATAGAGTGGAGTTGCTGCATGCAATAGTCAGATCGATAGCCAACAAGCTTTGGTGAAATATGTCTGTGGTGGCAGAACTAGGGTGAGTGTGAATTATCAGAGAGAAAGTGTGGCCCTTGCCCTTGTAGAACACAGCACATCACTGACCATTTTCCTGTATTGCTGTGCATTTTGTCTGATCTTCCCTCATCTTCAAATGTTTTCCTAAAGTCTGCTTGTTTTTCAATGTCAAGTCATTAAAAGACATTTCCTGCAGATAAGCATCCAAATTATCCTTGGTAAAAATTGATTTCACCTCAAATTCACAATATATATCAATGTTTTGGAAGTGGGGAACCAAACACAATATTTCCAAATTTGTGGATGAAAAACAGCTAACTGGATGTGTACATTTTGAAGAAGATGTAAAGTTGCTTCAGGAGGATTTTTACAGGCTTAGTGAATGGGCAAGAACATGGCAGATGGAATATAATATGGAAACATGTGAGATTATCCTCTTTGATAGGAAAAACAAGTGTACAATGTACTTTTTAAATGGTAAGAGATTGGAAGGTGTAGTTGTATGAGAGGACTGGGTGCCCTTGTCAATGCTACTAACAAGCAAGTGCAGCAAGATATTAGGAAGGCTAATGGATTGTTGGCCCTTTCATGCAAGAGGATGTGATTGGGAGCAGTGAAGACTTGCTTCACTTTTATGGGAGCTGAGTTAGATCACATCGTGAGGACTGTTCAGTTTTGATCACTTTGCCTCAGGAAAGATATTTTGTGGATCAAGGAATCCTTGATCTCTTTAGTGTTGAAGGTAAGGATGGACGAGACAAGGGCAAGGGACTTAAAAAGATATTTTAGGTAGAGAAAAGAAGCAGAGTTATATTTGCATTTCAGGTTCCATGGAATAAGTGAACGTTTTTTTCATAAATGAGAGTATGATTTAATAATGTCAGTTTGTAGTTGAGTCAGACCTGATAGTAAATGGCTAAAACAGTTGGTCACCTATTATCCATTCATACTTGCATCACTCAGACTTAAGGAAGTGGAAATAAAGGCTGATCCTGATGAAATGACCAGGTAAGCAAGAGTAATCTAATCTGGATGAAGGTGTCAAATGTGGAGCTGAGAGCGGTTAAGCAGATCACTAGCTACAGAAATGTTATCATGAATGGAGGGCCAAAGCTAAACAGTTGTGACTTTGGAAGTTCAGTTGTAAATGACTTGGAAGATGAATTAGAAGGGAGATATTTCTAACATTCAGTTTAGGTGGATAGGTTTCCCCAAAATAAAATGAAAATCATTGCTTCCAACCCCCACATCAAAGCCTGCACATTTGCCACAAATTTTATCCTCTTTCTTGCACACAGTTCAAACTGAATCAGACTGTTTCTAACCTTAGCTGTCATAACTTACTCAAACCTCCACTGCTATCCCAATCTATCTGAAACCCTTGTCCATGATGTTGTCACCTCCAGAATGACTGTTCCAGTATACTCGAGACTGAATTGCATCCACTGCCTTCTGTGGCTTTTAGCTCATTCAAAGCACTGCTGCCCACATCCCATTGCACATAAGGCAATGCTACAGCTGGGATTGTTATCTCCTGTACTTTGGGATAGCCTGGAGTCAGTCTTTGGGTGGAGACAGAGGTGGGCTGATGCTGAGGTGGCCAGTTTCTGTATTTGCAGCGATACCGACCCTGTTCTGCAGATCAAATCACCTTCACCATCCTATCTTTTGGCCGTAATCCACCCTTCCCCTTCCACCCTTGAAGGATAGACACATGCATGATCGACCTATTCATTTCCAGGTATCCTGTTATGATTCACAGTAATGTTTCTTCAAATTTTCCATGTTAGGATTTATCGTGGACAGGCATATACGAAACAAGGAATGCACAAGGAAGCAATTGAGGATTTGTTTACTGCTATCCACTTGGATCCCAACAACTGGGTGGCTTTCTATCACAGAGGCTGCTTGCTGAGAAAGATTCAACCACAGCAAGCTCTACAGGACTTCAGTGTTTCAGGTATAATGCAGACTTAAATATGCGAATGGTTATACAAATATTTGCAGAAGTGGATTTTTCCAATAGTTACATTTGTGACTAAAGCCAAAAATGTCAAATGTTTATAGTTTTATGTAAGTTATTTTTTACACAAATGTTATTGATTGCAAGAAAATAGACTGTGGCGTTCTCTGGTCAAATAAGCTAGGCAAAAGTGAGGAGTGCAGATGCTGGAAATCAGAGTTTAGATTGGTGGGGATGAAGGTGATAGGTCAGAGAGGAGGGTGGAGCGGATAGGTGGGAATGTAGATTGGCAGGTAGGACAGGTCATGAGAACAGTGCTGAGCTGGAAGGTTGGAACTGGGGTTTGTGGGGCGAGGGGAAATTATGAAACTGGTGAAGTCCACATTGATGCCCTGGGGTTGAAGTGTTCCAAGGCGGAAGATGAGGCGTTCTTCCTCCAGGCATCGGGTGGTGAGGGAGCAGCGGTGGAGGAGGCCTAGGATCTGCATGTCCTTGACAGAGTGGGAGGGAGAGTTGAAATGTTGGGACACAGGGCGGTGTGGTTGATTGGTGCGGGTGTCGAGACCGCATCGGGAGCAACGGATACAATAAATGATATTAGTGGATGTGCAGGTAAAACTTTGATGGATGTGGAAGGCTCCTTTGGGGCCTTGGATGGAGGTGAGGGAGGAGGTGTGGGCGCAGGTTTTGCAATTCCTGCAGTGGCAGGGGAGGGTGCCAGGATGGGAAGGTGGGTTGTTGGGGGACGTGAACCTGACCAGGTAGTCACAGAGGGAACAGTCTTGCGGAAGGTGGAAAGGGGTGGGGAGGGAAATATATCTCTGGTGATGGGGTCCATTTGTAGGTGGCGGAAATGTCAGTGGATGATGTGGTTTATGCGAAGGTTGGTAGGGTGGAAGGTGAGCACCAGGGGGGGTTCTGTCCTTGTTACAGTTAGAGGGGTGGGGTTTGAGGGCAGAGGGGCCGGATGTGGATGAGATACATTGGAGGGCATCTTCAACTACGTGGGAAGGGAAATTGCGGTCTCTAAAGAAGGAGGCCATCTGGTGTGTTCTGTAGTGGAACTGGTCCTCCTGGGAGTAGATACAGCGGAGGTGGAGGAATTGGGAATACAGATGGCATTTTTGCAGAAGGTAGGGTGGGAAGAGGTGTAATCCAGGTAGCTGTGGGAGTCAGTGGGTTTGTAAAAAATGTCAGTGTCAAGTTGGTAGTCCTTGATGGAGATGGAGAGCGAGGTGTCAGAGATGGTCCAGGTGAATTTAAGGTCAGGGTGGAATGTGTTGGTGAAGTTGATGAACTGCTCAACCTCCTTGCAGGAGCACGAGGTGGCACTGATGCAGTCATCAATGTAGCGGAGGAAGAGGTGGGGATTGCTGCCAGTGTAACTACGGAAGATGGACTGTTCTACGTAGCCGACAAAGAGACAGGCATAGCTGGGGCCCATACGGGTTCACATGGCTACCCCTTTGGTCTGGAGGAAATGGGAGGATTCGAAGGAGAAATTGTTAAGAGTGAGGACCAGTTCAGCCAAACGAATGAGAGTGTCGGTGGAAGGGTACTGTTGGGGATGTTGGGAGAGGAAAAAACGGAGGGCTTGGACGCCCTGGTCACGGCAGATGGAGGTGTAGAGGGATTGGATATCCATGGTGAAGATGAGGCGTTGGGGGCCGGGGAAACGGAAGTCTTGGAGGAGGTGGAGGGCGTGGGTGGTGTCTCGAATGTATGTGGGGAATGTGGGGACTCTAATCTAAACTCTGGTCAAATAAGCTGTTAATGGTAAGAGATGCTGATCTTGATGAACATTTAGTTATCAAGGATTCTCAGGAGCATGTGGTAATGCGTATTCCAGAATGATGTCTGCTAGTGGGCCTTTCCATCTTCCTGCTTGTGGATGCTGGATTGCTATTAGATCATTTGATTTAAATATGGACTTTGGAAACCTGCACCATTTCAAACACATCAGGCACTGCCACCTTGCAGGGTCTGAAAAATCCTGTTCTAAATGCGAGAGAGTGAGTTATGGTTTTGTTACCCCTTTGGTCCTTTTATAAAAGGACTAAAAATGTCTTTTGAGACTTAATTTTTTTTGGCCAACTTACATTATTGCAGTGCAAATCCTGAGGTAGGAGTTCTTCTGTAGGAATAGCAAACTATATTTACTACCACTATTTCTACAGGTTTCTGAAAGTTTAAGTTTATCAGGGTTTTGTAGCAGGCAATCCTGTCTTTGGCCTCACTTTCTCCTGACCAAAGGCTCCATCCGTTTTGAGATCATTTCAACAAAATAATTTAGGAAGACAACTAAATAGGTTAGGGAAGACTAGACATTACACATGCATTTGATGTATGAGCAAAGATAATTGATTATTTTTCTTGGTTATTCTTTGAGAGAATAATAGACCCATGGAAACACTTACATGGTGAATGCTCTTCTATATCTTTTGTGTGAAAGCTGAATCAGTTCCTGGTTAGGATGAAGAAGGTTGGTTTAAATTCAAAAACGGTGCCAGAAGCAGAGAGTAGGCATAAATGGATCATTTTCAGATTGGCACACACAGTGCCAAAGAAATTGGTGCTGGGGTTAAACTATTTACTGTATATATCAATGACTTGAATGAAGGGACTGAATATCTGTTTGTTAAAATTTGCTGATGACATGATGAGAGGTTTCAAAGTAAGTTATGAAGAGGACATAATAAGTCGGCGAAGTGATATCGATAGATTAAGTGAGTGAGCAAAGATTTAGCAGATGATGTATAATGTAGGAAAATGTGAACTTGTCTACCTTCGCAGGAAAAATTAAAAAATAACAGCATATTATTGACATAGAGAGAGACTGCAGAATTCTGCTTTACAGAGGGAACTTGATGTCCTGGTACGTGAAACACAAAAAATTAGCATGCAGATTAGGAACCCAAATTAAATTTTGTCATTTAATGCAAATGGAGTGGAATATAGAGGAAGTGATGTTTTGCTGTGGTCATATAGGATTTTGATGAGACCATGCCTAAAATACCCAGAAATATTTTGTTTTGTTCCTGAAGAAAGGCTAAAATTGCATTAGAAACATTGCAGGGAAGGTTCACTTTAACTGATGAAGTGTTTATCTTAAAAGGATAGGATGGATTGTTTGGTCCTATCTCCAATGGAATTTAGAGGATTTAGAGGTGATTTCACTGAAACATGTAAGATCAAAAGTGAACCCGTTAGGTAGATGATCTAGAACCAGGGGAAACAATTTACAACTCAAGGTTCTCTCATTTAAGGTAGAGATGTGGAGAAATCTTTGTGGGTCTGTGGAATTCTCTTCCCCAGAAAGCAGTGGAGGCAGAGTCATTAAATATTTTAAATTCAGCAGGAGATGGATTCTTGACTAACAAAGGAACCAACAGGTATTAGGGGTACACAGGAAACTAGAGTTAGGGCTAGTTATTGAATGGTGAAGCAGATTGGAAGTGCTGAATGGCCTTCTGCTGTTCCTAATTTGTACGTTTGTATGATCTATTTAGATTTCCAGAAAGCCTTTGACAAGATGCTATACAAGAGGCTGGTAAGTAAGATAAGAGCCCTTGCTATTAGGGACAAGGTACTGGCATGGATAGAGGATGCCTGAATAGGAGATAGATGGAGGCAGAAGGCAGAGAGGAAGGGTAAAGCATTTTTCAGGATGGCAGTCAGTGACTAGTGGAATTCCACAGGGGTCAGTGTTGTCAGAAATTCATTGAGATGACAATATAAAAGGATAAAATAAAAACATTTGCTGAGCATAGATTATAAAATATTTTTTCGTTTATTCTTGGGATGTGCACATTGCTGTTTAGCAGCATTTTATTGCCATCCCAGCTGCCCTTGAGAAGGTGGTGGTGAGCTGCCTTCTTGAATCACTACAGTGTACAGGTTGCAGGTAGACCCACATTGCCATTAGAGAAGGAATTCAAGGATTTTGACCCAACAACAGTGAAGGAACAGCAATATATTTCCAAGTCAGGACTGTGAGTGGCTTGGAGGGGAACTTGCAGGAGACGGTGTTCCCATGTATATGCTGCCCTTGTCCTTCCAGATGAAAGTTGTCATGAGTTTGGAAGGTGCTATCTAAGGATCTTTGCTGAATTTCTGCAGCGCCCCTTGTAGATAGTAACACTGCTACGGCTGAGCATCGGTGGTGGAGGGAGTGGGTGGACATGATGTGATGCCAATTTACTTGGCTGCTTTATCCCGGATGATGTCAAGCTTCTTGAGTGCTGTTGGAGCTATGCCAATCCAAACAAGTCCGAGTATTCCATCACATTCCTGGCTTGTGTCTTGTAGATAGTTGACAGGCTTTGGGGAATCAGGAGATGAGTTACTTACTACAGTACTCCTAGCCTCTGACCTGCTCTGGTAGCCACTGTGTTTATGTGACAAGTCCAGTTGAGTTTCTGGTCAATGGTAACCCTGAGGATATTAATAGTGAGGAATTCTGTGATGGTAACCAATTTAATTTAACAAGGGCGGCACGGTGGCACAGCAGTTAGCACTGCTGCCTCATAGCACCAGAGACCCGAGTTCAATTCCCGCCTCGGGCAACTGTCTGTGTGGAATTTGCACATTCTCCCCATGTCTGCGTGGGTTTCCTCTGGGTGTTCCAGTTTCCTCCCACAGTCCAAAGATGTGCAGGTTAGGTGAATTGATCATGGTAAATTGCCCATAGTGTAAGTGAAGGGGTAAATGTAGGGGAATGAGTCTGGGTGGGTTGCTCTTGGAGGGTCAGTGTGGACTTGTTGGGCCGAAGGGCCTGTTTCTGCATTGTAAGTAATCTAAAAACTTCATTGAATGTCAAGGGGCAGTGATTAGAGTCTCTTACTGGAGGTGGTCATTGCCTTTGCGTTGCATCTGGATAGTGTCCAGATCTTGTGGCATTTGAACATGGACTGCTTCAGAATTGGAGAAGTTGTGAATAGTGCTGAATATTGTGTAATCATTGGCACACATCCCCACTTCTGACCTTATGATGGAGGTAAGGTCATTGATGAAGCAGCTGAAGATGGTTGGGCATAGGATACTGCCCAGAGGAACTCCGACAGAGATATCCTGGAGCTGAGATGACTGACTTCCAATAACCATGGCCATTTTTCTCTGTGCCAGGTATGACACCAACCAGTGGAGGGTTTACTTCCATTAGCCATTGATTCCAGTTTGCTAGGGCTCCTTGACACTCAGTCAAATGCAGCCTTGTTATCAAGGGCTGTCATTCTCAATGCACCAATCATACGGAAGGGGCCCTTGAGCCTATCGAGTCCGTACTGTCAAAAATATACTACTACCCATACTAGTCCCAATTTTCCGCACTAGATCCATACCCTTGAATGTTATGACAGTTCAAGTGCTCATTCAAGTATCACTTAAAGGGTGTGAGCTTTCCTGCCTCAATTACCCTCCCAGCAGTGCATTCCAGACCCCACCACCCTCTGGGTGAAAAGAGTTTTCCTGAAATGCCATCTAAACTTCCTGCCTTTCACCTAAAGTTATGCCCCGTTGTTATTGACCCTTTGACTAAGGGGAACAGATCATTTCATGTTGGAGAGTGGAGGACCAGAAAGTAGCAAATACACAAGAAGGCAGGATTAGAAGAGGGAGTGGAATGGGATAGGAAGAAACTTCCAGAGAGGTGTTTTGTATCACTGAAAAGAAGCAAAAAGATTTCTTGTTTAGATGTGATATGGAAAAAAAAATACTGATCTGATTGTTGTGATAAAACAAATCAACTCATTTTTGTAAGAAGAGAAACAAATCCACATTGATGAGAAATGTTCTTCTCCTATCAGTTTCTGAGGTAACCTTACACAGGTGGGAGAAGAATATGGGACATGTTTGACACTTTGACACCTTGTCTCCCTTCAATCTTACATTCATTCTTGCTGAAAGTCATGCTATATGCTCTCCCACACATAGGTTATGCACCTCTCAGTTTGTTGAAGAAATACCAATCTTCGAAACCCACTGTGATCCTGCAAACTTTACTGGAATCAGTGGAATAGTGGCATGTGCATCTCTGCACTGTCACCCCTTCACTTTTTTCACCGATATGTCTAAATGCTGCATAGAAATCTTAGAATTAAAGTAACTAATAAACAAGACAGACTTTTCATTTGATATAATAGTTTGATTAACAAGCTTATCTCCCTTTCTTTACAGTGCTTATCAATGAAGATGTTGAGAATTTGGAATCATTTTTGCATCGTGGTATTTTGTACACTGAACGTGGCGAGTGGCACGCAGCAATATATGACTTTGAAAGCGTACTCAAGCTTGACAGGTACACTGTTTGAACCTTCTTCCATTGTTAATCACTTAGCTGATTGTATCAGAAAAGTAATAAGACATCATTTCTGAACTATATCTACAGGCATGTACAATTAATTCTTACTGTTCATATAAGCCATGGGGTTTGTATAAAGCTACATATGGACTATATACTGGTGAATCCTGTCACCAAGTGAATGCTCTGTTCAGATAATGCCTTCCTGGAATGTGTTTAGGTGAAGCTGATTGTGTTTGCTGTAGATAATCGATGCGTTGTTGGTTCAGGATTTCCTCTCCTCTGTCTTTACTCTCTGCCTCTGACAATAATTTCTTTAGAAGAAACTGCACCATTTTGTTTTAATTTAGTGACACCAGGTGTAACAGTTCTGGCTGAGCTGCTCCCAGGACTTGAGGTCAACCATAAATCTCCCCTGTGAGGCCTTCGGAATGGCCTTGTAATATATCCTTTGATAAGCGAATGTCAGGCACTTAGACTACATCATCAGTCCAGCTTAGCCCAATTTATAATGTGGCCCATGTAGCATACCACTTTGACAAAGGCACTTGTATAGGGATCCTTGTGTGCACCAGAAACAACTCATTTGGTGCCATCCTAAGTCGCGTCTTTTAGGTGATATGATGCCCATTTGCCAAATTGGGATCACACACGTCCATTGTACAAATTTATCCAGTGGACCCTGTGTGATCCAAATTTGGCTGTCACTGCAGAAAGACAAATATATCATCTGCAGGGTTAGCCAAGCAGCAGCATTATTTAGGGTCACTTAAAGAGTTATAGATGAGCTGCTTTTGACATACCTTTTCTTGTGGGCTAAGTTTGGTGAAGTATTGTGTTTTTGGAGTTGGCTTTTGGTAGTTGGTTCTTTCAGGCAGGAAAAACAGATGAATACCTCAAACACAGGTATATTGTGGCAGTGCATCTTGGTCTACAAATCAACCAGGACGTGGAGTCAAGGACGTATGGGAGGACACTGGCTTCTTCCATGATCCGCTGTTCAGTTGTGGTGACTGAGCTGACTTCTCCTAGAATACTCCTCAGTGATGTCTCTCTGCCACCCTCTGTTTGGCTGAGATGCATTAGCAATGGTGGTGGTAGACATATGAGTGTTGGCATACCGACAAAGAACTAAAGGTTCATCCTCCACTGCTTCTGGTGCTACTCCCAGGAGTGGGGCACTCTGCAATAATAACAATATGCTGGAGGGCAGATTTCTGTATTGCTGAGTGAGCCTGCAAACCCTTTTGAACAATGAATTAGCAATGATAGTAGCAGTCAGAGCTAGCATGGTATTTGCATGCATCTCTATGACTGCAGTCTGGACTTCCATTTGCAGGACTGAAGTATTGGGAGTTTTTCACTCATGCTGCAGTGGATGTTGAAAAGAAGGCCCACAAATAGTCAGGTCTGCAGGTGCAGTTATAAAATTGGCAACCACTTTCACGGTGGAAAGAATGGAAGCCAATGTTGTTGGATGCCATCTATCATGTTGGAGCCAGATAGCTGCATCCTTCCTGATGGGCTCTATTGTGGGTTTGCCAATGCACCAAGCATCTCAGAGTGATCTATAGTCTGCATTTTCTGCTATCCTGCCTTAATGAATTCCTCATCTTAATTCATAATAGCAGAATTCGACTGTGACCTAGCTCACCACATTTCCCCACCATCCCCTGCAAAAAAAAACACATGAACCATCCATTTTCCCTGGCCTGGCTGCAGCCAACTTACAACCAGTGACCCATCACTAAGTGGTTAGAGACTTGAAATATAGCAGAGAACTGTAACACGTTATTATCTTCATTTATCTCAGCAGAATGAAATTCTGTGGAGTCTGTTGCCATACGCTCTGTGATGTGGAGCACCAATCCTCCATTATGATGTGGAGATACAGATTGGACTGAGGTGGGCAAAGTCAGAAGTCATACCACGCCAGGTTATAGTCCAGAGGGTTCATTTGAAATCACAAGCTTTCGGAGAGCTGCTCCTTCATTAGGTGAAGTCACTTCACCCAGCAAAGGAGTAGTGTTCTGAAAGCTTATGATTTCAGATAAACCCTCTGGCCTATAACCTAGTGCCATGTGACTTCTGACTTCCTCCATGATGGAGGGTGTAACTGTGGCAGCACTCCTTTCCTGCTGCAAGTGTCACATTATATCTGGATGTTGTGTCTGCCGTAGATGAAACCTGGAAAGGTGATGAGAGTTTGGTAATGGATTGTCATCACTGGAAGCTGTATGTGTGAATGGGAGTGTGTGAATATTAGGCCTGAGTCCTACATGCTGCTAAAAGCAGCCAAGTGAGTAATGAGGATGTGGTGCATTGAGCAGCAAAAGACACTCTTAATTTGGTGAGTATGGGCCATCTTCTTCCACTCCCTTCTGAGTGTTTTGCTACACTTACAAGGAAATGTTATATTTCCTTCTATTCACTGTAACTGCTCCCTACCGAGCAATATTGGTGAAATTTGGTGCCTTCTCCATTTGGGTGGTACTCTACTTTCCTTCCTCTTTAATATTCTGTTTCAGTTATTGTCATTTTTAAGAGTTGCAGTGCCATCCTATGTTAGGTGGAATAGACTTACCATTAATAGCTGAAGGCTAGCTGGACATGTATTATCTTTGCGTGATCTTGGGCCCCCAGCCTCCATTGTGCAGGGAGGTAGCCAGCAATGTGGGTCATGCCCAAATCATGGTAGTGAGGAGGCAGCACAAAGTTTAGCTGTTGCTTCCCTCAAACAAAACTGGCACTTACACATCAGGAATCATAACCCGCACAACCAGTTAACAGCACAGGCATGTCTTAAGCTCAAATTTCTAAATGTGACATTTGTACTTTATCTGCTATATCACTGTCAAATATGAGTTAATTTAATGACAAATAAGTCCAAGAAAATGTTAGCATGCAAGTGGATGAAGGTCTGTCCTGGGTATGAAGAACTGAATTTTGAAATAGTATGTACATTTATTTTATGTGATTATGTGAAGGAAAAGTTTCATGAGCCATGACTGAGTAGAGTAATTGTTTTCTTCACAAAAGTATCTTCCAGTTTTCCTTCTTCCTTAAAACACCTATGCCCAGTAGATTACTGAAACATTAAGAATTTGTGGGAGAAAAATAAATTAGACTTGTAAAGAGGTATTGGGATCACAATATTGTGATTAAATCCCATCTCTTCACAGTAAAAGGTAAGGTAAAGTCGCCATAATCCCAGAGGACTACAGGGTTGCTCTCTCATTAGACAGAGATGACATGGTGGTGGGTTTAAATTGAGGGTCACCGTGCCTCAGGTGAGGGGTGAGTGAAAAGGCAGGGCCTTGATGGTAATCTCAGCCGGTGTGGGAATTGAACCCATGTTGTTGTTCTTCATGGGGATGCAGGCATCACATGAATTTTGTGTTGCCAACAAACTTAAATAACAGCACTATGCTAATTGTGCTGTTAAGTAGAGGGATGCCTGAGCAGAGGGCACACGATTGTGTGAGGCTACCACCATTTCAAATTAATTACACTACTTTCAGTCAAACAGCACCCCTTAAAAGCAAGATGTGTGTTGGTTGCAGCAGGAACTGGAACTGGTTCAGAAAGAGCTAATGGATTTGGTCCAACAGATCAGATGTATATCTAAAATTTGTCCAACATATTGCTGGAGGTCTTGCAGGAGGTGAATAGAAGGAAAGAGGTCCTTTGTCACTCAATGACCATGGTGTCCTCCAGACAGACACTATGAAAGTAATAAGAATATTAATTCCATTATACAGCCCCAAAACCCTGGATCTATTGTCACAAAAGGTTCAAAGACTATGGCTGGTTAAGGTTAGTGAATGCAAATACACATGCCGTACATTCACAAGTGACTTCTAGCCTTGCTGGAATTGATGCATTAGAACATCTCGTCATTCACCTATTAACAGCCTTTTTCAATCATGACTCAAACTTTGCATTTCTCATCTTATGCCACTGTGACATGCACTGGTAGCTATTCAGCCAAAGCAGGGACTTTATTAAAACACATTGCACACTCATTAACACACCTTGTGAATGCCCCCATAGAAAGGTAGGCTCTAGCCATGATTGGAAAGGACACAACTGAGACCATGACCAGCAGTGGACTGAAACTGTTGAGCTGACAGTTTGTTCCTTTCAAACAACCTTGTTGCATTTTATCCACAATATTTTAAGTTTTATTTGTTGTAGCTCTGATAGGAGGAGTCTACATACTTTAGAAGTAATGTAGGAAGAAGATTTGCAAGTAGAATCACTAGGTCCAAGTGTCCTGCACCAGAATGGAGGGAAATCACAGCACAGATTCCATCCCAGTGGACTGTGGATTTGCTCACAAATCTTTTCTCTAGTGAGGACTCAGATGATGACGTTGGTGGATGGCTGATAGAAAAACACTAATGGGCATGCATAATGAAAGGCTTGGTGCAATGACAAGCCTGCCAGTATAACTAGTAAGAAACATAGAGTAATCCTGCACCAGCTTGACAGGCCTATGTTCAGAACCTTTCCAGTGTGGAAGTGGTTCCCAACTCCACGAGAACAGTTACACACTCCACCATGGTGCAGCATTCCCAGTGTCCCTGCTTCCATTGCCAATACAGCAGAAACTGTCCAGTATCTGCATTGTACTAAAGTCAAGAAATCTCAGCTTGTTGCCGTGCTGATTCAGGCTGCTGCCAGAACTCTGATACCAGGATTCAAAGTGACTTGCCAGGTCTCACATGGTCCTGCAGTCAATGCTGCAGCAGATTAATAAGCTGCTTTAAAATATGTTCCCAGACTGGTGGCAGTCTCAATGTTGAAAACATTGGAGCTCCGATCATTGCCACTGCATCAGTGTCTTTGCTGTTGCCTTTAGGTCAGTCAACTTAGTCTTCTGCAGCTCATTCTAGGGTAACGCAGTGGAGGCTGGACCTTGTAGATCCATAACAGGGCATTCTGCAAGGCCATCTGCAGTCACCCAGAGTAAAAGTCTATAGCCTTCCACTAATATCACACTGCACGGGATAACTGGACCAGGTAAAAGCACCCATAAGGCAGCCACTAAGGGAAAGTTGCTAGGTCACATTTTTTAAGGAATATTGGGTGGGTTGTCAGATAAAATTGGTTTGTATTTGTTATTTTGTGGTGGCTGTTATTTTCAAGGTTGTGTCTAGAGCATGTTATTGTCCATTACAATGAGAAAGCAAGGCATGTGATTGTTAGACATCATGAATTTAGGTTTGTATTCTTTGGAACCAAAGTTAAATCAAGTAATTGCAGAAAGCTAGGTCAGGGAAAAGGTGTTGGTTAACACTGCCCTTTTTCCTACTCTTCTGACTTCTTCTCCACTTCATCCTCCTCCTGCTCTGAGATGCTCATTATATCTCTACTGAAAAGAGCTGTACCTTAATGATGGCCAGGTTGTGGAGGATGAACCAAACCATTATAAATCAGGATACTATCTGCTGAGAGCAAGAAAGCAAGAAGACCATTGCTTCACTCCAAAAAGCTGCTGTTTTGTATAGTAACATGGCTCTCAGCGGCAGCCATGGGTCTGGTCAGGTTGCAGAATGTTATTAGCCATATGTTAAATGGAAGACCCATGTCCCCTGGCAATCATCCTTTGTGCAGACATTGTGGTTCAAATACCAGCAGAGTAAAACCGTCATGTGTGCTGTCAGGATAGTGGGCACATTCATGAGCATGGTGTGCTGAGTATACACTGAGTGGTAACCTTTTCGCTGCTATCCATTTCAGCATTTAGTAGCACCTTCAGCAAATCTACGAGTAAACACTTGATGGCACCATCTGCACATGAAATCTGCAGTTCTGGCAAAAATCACCTGCTTGGTCTTCCTGCTTCATTTGTTCAGAGGGAACACAGTGGCAGTATAGCTTTAAGAATTACTTAGAGTCATTGAAGTGGACAGCATGTAAACAGACCCTTCAGTCCAACTCGGTCATACTGACCAACTATCCTAAATTAATCTAGTTCTTATTTGCCAGCATCCAGCCCATATCCCTCTAAGCCCTTCCTACCCATGTCCCCATCCAGATGCCTTTAAATGTTGTAATTGTACCAGGCTCGAATACTTCCTCTGGCAGTGCATTCCATACACACACCACAGTTTGCGTGAAAACGTTGCCCCTTATGTTCCTTTTAAAATCTTTCCCCTCTCACCCTAAACCTATGCCCCCTAGTTCTGGACTCCTCCACCCCAGGGAAAAGAACTTGTCTATTTATCCTATCCATGCCCCTCATGATCTAATACACCTCTATAAGGTCACCTCTCAGCCTCTGATGCTCCAGGGAAAACAGTCCCAGCCTGTTCAGCCTCTCCTTATAGCTCAAATCCTCCAGCCCTGGCATCATCCTTGTAAATCTTTTCAGAACCTTTTCATGTTCCACAACATCCTTCCAATAGGAAGGAGACCAGAATTGCATGCAATATTCCAAAAGTGGCCAAACCAATGTCCTGCCACAGCATGACCTCCCAACTTCTATACTCAATAAAGGAAAGCATACCAAACATTTGCTTCACTATCCTGTCTACCTGCAACTCGACTTTCAAGGAGCTATGAGCCTGTGCTCTGAGGTCTCTTTGTTCAGCAACACTCCCTCGGACCTTACCATTAAGTGTATAAGTCCTGCTCTGATTTGCTTTTCCAAAATGCCACATCTCGCATTTATCTAAATTAAACTTCATCTGCCACTCCTCAGTCCATTGGTCCATCTGATCAAGATCTCATTATACTCTCAGGTAACCTTGCTGTCCATGACACCTTCAATTTTGGTGTCATATGCAAACTAACTTACCATAACTCCTATGCTCACATTCAAATCATTTACATAAATGATGAAAAGCAGTGGACCCATCACTGATTCTTGTGGCACACCACCGGTTACAGACCTCTGAAAAGCAACCCTCCATCACTACCATCTATCTTCTACCTTTGAGACAGTTCTGTATCCAAATGCTTAGTTCTCCCTATATTCCATGAGATCTAACCTTGCGAACCAATCCCCCAAGATTGGTTGGAAGGAACCTTGTCAAATGCCTTACTGAAGCCCATATAGATCATGTCCACCATTCTGCCTTCTTCAATCCTCTTCGCTACATTTTCAAAAGTTCGTGAGACATGATTTCCCTTGCATACAACCATGCTGCCTATCCCTAATCAGTCCTTGCCTATCCAAATACATGTAAATCCTGTCCCTTAGGATTCCCTCCAACAACATGCCCATGAGCAATATCATACTCACTGGTCTTTGGTCCCTGTCTTTTCCTTACCACCTTTCTTAAATAATGGCACCATGTTAGCCAACCTCTAGTCTTCCGGCACCTCACCTGTGACTATCGATGATCCAAATATCTCAGCAAGGGACCCAGCAATCACTTCCCTAGCTTCCCACAGAGTTCTAGGGTATGCTTGATCATGTCCTGGAGATTTATCTACCTTATGCGTTTAAAACATCTAGCACCTCCTCCTCTGTAATATGGACAATTTAAGATGTCACCATCTACTTCCCCACATTCTATATCTTCCATGTCCTTCTCCACAGTAAAGGCTGATGGAAAATGCTCATTTAGTATCTGCCCCATTTCCTGCGGTTCCCACACATAGCTGCCTTGCTGATCTTTGAGGGGCCCAATTCTCTCGAGTTACCTTTTTATCCTTAACATATTTATAAAATCCCTTTGGATTCTGGTTAACCCTATTTGCCAAAGCTATCTCATGTCTCCCTTTTGTCCTCCTGATTTCCCTCTTAAGTAGACTCCTACTGCCTTTATACTCTAAGGATTCACTGTCTATACCTGACATATGCTTCCTTCTTTTTCTTGACAAAACCTCAATTTCTCTACATCTACCACCCTGACAGGAACAGACTGACTCTGGACTCTTGTTATCTCATTTTTGAAGGCTTCCCATTTTCCAGCTGTCCCTTTACCTGTGAACATCCGCACCCAAACAACTTTTGAAAGTTCTTCCCTAATACCGTCAAAATTGGCCCTCCTCCAATTTAGAACTTCAACTTTTAGATCTGCTCTATCCTTTTCCATCACTGTTTTAAAACTGATAGAATTATGGTTGCTGGTCCCAACCTGCTGCCCCATTGACACCTCAGTCACCGAGAGTAGAGATGTTCAACACGGAAGCAGACCTCTCGGTCCAACCCGTCCATGCTGACCAGATATCCCAACCCAATCTAGTCCCATCTGCCAGCATCCGGCCCATATACCTCCAAACCCTTCCTATTCATATACCCATCCAAATGCCTCTTAAATGTTCCAATTGTACCAGCTTCCACCACTTCCTCTGGCAGCTCATTCCATACTCCTACCACCCTCTTTGTGAAGAAGTTGCCCCTTAGGTCTCTTTTATATCTTTCCCCTCTCACCCTAGACTTATGCCCTCAGTTCTGGACTCCCCGACCCCATGGAAAAGACTTTGTCTATTTACCCTATCCATGCCCGGTCACCCCTCAGCCTCCGACCCTCCAGGGAAAACAGCCCCAGCCTGTTCAGCCTCTCCCTATATCTCGAATCCTCCAACCCAGGCAACATCCTTGTAAATCTTTTCTGAACCTTTTCAAGTTTTGCAACATCTTTCCAATAGGAAGGAGACCAGAATTGCACGCAATATTCCAACAGTGGCCTAACCAATGTCCTGTACAGCTACAACATGCCCTCCCAACTCCTGTACTCAATACTCTGACCAATAAAAGAAAGCATACCAAACACCTTCTTCGTTATCCTATCGACCTGCGACTCCACTTTCAAGGAGCTTTGAACTTGTACACCTCCAATTTTGGTGTCATCTGCAAACTTACTAACTGTACCTCTTATGCTCACATCCAAATCATTTATGTAAATGACAAAAAGTAGAGGACCCAGCACCAATCCTTGTGGCACTCCACTGGTCACAGGCCTCCAGTCTGAAAAACAACCCTCCACCACCAACCTCTGTCTTCTACCTTTGAGCCAGTTCTGTATATAAATGGCTAGTTCTCCCTGTATTCCGTGAGATCTCACCTTGCTAATCAGCCTCATGGGGAACCTTGTCGAACGCCTTACTGAAGTCCATATAGATCACATCTACTGCTCTGCCCTCATCAAGCTTCTTTGTTACTTCTTCAAAAAACTCAATCAAATTTGTGAGACATGATTTCCCACGCACAACGTCATGTTGACTATCCCTAATCAGTCCTTGCCTTTCCAAATACATGTCCCTCAGGATTGCCCCCAACAATGTGTCCACCACCGAGGCCAGGCTCACTGGTCTATAGTTCCCTGGCTTGTCCTTACCACCAGCGGCACCACGTTAGCCAACCTCCAGTCTTCCGGCACCTCACCTGTGACTGTTGATGATACAAATATCTCAGCAAGAGGCCCAGCAATCACTTCTCTAGCTTCCCAAAGAGTTCTAGGGTACACCTGATCAGGTCCTGGGGATTTATCCACCTTTATGCGTTTCAAGACATCCAGCACATCCTCCTCTGTAATATGGGCATTTTGCAAAATGTCATCATCTATTTCCCTACAGTCTATATCTTCCATATCCTTTTCCATAGTAAATCCTGATGCAAAATATTCATTTAGTATCCCCCCCATTTTCTGCAGCTCCACACAAAGGCCGCCTTGCTGATCTTTGAGGGGCCCTCTTCTCTCCCTAGTTACCCTTTGGTCCTTAATGTATTGGTAAAAGCAGTTACACTTTTGTCCTTTATGTATTTGTAAAAACTCTTTGGATTCTTCTTAATTCTATTTGCCAAAGCTATTTCATGCCCCTTTTTGCCCTCCTGATTTCCCTCTTAAGTATACTCCTACTTCCTTTATACTCTTCTAAGGATTCACTCGATCTATCTTGTTTGTACCTGACATATGCTTCCTTCTTTTTCTTGACCAAACCCTCAATTCCTTCAGTCATCCAGCATTCCCTATAACTATCAGCCTCTCCTTTCACCTTGACAGGAATATACTTTCTCTGGATTCTCGTTATCTCATTTCTGAAGGCTTCCCATTTTCCAGCTGTCCCTTTACCTGCAAACATCTGCCTCTAATCAGCTTTTGTAGGTTCTTGCCTAATAGCATCAAAATTGGCCTTTCTCCAATTTAGAACTTCAACTTTTAGATCTGGTCTATCCTTTTCCATCACTATTTTATATCTAATAAAATTATGGTCGCTGGCCCCAAAGTGCTTCCCCACTGACACCTCAGTCACCTGCCCTGCCTTATTTCCCAAGAGTAGGTCTTGCACCTTCTCTAGTAGGTACATCCACATACTAAATCAGAAAATTTTCTAGTATACACTTAACAAATTCCTCTCCCTCTAAACCCTTCTGGGTGGCATGGTGACACAATGGTTAGCACTGCTGCCTCTCAGCACCAGAGACCCAGGTTCAATTCCCATCTCAGGGAACTGCCTGTGTGGAGTTTGCACATTCTCCCCGTGTCTGCGTGGGTTTCCTCCGGGTGCTCCGGTTTCCTCCCTCAGTCCAAAAATGTGCAGATTAGGTGAATTGGCCATGCTAAATTGCCCGTAGTGTTAGGTGTAGGGGAATGGGTCTGGATGTGTTGCTCTTCGGAGGGTCGGTGTGGACTTGTTGGGCCGAAGGGCCTGTTTCCACACTGTAAGTAATCTAAGTAAAAAAAAATCTAATCTAAGTTAACACTATGGCAGTCCCAGTCTATGTTTGAAATGTTAAAATCCCCTACCATAACCACCCTTTTATTCTTACACATAGCTGAGATGTCCTTACAAGTTTGCTTCTCAATTTCCCTCTGACTATTAGGGGTCTATAATACAATCCCAATATGGTGATCATCCCTTTCTTATTTCTCAGTTCCACCCAAATAACTTCCCTGGATGTATTTCCAGGAATATCCTCCCACAGTACAGCTGTGATACTATCCCTTATCAAAAATGCCACTCCCCCTCCTCTCTTGCCTCCTTTTCTATCCTTCCTGTAGCATTTGTAATCTGGAACATTAAGCTGCCAGTCCTGCCCATCCCTGAGTCACGTTTCTGTAATTACTATGATATCCCAGTCCCATGTTCCTAACCATGCCCTGAATTCATCTGCCTTCCCTGTCAGGCCTCTTGCATTGAAATAAATGTAGTTTTATTTATTAGTCCTACCTTGTCCCTGCCTGCCCTGACTGTTTGACTCACTTCTGTTCTCAACTGTACCAGTTTCAGATTGATGTCTTTCCTCACTATCTCCCTGGGTCCCACTCCCCCACCTTACTAGTTTAAATCATCCTGAGCAGCTCTAGCAAGTTTCCCTGTCAGTATATTAGTCCCCTTCTACTTAGGTGCAATCTGTCCTTCTTGTACAGGTCACTTCTACCCCATAAGAGATTCCAATGATCCAAAAATGTGAATCCTTCTCCCATATACCAGCTCCTCAGCCATGCATTCATCTGCTCTATCCTCTTATTCCTGCCCTCGCTAGCTCGTAGCACTGGGAGTAACCCAGATATTACTACTCTCAAGGACCTCATTTTTAAATTCTTGCCTAACTCTCTGTAATCTTCCTTCAAAATCTCAAAAAATAATCAAAACAACAGCAGTTTTCAAAGAGAGAAGAACAGAATTTATTCATCCTACCTTGACCCTGCCTGACCTGACTGTTTGACTCACTTCTGTTCTCAACTGTACCAGTCTCAGATTGAGACTCTTCTCTTCCTATGTCGTTGGTTCCAAAGTGGACAATGACCTCTTGCTGGCCCCTGTCCTCTTTGAGTACATTCCGCACCCTCCCTGAGACATCCTTGATCTTGGCAGCAGGGAAGCAGCACACCATTCTGCTTTTTCGCTGCTGGCCACAGAAACGTCTGTCTGTACCTCAGACTGGAGAATACCCTAACACAATTGATCCCTTGGAACCCGACATATCCCTTGTTGCATTTGAGCCACTCTCAATACCAGAAACTTGGCTGTTTGTGCTACATTCCCCTGAGAATACATCATCCCCTACCTTTTCCAAAACAGTACACCTATTTGAAATGGGTATATCCACAAAAGACTCCTGCACTAGCTGCCGATCTCTCTTACCTTTCCTGGTGTTACCCCATCTATGTTACTATATCTGAGACTTTCCCCCTTCCTATAACTGCCATCCATCACATACTGTTGTTGTTGCAATTTCTTCATCGTTTCTAACTGTCTCTCCAACCGATCCATTCGATCTGATAAGATTTGCAACCAACAACATTTATGGCAGATATAATCTGCAGTAACCCTTAAACTCTCTTTGAACTCCCACATCTGACAAGAAGCACATATCACTCTACTAAAGGCTATTTTTGCTCCTTCACAATCTACAGACCCAGAAAGTAACACCGTCTTATTTCTCTACCATCACTGCCCCAGATTAAATTAATAGTTATGGCTTATATTTTAAGTTTAATCAAGAGACATATCTCCAAAAACATATAATCAAGAAAGAACCCACTGTACTCACTACTGCAGAATTTCTGTAGGCCACACTTAAAACAACAATTAACTTAACTGATTCTGTGCTACGAACTTCACCCAACAGTTCTTCCAATATCAGTTGTGAATTTCACTGTTTGTTAATTTTCCCAGCTGCACTCCGATGTCCAGCGATACATGAATTCAACCAGCAAAGGCAGTGTCAGTTTCTTTTCTCTCTTTCTCTCTCCTGCACTGACCTCACTATGTGCTTCCTTTGTCTGTTCTTCTCCCTTTTAAAACTGCTTTTCTTTTGACTTTTTTTCCCCAAAATTCCAAAACAAATTAACAGCATATAAAACAGTAATTGCTGCTCCTGGAATTTGAGGAAATCACCTCCAGCACCTAAAATACCTCAAAAAAGGAGCAGCTGTTACCTCCAGAAATTTTTCTCATCCTCCATCTTGGATTACCCAGAAACCTTCCTTACCTTATTTCCCAAGAGTATATCAAGTTTTGCTTCTCTAGTAGGTACATCCACATACTGAATCAGAAAATTTTCCTGGACATACTTAACAAATTCCTCTCCAATTAAACCATCTAAACTGCTCTGGCAGTCCCAGTCTATGTTTGGAAAGTTATAATCCCCTACCATAACCACCCTATTATTCTTATAGATAACTGAGATCTCCTTACAAATTTCTTTTTCAATTTTCACTGAGTATTGCGGGGGTCTATAGTACAATCCCAATAAGGTGATCATCCCTTCCTTATTTCTCAGTTTCACCCACATAACTTCCCTCAACATATTCCCAAGAATATCCTCCCTAAGTACAGCTGTAATGTTATCCCTGATCAAAAATGCCACTCCCCCTCCTCTCTTGCCCCCATTTCTATCCTTCCTATAGCATTTGTAACCTGGAACATTTAAGCTGCTAGTCTTGTCCATCGCTGAGTCATATCTCTGTAATTGCTATGATATCCCAGTCCCATCTTCCTAATCATGCCCTGAGTTCATCTGCCTTCCCTGTTAGGCCTCTTGCATTGAAATAAATGCAGTTTGATCTGCCCCGTTCTCTGCTTTGTTCCTGCCTGCCCTGACTATTTGACTTGCACCTTTTTCCAACTGTACCAGTCTCAGACTGATCCCTTTCCTCACTATCTCCTTGAGTCTCACTGAAGATCTCAGACCCCTCAAGAGGGACCTCTTGGTTCGAGATCGGTCAGAAGAATCGACAAATGCGGTCTGTTCAAAAAGCAAGGGTCATTAGTTAATTGAATTAAGGTATCTTAATTCTATCCAGCAACACAGAGGTTAAAGCTTCTGTGTTCCGTGGTGAAGTTGCGCAATTACATTTGAAAATTACACATTATTTATATGTTTTTTTAAGAGATAATACAATCTTAATTACAAGAAAGATCAATCACATACAATAAGGTGACATGATTTAAAGCAAGTTAATCCAATGATATTTTTTGGGAAAGAGTTCTTAATTACAAGAAAAATTCAATCAACTGTAACATGGTGACATGATTGACAACAGGCTAATCCAATGGTATTCTTGGAAAAGAAATCTTATTTACGTAAATTGTCATGCCATGTATCAGTTCAAGGTTAGTTTGAATGGTCAATTAATGTGTCAGTATTCATTTATTGAAAACTCTATTGATCTCTTATCTTTGAATTTCAGCTTAATTCTGCAAATCAGCAGTACAGGTTCATAGGGTTCAATCAGTATTCTCAGCCATTTTATAGTATTCTTTTAAATTGAAAAACTACTTTGTGGTTAATAAAAATCTACATGTACTTGTTGCCTAAATTCAAATTTTAGATCCTTGGGTCCCACCACCACCTCCCCGCGCCCCCACCCCCCTTACTAGTTTAAATTCTCCCAAGCAACCCGAGCAAATCTCCCTGCCAGTATATTAATCCCCTTCCATGTGCAATCTGTCTTTGTTATACAGGTCTTTCCTATTCCAGAAGAATTTCCAATGTTCCAAAAATATTAACTCTTCTCGTCTTCACCAGCTCCTCTGCTCCATTCATTCATTCATCTGCTCCATCCTCCTATTCCTACTCTCACTCGCTTATAGCACCTGGAATAATCCAGATATTACTACCCTCTTGCATAGCCTGCTCTTAGAATCATAGCATCATATAATTGTACATCATGGAAACAATCGCTTTAGTCCAACTAGCCCACGCCAACCATGTTCCCAAACTAACTAATCTAACCTGCCTGTGCTTAGACTTTCTCCCTTCAAAGCTTTCCTATTCACGAACTTATCAAAATGTCTTTTAAATGTTGTAACTGTATCTGCATCCACTACTTTCTCTGGAAGCTGATTCCATATACAAACCACTCTGTGTGAAAAAGTTGCCCCTCATTTCCTTTTCAAATCTTTCTCCTCTCACCTTAAAATATGCCCCCCAGTTTTGAACTCATCCACCCTAGGGGAAAAGGCCCTTGTCACTTTTCACTGCCATTTTCAATGGACAAGCTGAGTGTATGATCCAGTTCTTGTGAAAACATGAGAGCATTGCAAACAATCACTTTTCAAAAAAACACCCATAAACTAGGAAAGTTAATTACACCATTGCAGAGAATGAACAAGAACAATTTAATTCTTTGGGAATAGCTAACTGTAGATTAACAATTTTTGACCTTCAATTTGTGATAGTGGATGCCAATAAAAGAACTATACACCTCATAATTTTGCTTCCATCTAAATGAAAATATTTTCTGACTCAGTTCTGGTTGTCATTCTGAAGGTATAGATGGCTGCTATTTGCCATATGTACTGCTCTGAAAAAGTAGCAATGCATACAGCAGCTGAGGCAGATTTGATTTTGATAACTGAACTGAGGACTGACTGACCATCAGTCTAGATGTGAACTATTTCCTAACAAATCCAATGGATTCATGGTAACAATTAGCACAGCAGCAACACTCACTGCAGCAAAGTTAAATGGAGTATGTCCTCAAGCAATCACCCTTGTTTAGGCTTGGTAGCTCAAGTACCAACACAACAGCAGACTGGTGCAGAGTAAAAACATCCTGCCCAGAGCGATATCGTCCCAGGAACCACCAGACATAAAAACCAGGAAAACAACAACTCACATGTACAACCACTAGAAAACATGAAACGATGGATGGTTGCGCAGGGACAGAAGATGTTGAAATGGACTGAAAAGAATAAACAGTATTCTATTAATGCGTGGCTGTTTTCATATGGTCTATTGTCTTCCAAATTTTAGGGCAAGCAACTTCTTTTCCTTTTATAAAAAGAGTTACGTTTGTTATATGGTACATTGTGGCTTGTTGTACTCATGACTTCCAAAGTCACTTTATATATAAAATTTAAAGAATTTGAGCAGTAACTATTTTATCCACAATTTGAACAGTACATAGTTCCTTATATTTCCTTCTTTCCTTATATTTGGAACTCTAAAAATCCAAGATTTCTTCCTGCCTACATATAAAATGCATATTCTCCCATCTCATCTAATGTGTTGTCTCCTTTCTGCCTGCCTTCCAGTCTTCTAGAGACTGGTTGCTACCTCAGTTTATGTATCACAACATTGTTGTTGAGTCATATTTGTCACAATTTAACCTCCTTCAGATCCTTTCTCCCATCTGCAAGCTTCTGAAGACTTGAAATGCAAAATAATGTGCAAACTTGCCTGTGTTGGTTCAGGATACCTTATGCCAAGCACTTTTACACTTGACTAAACTACAACACAAATTTATCTGTTGATAATAATTTTTAGCAGTAAGTAATAAGCTGAAATTATCGAATTTGATACAGTTTGGGTAAGAAATGAACAAACGAACAAGTTAATAGAGTTTGGTTTTAAGTGACAGATAATTGCTTTTCCGAAGTAAGATAACTCCCTCTTCCTTAGCAGTTAGATTACACATGCGTACCTATAGTTTTGTATGCTCTACATGCTATTGCAACAATACTAAACTGCTGACTGTCCCATAAGCAAAATAAATAACTACATAAACAGAAAACTCTTGGAAATACAATTTTGTCTCTGTGAAGTCAATTTAAAAGACAGAGACAAATTAATTGAATAAGACATAAAAAGTGTGCTCATGGCCAGTTTTGTGGTGCAGTGTCTGATAGGATGTGTAAAGATGCTGACAGTAAAATTAAACTGTGACAGTTTACACAATGTAGTCTTGATTTGCTTTTAAGCATAGAACATCACACTCAAAAGTACTTTTAAAACAGATTGCATCTACTATTACATTAAACATTTCTTGATGCAGACAGCCTCAGTTTTTACAATCCAGCAGGATGGTATTGATAGGAGGGTCCAAAACTATGCAATTCCTGCATTGAGCATTTGTGTTTAACCATCCTGTGCCTTAGCACATCAGCTGAGGGCTTAGATTTCACCACTCCACAACATTTGGCTGTGGACAGCTCTTTGCATTGGGATATCTGCAAGCTTTAAGCAGACCAAAGTGTATCTTCACAAGTTGATGGCATTTCAGTAGATGTCATAATGTGTGACCTTGCAAACTGTCTGCAGACCATCACATCCTATAACACAGCTCAGCTCAGGATTAATCTGAACAAAAACCACAGTGTCTTTCTGCAAAGATTATTTTCAAATGCACTTTCCAATGGAGTGAAACCACTGATAGTCTCATGCTCCCTGCAATCTCTTTGTGAACAGCAGTGCTCAGGTGCTAAGTGTGTATGTTGGATCTGATGGGGAATGTGGTTACATCCTGCTCATTTGAAAGCTGTAGCAACAATGCTGAAGTAACTGCACAGATGCCAATGTCAAGTCACATATATTACCGCACAGTACACTGGCTGTAGCCAGCCAGCTCGGAGTCTGTCCTCAACTGAGGAGATACTAACCTCCAGGTTATATTAGTTAGCCAGGGCTTTCCTGATTAGGGTTGTTAACCTGGGACAATCACGACATAACTCCCCCCCCAACTCCATCCCAGGTCCAGGGATGTAGGTGTGGGGCTTTCACTTGTAACTTCTCTTGTGATGCTTTCACCCTAGTTCTGGTTCCTCTGACTCAGACTCAGACATTGGCAGTGAGTGTCAAACTGTGGCATGCCTCTTCCATCTGGAATGTCTCAGAAGGGTCTCCTCCCCTTCTTCCGGCGGTAATGGTACTGAGGCTGCATCCATTTCAGACTCTGAAATGTCCTCGACACTAGATGGAGGGGGAGTACCTGCGGTTTCTGACAGGCCTTCAGGCTGTTCTGAGGGGCTAGGTATGTTTTGCGCCTGCCCCATATGTGAGGTAGCAGCTTTCAGGTGATCCATGTGTTTGTTCAGGACTGTATCACCTACCTGAAGTTTGTAAGTCACGGGACCTGACCTTGCATCAACCTTGCCTTGTACATATTAAGGGCCATTCCCATGATTCTGGCAACAAAGTTCATCCCGTGAATTAAATTGTCTCTCTCAGTTAGAGGATGCATTTGGTTCCTGCTTCCATTTCACTCTTCCACCTCAGGTCTGGGAATATCAGGTTTAACCTGGTGTGGAGTCTTTTCCCATTGGCAACTCTGCTGGAGCTATCCCTGTAGTCCTATAATCCAACAGGAACAGAGACAGTTTGAATGCCATCTGACTGTAGGAAATCTGTACCAGATTCCATGCTGGTAAATATCCCATTGTCTTTGATCAAAACTTCCAGGAGTCTGTATCGCAAACAATGCTCGCAGTTTCTCAATTATCACCCCTGAGTTTGTTGAATGACCTTTAAGCACATCCAACCATTTTGAATGGGTATCCATAATGACCAGCAACATTGAGCCCATGAAAGCACCGGCATAGTCACAGACATGTAACCGAGTCCAGGGTTTACTCAACCACTCCTACGAATGTGGGGGTACTGCTGGTGGCAACTTTTGCCCTTGTTGGCACTCTGGGCATTGCCCTACCAAAGTAGCTATGTCAGCATTCAACCCTGGCCAGCAGACATAGCTCTTGCCAGCATCTTCATCTTGGAAACACCTAGATGCCCCGATGGAATTTGGTCAGTAGCTGGTGGCGATCTTTACTCTGGACAATCACTCTCGCTCCCTATAGCAATATGTCATCCTCTACGGTAATCTGGTCTTGCTGGGTCCAAAAAGGTTTCAGTCCTGTTTGTGATGGCCCTTCTGTTTCCCCCATTACCACCAGCTGTTTCAGTTTCGCTAGAACAGGATTTTTCTGTTCACTGTGTAATATTATCGGCAGTGACCAGAAGGGTGTCCAGAAAGTTTAAAACCAAAACGGACTCTTCCATGGGAGGCACCGCCAGTGGAATGTCTGCCAGTGGGAGGTGGCTCAAGGCATTGGCATTAGCCACTTGGCTTCCTGGATGGTGTTCTGATTTGGACTTGCACACTATGAGAGTATAGGCCTGCTGCAATATGATACCACACACTATGTGCAGCATTGACTTGTCTTCCTTCAGTAACCCTAGCAGGGATTTGTGATCTGTAACTGTGACAAATTCTTGTCTGTAAAGGTACTGGTGGAACTTCCTCACGCCAAAGACAACTGCTAAACCTTCCTACTCTACCTGTGTATACTTGCGTTCACTGCCAGCCAGAGTCCAGGAAGCATATGGTATTGGGTGTTCCCCCACATTGCGTCACCCATGAGCCAACACTACCCCAATATCATATGGGGAGGCTTCACATGTCAGCTTTGGATTGTAGTGGACCAACATCTTAGATGACGACAGCTGCTTTTTCACTTCCCTGAAGGCTGCTTCTTGGCTATGAGGACATATCCAAGGCTGACCCTTTTTCAATAGCAGGTGTAAAGGTGCCAAGATGGAGGCCGGGTTACATATGAATTTTCTGCAATAATTTACTAACCCAATGAAAGACCTAAGCTCTGGTACAGACGTGGGAGCTGGGGCTCCTTTGATCATCCTCACTTTCTCTTCCAATGGGTATAACCTGGTTTTATCAACTCTGTAACCCGAGTAGGCCACTTGGGGCACCGTGAACACATATTTTTTCTCATCTAAGGCATACACCCACCTGAGAGAAATATTTCAGCACTATGTGCAAGTTCTTCAAGTGCTCTTTCTTGGTCTTCCCTGTTATTAGTGCATCATCCAGGTAAATGGCAACCTGGGTAGCCCTTGTAAGATGTTTTCCATGATCTGCTGGAAAGGGTGCAGGCCGCTGATACCCCAAATGGCAACCTTTTATATTGGTATGAACCTTTATAGATGTTAATTGTGACATAACTCTGGGACTCCTCATCCAGATACAATCACAGGTAGGCGTGGCTCATGTCCTGCTTCATAAAGGATAGCCCCCGTGCCAACTTTGCGTACAAGTCCATAATGCGAGTGATTGGGTACTTATCCAGCAGTGAGAAGCAGTTAACTGTTTGATTACAATCCCCACAGGCTTCACAATCGGTATGACCAGTTCTGCCCATTCTGCTAACTGTACTGGTTTCATGATTCGTTTACTCTCCAAGCTCCTGATTTCTTACTCTACTAATGGCACTGGGTGGGCCTTGCAAGATCACAGAGCTGCTTCCTGGTCAATATGTAAAGTAGCTTTTCCCCTTTGATAGTCCCAAGCCCTTCCAGAAAATCTCCTGGGTATTTCACTAGGACTTCATCAAGGCAACCATTTTCTCATCAAAAAATGTTGAGCCAAACTAGGTGAATCTTTCTCAACCAATTTACTCCCAATGGGCTTGGGCCTGAGCCTTTTACTTTCAGCAGTGGTGACTGCACCAACTGCTTCTCATAGAAGACTGGAACCAATGTCGTACCCTTCATTTGCAACCATTTCCCAGTGTGTGTTCTCAGTCTGGCTGAGGTCTTGCGCAAGATCAAAGGTTGGAGTCCTGAGTGAATCTTGTTACAGACAGGCCTTGCAACCACAGATACAGCTGCGCCGGTATTGACCTCCATGGGAACTGGGTGACCATTTAATTAAATGTTAATTTTAATCAGTTCCAAATTGGGTGTCACTAAGCAATTTAATTGCTCCAGCCCATGTGTAGGGGGACTTTCTAGCGTGTGCACTCTCCTGGGCAGCGCCACACGAGTTTTCTTACTCAAGTTAGGCCTTGTGGGACACCTTTGCTGTCTCAAGTCCACATACCAGGAGCAACTGCAATGGCTTGCTGACCAGATCCTGGTAAACTGTTTCACTCTTCAGCCGAGTCTTGGCTTTGTTGTGGAGTTCTGTGTACAAATCGTTATTCAGTTTCTACCACCAGGAAGAAAGGAAACACCTGAGTGGCCAGTGACAAGCAATGTCCTTCACATCAAAGGGCAATGCTGCGTGATCAAACAGTAAAGGGGAGGCCAGGAATTAAATGAAAATAGAGTTGGAGGGGGAAATAATACACTCCACTCCCTGCGGCGCCCACCTCTCCCTGAACAACTCAAGGGTGTTGCTGGACTGCGTGCTCCTTCTCCAAGGACACCCGGGCTCTAAAATAACCACGGAAGAGGGGCAGGTAATCAGCCCTAATGAGCCCCTCCAGTTTGGCCAGTCCAGGAGCAGACCCACGAGGAGGTCTTCAGACCTGCCCTCCGTACAGGGTACCCGAAGATCAGGAACGTGGGACTGAAGTGCAACCAGAAACAGAGAAGAAGGTTTTTAGAAAAATCAAAAAGGAAGTGCAGGCGCCCACACCCAACATAATCTCCTTTTTTTTATTAGAATGAACAGAACTCCTGACACTTTTTTCTTTTTAATATAACCTCCACATTACCACCTAACTGTAGTAGTGCTTATATTTTCCCCAGCACCCATGTTGTGTGTGTGCAGCTGTGAGACACAGTGATAAACAACAGATGTACGAATCTTCATTCAGTTTCCACCACCAGGAAGAAAGGAAACACCAAGATGGCCAGTAACAAGCAGTGCCCTTCTTAGGATACCGCGTGCTCCTTCTTCAGGGACAACCGGGCTCTGACATACCCACAGAAGAGGGGCAGGCAGTTAGGCGGTAGTGTGGGGCCGAAAAAAAAATTTTAAAAATAAAAAAAAACAGTTTTATCCCCAGTGGAGGGATCTCTACGTGGGAGTCCTCCCCCTTTCTCTCGGGAATCTGGGGTGGAGGGTGCTGCACGCAGCAGTCCCCTGCAACTGCAGATTGCGGTGGCTCACAGACTCCCAGCTCAACTGCTTGTTCTGTGGCGCTGTGGAGTCCGTGGACCACGTGTATATTGGGTGTGGGCGTTTGCACTCCCTTTTTGATTTCCTAAGAAACCTCCTTCTCTGTTTTTGGTTGCACTTCAGTCCCACACTCCTCATCTTCGGACACCCGGTATGGAAGGGGGAGGGCAGGTCTGAAGACCTCCTCATGGGTCTGCTCCTGGGCCTGGCCAAACTGGCCATAAACAGGTCCAGGCAGCGGGAACCACCCGAGTGGGCAGTGACAAACACTGCCCTTCACATCAAAGGGCAATGCTGCGTGATCAAACAGTGAAGGGGGAGGGTAGGGACTAAATCAAAATAGAGTTGGAGGGGGAAATAATGCACTCCACTCCCTGTGGCACCCACCTCTCCCTGAACAACTCCAGGGTGTTGGTGAACACCGCGTGCTCCTTCTCCAAGGACACCCGGGCTCTAACGTAACCGCGGAAGAGGGGCAGGCAGTCGGCCCTAACGACCCCCTCCACGGCCCGCTGCCTGGACCTGTTTATGCCAGTTTGGCCAGGCCCAAGAGCAGACCCATGAGGAGGTCTTCAGACCTGCCCTCCCTCCTCCGTACCGGGTGCCCGAAGATCAGGAACGTGGGACTGAAGTGCAACCAAAAGCAGAGGAGGAAATTTTTAAGAAAATCAAAAAGGGAGTGCAAGTGGCCACATCCAATATAACTTTCTGGTTAATATTTTTTCCAAGGTGTGTGTGTGCAGCTGTGAGACACAGTGAAAGACACAAAGTGCATGAATCTTTATTCAATTTCCCCCACCAGGAAGATAGGAAAACATCCGAGTGGCCAGTGACAAGCACTGCCCTTCACCTCAAAGGGCAGTGCTGTGTGATCAAAACAGTGAAGGGGAGGGTAGGGACTAAATCAAAATAGAGTTGGAGGGGGAACTAATGCACTCCACTCCCTGCGGCACCCACCTCTCCCTGAACAACTCCAGGGTGTTGGTGGACACCGCGTGCTCCTTCTCCAAGGACACCCGGGCTCGAACGTAACCGCGGAAGAGGGGCAGGCAGTCAGCCCTAATGACCCCCTCCACGACCTGCTGCCTGGAACTGTTTATGGCCAGTTTGGCCTCCCCACGAGGAGGTCTACAGACCTGCCCTCCCTCCTCCGTACCGGGTGCCCGAAGATCAGGAACATGGGACTGAAGTGCAACCACAAGCAGAGGAGGAAATTTTTAAGAAAATCAAAAAGGGAGTGCAAGTGGCCACATCCAATATAACTTTCTGGTTAATATTTTTTTGTTTTTGGAAGATAGGAAAACACCCGAGTGACCAGTGACAAGCAGTGCCCTTCACGAGAAAGGGCAATGCTGTGTGATCAGCATTCCTCTCTTTTTTTAAAACCCCCACACTACCACCTAAGTGCGGTAGTGCTTATTTTTTTCCCCAGCACCCATTGTGTGTGTGCAGGTGTGAGACACAGTGAAAGACACAAAGTGTACGAATATTTATTCAATTTCCACCACCAGGAAGATTGGAAAACACCCGGGTGGCCAGTGACAAACACTGCCCTTCACATCAAAGGGCAGTGCTGTGTGATCAAAACAGTGAAGGGTAGGGACTAAATCAAAATAGAGTTGGAGGGAGAAATAATGCACTCCACTCCCTGCGGCGCCCACCTCTCCCTGAACAACTCCAGGGTGTTGGTGGACACCGCGTGCTCCTTCTCCAAGGACACCCGGGCTCTAACGTAACCGCGGAAGAGGGGCAGGCAGTCGGCCTTAACGACCCCCTCCACGGCCCGCTGCCTGGACCTGTTGATGGCCAGTTTGGCCAGGCCCAGGAGCAGACCCACGAGGAGGTCTTCAGACCTGCCCTCCTTCCTCCGTACCGGGTGCCCAAAGATCAGGAGCCTGGGACTGAAGTGCAGCCAGAAACAGAGGAGAAGGTTTTTAAGGAAATCAAAAAGGGAGTGCAAACGCCCACACCCAATATATACATGGTCCACGGACTCCACAGCGCCACAGAACAAGCAGTTGGGCTGGGAGTCCGTGAACCACCGCAATCTGCGGTTGCAGGGGACTGCTGCGTGCAGCACCCTAACTTTCTGGTTAATATTGGTCAGCCAAGGCTTTCCTGATTGGCCCAGGTTAACAAACCCAATCAGAAATCTCGTTGACAATGAGGTGTACCTGGCTCCAATCACAACAAAGGCATTATGTCAAATGAATGTGAAAGTCTGATGGGAAATCATTCCAGAAGATTTGCATTGAAGTGCAGAGAATTACAGGGACAGAAATTGGCTGCTCAGTTTAACCAGTCCACGCTGGTGTTTATTTGCTATTTGTGCCTCCTTCCAAATTTCTTCACTTAAGTCCTCCATCTAAACTTTGCTTTGCCAATTGTATGTCCAGCTTTCACAAATGCATCTGTGCTAATCAATTATACCACTCCCTGTGGTCGCACGTGGTCCACATACTTACCACTCATTGGTTGAAGGATTCCTTATTGGATTACTTTTTGCCTACGTTATATTGATAATCTCTATTTAAGCTCCTTCACACAAGAGGAAACATTCCATCCACTTCATCAAAGCCTTTCATTAATTTTAAAACCTGCATTTAGAGACCCTTCGGTATTCTTTTTTAAAGAGAAATCAACCCATCTTGTCAATCTTTCCTAATGTGGACCTGCACATTTCTGCATCAATGTTTTACTCCTCTTTGCACGCTCTCTAGTGCCTGTCCAACCTTTGTATATTACAGTGACCAAAACTATATAGAGTGCTCTAAATGTAGTCGAGGAGGAGAAAGTAAGGACTGCAGATGGTGGAGATCTGAGTCGAGAGTGTTGTGCTGGAAAAGCGCAGCATGTCAGGCATCACCGAGGAGCAGGAGAATTGATGTTTTGGGCATAAGCCCTATATCAGGAATGTGCTGCCTCGTGTTTTTCCATGGGGTCTAAAACTATTTTATGCAAGAATATGTCTATATTAAGGTGAAGATAAACAGCAACCATATTTTGTGGTGTAGCCTCACATACATAATTGTGTCTTAGGGCTCTAATACTCTGCTGATTGCCACTGTGCATAGCATGGAGCTAAACGGTGGGTGGCATGGTGGCACAGTGGTTAGCACTACTGCCTCACAGCGCCAGAGACCTGGGTTCATTTCCCACCTCAGGCGACTGACTGGAGTTTGCACATTCTCCCCGTGTCTGCGTGGGTTTCCTCCAGGTGCTCCGGTTTCCTCCCACAGTCCAAAAATGTGCAGGTTAGGTGAATTGGCCATGTTAAATTGCCCGTAGTGTTAGGTGAAGGGGTAAATGTAGGGGAATGGGTCTGGGTGGGTTTCGCTTCGGCGGGTCAGTGTGGACTTGTTGGGCCGAAGGGGCTGTTTCCACACTGTAAGTAATCTAATTTAAACACTCAGTGCTAATGGCATGTGATGCAGTCAGCTTAAGACAGTCTTAAGAGAAGCTACACTGAATGAGAAGAGGCTACTCAATGCTATTGCTGTAAGCACACCCCCAAGCATAATGCACACAATCACAGACTTCTGATGATGTTCCTCTCCATAGATGCTACCTGACAAACTGAATATTTTCAGCAATTTTGTTTTCATCTCAGAGTTCAAGCCTCTGCAGCATTTTGCTTTGGCACTGACTTGTATCCTTTCTATTGCGGGACAAGGGATGTAAAATAAATAAGAGCAGAGCAGCATTGGCAGAGGAGGAGGACACCTGCATGATAGCTTCAATGGGGCAAGTGATCTTCCTTATCCTGAGGCTGACTTTACAGAGTCCGTGTCTCCCAGAATTGCTGAGAACAGTGATAATTGTGATCTGCTCCAGCCTTGCAGCACTTTGCAGTTCCCAGCTCTTTCAGGTATTATGAGTGAGCTGCATCTAGTGGTACTATGGACCTCCTGTTCGCCATCCCTCTTCCCTTATTTCATAAAAGCTTCTCCACTCCTGACTTTCTGATTACAGATACCAAAGAACTGTCATTTCCCAGCCAGGAGAGGAGAGAAAGAATAAAGCAACATTTATAACAATGCCTTGGCATTTATCTGTCCTTTGCATCCATCAGCTCAGATATTGACGCTGCATGAGTGTTATATAATTTTGATCAGTACAATGTTGCATGCGTGGCAGTAATGAGGCCAGTGTCAAAGAATGCTTGGCTTGCCAGCTCACCAGAGGGCAAGGTCACAGTTCAGATAAAAGAGTTTCACATTAGGATCTCAAAGCAATGATATGCAGGAGAAAGCCGAAGGGAATGCCACGCTAATGCCAAATACATTGGCTGACGTTCCAGTCAGCTGTTGTCATGGTCGAGCAAGAAGCTTGTAGCCATCTGCATTGTCTGGCTTTAATTTGGCAGAGGATGCTGTACAAAATTTGCCCTCTCAGCAATCTCTGCTGCATCTCTCTGTCGTAATGCTAATCCAGGGTGTGATAAAATGATTGCAAAGGCTGCATTTTTGAAACTGAAACTCAATAGCTCCAGATTTCTGGGAAGGGGAGTTGCCTGGCCATGGCCTCATACTTCTGAGACTCAGAGAAATTAGCCCTGACAAAGGTTGCTAGGAAAACTGAGGCTGACTACCAAAAAGAAGCATCAAAAAGTGTGGCGCTAGAAAAGCACAGCAAGTCAGGCAGTATCCGAGGAGCAGGAGGGTCGATGTTTCGGGCATAAGCCCTTCTTCAGGAATGTCGTGGGGGAGGGGGGTGGAGGCGCGGAAAGGGGCTGAAAGATATATAGGAGGGTGGGAGTAGGTTTGGGTAAATGGGGGATGGAGGGGAAATGAAGAAACTGTTGATAACCACATTGATCACGTGTTGTTGCAGGATCCCAAGGTGAATATGAGGCGTTCTTCCTCCAGGTGTCGGGTGATAATGGTTTAACCTTGGAGGAGGCCCAGGACCTGCATGTCCTAAAAAGAGTGGGAAGGGGAGTTGAACTGTTCAGTCACGGGGTGGGGGATTATTGGGTGCGGGTGTCCCGAAATGTTCTTTGAAACGATCTACAAGAAGGCGTCCTGTCTTCCTGTCGTAGAAGAGACTACGTCGGGTGCAATAGATGCAGTAGATGACATTGGTAGAGGTACAGGTGAATTTCTGTTGGTTGTGGAAAGATCCCTTGGGGCCTTGGACAGAGGTGAGGGGAGTGGTGTGGGCACAGGTTTTGCACTTACTGCAGTGGCAGGGAATGGTGCCAGGAGTAGGGTGTGAGCTGGTGGGGGGTGTGGACCTGACAAGGGAGACGCGGAGGGAATGGTCTTTTCAGAACATTGATAGGGGTGGGGAGGGAAATATATCTCAGATGGTGGGGTCTGTTTGTAGGCAGTAGAAATGGCAGAAGACAGTGCACTGTATCAGATTAAATGCATTGGAAGGTGAAGACCAGGGGTGTTCTATCCTTGTTGCTGTTGGAGGGGTGGAGTTCAAGGGCGGAGGTGCAGGAGGAAAGGCGCTGGAAGGCATTGTTGATCACTTGAGAGGGGAAATCGCAGTCCTTGAAATAGAAGGTAATCTGGGATATCCTGGAGTGGATTTGCTCCTCTTGGGAACAGATACTACGGAGGTGGAAGAATTGTGAGAGAGGGATAAGGTATTTACAGGAGAGGGTGTTGGGAGGAGATGTATTTCTGGTAATGTGATGTCCGTGTTGAGTTGTCGCTGGAGATGGAGACAAAGGGGTCCAGGAAGGGGAGGGAGGTATCTGAACTTACAGTCAGGGTCGAAGGTTTTTATGAAAGTGATGAACTGTTCAACCTCCTCATGGGTGCTTATGGTGATGCTGATACAATCATCAATGTAGTGGAGAAAAAGGTGGGGGATGGTGCCAATATAACTGCGGAAGATGGACTGTTCCACCTACCCGGCAAAGAGGCAGGCAGAGCTGGTGCCCAGGTGAATCCCCATGGGTACCCCTTTGGTCTGAAGGAAGTGGGAGGATTCAAAGAAGAAGTTGTTGAAGGTGAGGACCAGTTCCACCAATCAAAGGAGTGTGTTGGTGGAGGGGCACTGGTTGGGTTGGCACGAGAAGAAGAAATGGAGGGCTTGGAGGCTTTCGCTGTGGTGGATGGATGTGTATCTGGATGTCCATGGTGAAGATGAGGCACTGGGGGCTGGGGAAATGAAAGTCATGGAGGAGGTGGAGAGTGTGGGTGGTGTCCCGAATGATGTGAAGAGATATGTTTGGTGGGACAGGAGCAGGCCGAGACAATGGGTCAACCAGGGTAGTCAGGTTTGTAGAGTTCGGGTAAGAGGTAGAACTGGGCAGTGGGGGGTTGTGGGTCTACGAGATTGGAGGCCATGGATGGAAGATTCCTGAGCTTATGAGGTTATGAATGATCTGGGAGCTAATGATTAGGTGATGGGAGGTGAGGTCCTGTTCTGGGAGTTGATAGTTGGGTGATGGAAGTCTGGGAGATGATGGTTTAGCGATGGGAATCTGAGAGACCACAAAGAAGCACCAGGTTGCCAGATGAGATTCCAACTTATGGTCAGAACAGACACATGGTTTCTTCAGTGTTTCCAGCTAGACAGACAAGGGATGGGAAATGTTGAAAAGTGTGGTACTGGAAAAGCACAGAAGGTCAGACAGCTTCCGAGGGGAGCAGGAATATCGATGTTTCAGGCATAAGCTGCAGCAAAAAATTCCTGATGAAGGGCTTATGCTTGAAATGTTGATTCTCCTGCTCCTTGGATGCTCCTGACCTGCTGTGCTTTTCCAGCTTCACACTTTTCAATTTTGATCTCCAGCATCTGCAGCCCTCACTTTCTCCCAAGTGATGGGATGACTTGCGGGAGCTACCCAAATATATGGAGGAGGTGGATGTTATTTTACCAGCGCCAGCCATATTGTGTACAGTGGTGTAACTGAGTAGTTGCATGAAACATATGCCATCAGAACCATCATGAGCTGACTGAAGGAGGTTATAATTGTGTCTTTTTGGTGATAATTGTATCTGTGGAACTAAGATAAATAATGCCACTTTTAAAGACCATTTAATGATTAAATGAGGGAAAGGAGTTAAACCCTTCTTCAGGAAGCCAAAGTTGTGAAAGACCTTGGGGACTGCATGTACTGCCAAATATTCTGGGGATATGACTAGTAACTCTGAGAGATTCACCTTTGTTAAAATCAACAATTTAAATATTCTTTACTGATTCTACTGAATGCAATTTGCAATTGTCTATGCCTCTATTTTTCCTGCCATAGTGCACAACCTCAAACTTTCACACATTGTATTCCATCTGTCATATTTTGCCCACTTCCAGACCTGTCCAAGTCCTTCTGCAGCTTCCACATTTCCTCAACATTACCTGTTCCTCTTCCTATGTTTGTGTCATCTGTAAACCTAGCAAAAATGCCCTCAGTTCATTTGTTCAGATAATTAATACATAATGTGAATAGTTCTGGTCCCAACACTGATCACAGTGGAACTCCACTGTCACCAGCTGCCATCATGAAAAATACTTCTTTATCCCCACGCTCTGCTTTCTGCTAGTCAGCTAATCCCCTAACCATGCAACTTTCTTGTCCCTAACAGTATGAGCTCTTAGTTAGCAGCCTCTAGTGTGACGCATTGTTAAATGCCTTCTAGAAATCCAAATAGATCATGTCCTTTGGCTCCCCGTTATGTAACTTACTTGTTACTTCCTGAAAGATTTGTCAGACATGGCCTTCCCTTGGCGAAGCCAATCTGATCAGCCCATTTTTGCCATAGGATTTCCAAGTAATCTGCAATCTCATCCTTAATAATGGACTGTAAAATTTTTACCAACAACTGAGGTCAGGTTAATCGGCCTACAATTTCCTGTATTTTGCCTCCCACCCTTCTGAAACAGGGGTGTTTCGTTCACCATTTTCCAGTCCTCTGGGACCCTCCCGCCTCCAGTGATCCCTGAAAGGTCACTACCAATGCCTCCACCATCTGCTCAGCTTCCTCCTTTGGAACACTGGGGTGTAATCCACCTTGTCCCGGTGATTTAACCACCTTCCAACCTTTTAGCTTCTCTCGTACCTTCTCCTTATTGCTGATCACTATACTCACCTCAGCCCTCTGACTCTTGAAGTTCTGGAATGCTACCGGTGTCTTCCACCATGAGGACTGATGTAAAGTACCTAACTTGTTACTTTGCCCCTTCTTTGTTCCCCAAAACTACTCCTCCAGCTTCATTTTCCCTCCTAGGTTTCCCTTCCAATTAACCTATGAACTGTACAGGATTTAAACAGGAACTATTTTAATTAGTTATACGTCACATATCCTTTATCTGGTATTCTTCTTGACTTATTCCAGTACATACTGTTAATATTGAGGATTAAAATCAGACAAATGAGCAGCTACTGCTTGTCAAAAAGCTGGAATCTACTTTTCACACTTTTGACTTTTGACATTCTTCATTCTTTAAAAGCCGAAATTATTTGAGTCATGCCAGCATGTTAATGGATGGTCACAAATGCATGTTAGTGAACTGTGGAGTTCAAAATGTTTCATATTTTGAAGATAAATCAGCAAAAAAAACATTACTTGTAGAGTATTGATGAATTCAGAAGACCAAGTAAAGAGGACTAATTTCAGGTACGTATCTGAATAACACAGGTGATAGTTTGCTGAGTAATGAAAAGGGGGTTTTCAGAATGGTCAGAATGCTAACATATATACATAAAATGCTTACATCCTATTATTATTGAATCAGAGCCATTTCTGTATGGCTAATCTAGTTTCTGTTTTAATTCCAGATCTATTTGCTTAGCTCATATAAATCTTGGGCTTATTTATCTTCTAAAATTGGACTACTATTATGAAGCAATCCGTAAATTTTCAAATGCCTTAAAGGTTGAACCAACTTCAACAAGAGCGTATGTATGCCGGGCAAAGGCGTATCAGAAGGTATACAAATATTTGAAACAAAATTGAAAAACTGATTTTTGATGTTCAGTTCACTATGTCTTTCTTAGTATATTTTTGCATTGATTAAAGTTCCAATCTTAATCCCTGTCAAGAATTAGCTGATCTTCTGGACAATTTGTTGGTTATTCATTTTTGGGATGAAAGCATTGCTGGCTGGTCCAGCATTTCCTCATTGCCTTTGAGGTGGTAATGAGCTGGCTTCTTGAATCAATGCGGACCGTTTAGTGTGGATAAACCCATTTTGGGAGGGAGTTCCAGGATTTGGACTCTGTGGCACTGAAGAAACAGTAACATGTTTCCGAGACAGGATAGCGACTGGCTTGGAGAGGAAATAATAGGTAGTATCATCCCATGTGCCACCTTTATCCTTCTAGATTGTTGTGTGGTGGCTGATATGATAGGGGCATTTAAAAGACTTTTGGATATGCAAGGAATGGAAGGGTATGGACCAAGGGCAGGCAGATGGGATTAGTCTAATTTGGCATCATGTTCAGCACAATATCATGGGTCAAAGGGCCTGTTCCTGTGTTATATTGTTCTATGTTCAATGTTGTGTTTGTGGGATGGTAAGTGCTGTCTAAAGAGCCTTGATGAATTTTAAGAATGGTACACTGCACTGTTTCTGTGCATTGATGGTAGAGGGAGGGAAGTCTGAAGATGTGGTTCTAATCAAACAGGCTGATTTGACCTGATTGTTTTCATGCTTCATGAACATTGTTAGAGCCACACTCACCCAGTGAAGTGCGAAGCATTCTATCACACTCCTGTCTTGTGCCGTGTAGATGGTGGACAGGCTTTGGGGAGTCAGGAGGTGAGTTATTCACGCAGTATTCATAGCCATTGACCTGCTCTTATAACTATTGTATTTATGTCGAAAATCCTGCTCAGATTCTAGTTAATAGTAACCCCCAGGATGCAATGCAGGATTCAGTAGTCGTGTTGCTATTAAATGTTAAAGGGTAATGATTAGATTCTCCCTTACTGGAAATGGTCATTGCAATGTACTTATGTGGTGTGAAGTTCATTGCCACTTGTAAAGTGGACATCGGCACCTGGATATTATTTTGCTGGATTGCTAAGGTGTTGTGAATGGTGCTGAACATTGAGTAATCATCAGTAACCATGCCCAGTTCTGACCTTTATATTCTTGTGAAATATGCTCTTTTCACAAATGCAAGTCAAGATGAAAAGTTTTAACAAAATGTGTCTTTTTTCAGTATTATTCTCATTATCTAATGATACAAAAATGGTTAGGAACCCGGTTGACTCGTGGAATCATACCCCATTTTAATATGATACAATCCTACTGAGGCCCCTGTTTCTTTGTTTCTCTCCCTACCCTGTCTTTATTCCTTTTGGTCCTGAAAGACTAATTCTGTTATTGTCTCTCTTGTCTTCCATCCTATCACAGACCTTACTTCTTGTCCTTATCCCGTCTACTCTTGCTTAAAACCTATTGCAAATTTAATTTCCCAGCTCTGCTGAAAGATCAAATATGGGACAGACTTTCCAATAATCAGACAGTTGTTATGCCAGCATCGAGAGGAGGTGTGAACATCAAATAACTCTGAAGGAATTGCCCAGGAAGTTAAAGATTCCACTGAGCAGATCCTCTACATCTGGAACCCTCTGAAAGTCTCCATAAAGACTAAAGACTTTGGATGGTTCCAAAGAAATTAAGTAAAATGGTTACTCTGGAAAAACTAGATATAGGGTAATTCCCGAGTAACTATTCAGCTGACCCCATACTCAGCTCACTCTCATCACCCAGACCCCTTACCCCCCCAGATCCTAGTCTGACAACCCTCGACAACCTGCCCAGCAACAAACACCTGCTCACCTCCCCAAGACCTGACCACTGCCTGCCCAGAACCTGACACCCTCCCCACCCTGGGACATGACCACTACCCACCCTACCCATGACCTGACACCACCATTTACCCCCTTCCGGGACCTGACTCCCTCCTACTGCAGGACTTGACACCACCATCTGTCCCCTTCCAGGACCTGACTCCCTCCGACTGTGAGATCTGACACCATCATCCACCCCCTTCCGAAATCTGACTCTCCTACCACGGGATCTGACACCACCAGCTATCTCCTCCTGGGACCTAACACCCCAACCCACGGCCTAACGTTCCCACCCTGATCTGCACCTAAACACCCACCCTCAACTTCCGCCAGACCTGAGTGTGTGGGACTTCTTGCTGGAACTAATGTGACCCCCTATTTGTAATGCCCCAACCACTGCTGGACCAGAACTGACCCCTAAACACTACCTCTCATTCTGTCCAAAGTTAAAAATCACACAACACCAGGTTATAATCCAACAGGTTTAATTGGAAGCATACTAGCTTTCGGAGCGACGCTCCTTCATCAGGTGATTGTGACAGCTCCGACTCCCAGTATCCCCCCTTCTCCTGCTGCCAGATCTGACCATCCATTCCCCTTGGACTGGCTGTCTGACCTGACCCACTCTAGCATACAGCAGCTGACTGCTGTGAGAAGGGAATGTGGGTTGCCTTTCTCTGACAGTTCTGACCTATGTATGATCTCCCAGAATGGAAGTTTAACTCTGCATTTCTGAAGGACTTCCAAGTAGAATCTCCTCTGGATAATGGGGAACTCTTTTTTTTATAGAACAGCAGCTTAAGCATGGTAATCTGCTTAAGATTGGTACTTACAAGAAAATTATTTATTCTGTTTCTCTCCCTGTTACTGTCGCTGCCTAACCTGCTGAGGGTTTTATTCTCAGCATTTTCTGCCTTTATTTCAGATTTCCAGCATCTGCAGTTTTCTGGTTTTTGTTTGACTTGATGGTAATTGGTTAGTTCCCAGCAGTTTTCTTGAGTGAATGGTAAAGCTGTTCAGTTCAAATTATTTACCTGGATGGCTGTGGTTGATTTTGCGTAATTCTATTTTGCTCCAAGTATAATTTTGGGTTTAGGTCATATTCATACAATGAAAATGCATGCAAATAAATTGTATCCAGAGTATTGTTGGAATCGTACAAAAATCAGGGCACCTCAGAAATATCCACCTCTTTCCTGAACCGAAGATTCTCCTCCACCAAGAGAGCCCTTAACTGTGTTTAACACATCTCCCGCACTTTGGCTCTCACCCCCTCTTCTTCCCCTGGCCCTCACTTTCCACCCCACCAGCATTCACATCTGAAGAGCATAAGCTGCCATTTGCGACACCTCCGTGACCAGACACATGTCTCCCACCCTTCCCCGGTCAGCCTTCTGCAGGGATGTTTTCCCTCTTGAACATCCTGCTCCACTCCTCCTCTGCTCCCAACACCTCCATGGATGTTCCCATGCAATCGCAGAAGGTTTAACATCTACCTATTTACTTCTTCCCTCCTTACCATCCAAGGCCCCAGATACACCCTCCAGGTGAAACTGTGATTCACCTTCCAGGTGAATCTAGTCTACTGTATTCACTGCTCACAATGTGTTCTCCTGTACATTGGGGAGACAAATGCAGACTGTGTGACCACTTTGCAGAACATCTACAGTCTGTCTGCAAAAATGACCCTCAGCTTCCAGTTGCCTACCACTTCAACATACAACCCCGTTCCCTGGCCAACATCTCTGTCTCGAGCTTGCTGCAATGCTCCAGTGAACCTTAGCACAATCTGGAAGAACAGCACCTCTTTTGTCCACTTGGGGACCCTGCAGCCTTCAGGACTCAATATCGAGTTCAATATTGTTAAGGTCTGAACACCTTCTTTAGCTATTTCCATTCACCATGACCTGTTGTCACATGGCCTGCTTTCAGCACAGCCAACCCATTTATGGTCCCCATTAGTAGCTCTTCTATCTCCTTGTATTATTATTATCCACCTCTTTGCTTAACTATGCGTCTCACTCTCTCTCCCTCTGGCCTAGACTTCACCTATTGCTTACTCCTTATAAACCGTCTCCCCAGCGTCAGCATATACACTACCGTTTTCAAACTACCATAAGTTCAGAAAAAGGATTACTGGACCTGAAATGTTAACTCTGCTTTCTCTCCACAGATGCTGCCCAATCTGCTGAGTTTCTCCTGTAATTTTGGTTTTTGTTTCACATTTCCAGTATTGGAGTTCTTTGTTTTTTTAAAACATATTTGATATTTTCATTGCTCTAAAAGTATTTATTAATATGTGTAGTAAAATAGTGCAGTTTTTTAAAAATACGTTTGAAAGTTGGTTTACCTCAAAAAAAACTTAAGATTTATAAAGATGTCTATTTTGCTCTGTGAGCATCATTTGATGTTATATCACAAAAACAAGGCCTCGAACTATATTGAGTCATTTACTCATTGCGTAAGTGTACAGGGTGTTGTCCATTCCTTAGTGAATGGAATATTTTTTGTCATAAAAATCAGTATTAAATTCTGCATGTTAAAAAAAGATTGCAAAATGGGTGAGTCTCGTCAACCAGTGCAGTCAGTGGAAACTCACATTGGCAGCACAAAAGCACGGCCTGCTTTGTGAGTGAAGTCTGATCCATACAAATTGAATTTTAAACCAGTGCAAAGCATTATGGCAAAACCCTAAATTACGTGTTCTTTTAACTCATATCTTTAAAATTCCTTGATCTTTTGATCTGATTCGCCTGATTGCACTGCATTCTGAGAACAGAACTATGAAAAGAAGCAGAAACACAGGGCGAAACTTGAAAGTCTGTGAGGGAAAACTGCAAAGAAGAAGAAAAAGCAAAAAAGAAATTAATGATATTATTGGTATGTTTCATGATTGTATTTGTTTGTGGCAGATCCATAATCTGACAAGAGCATTGAAAGATATAACATGCGCTATTCACCTCCAGCCTCAAATACATTACTTCTACCTATTAAGGTGAGAATGAATGTCACTCTTTTTTGTAACAATGTCTTCATAATGCTATGAAGAAAATCAATAACTTAATCAGATCTTTATAAATGCAGCCATGTCCTAACTTGTCAAAGCAAGAATTTTAATACACGTCATGTATATTCACATTGACATTATGATCTCACATTCAGATTTGCATTTGGTACCAGCCAACTCTTTTTCCACTCACTCAGTGTGGGTTTACACTGTGTTGAGATGGGGAAGAATAGCCCTATGAATGGAATCTTATAGGGATCCAAGTTACATGAGGTGTTGTGAAACCTATGGTAGAATTGGATGAGAAATTATGTGTTCTTTTAACTCATATCTTTAAAATTCCTCCAAACATTTTCTCCAAAAAGTGGAAGGCTCCACTTTTGTCCCACGTTTTATAATTAGGGTGAGTGGCGGGGGGAGATTCTCGCTAGGAAACTCAACATGGAAATCAGAGTGGATGCTTGGTGAATTCAGCTCGCCACTTACACAACATGGAAATCCACAGAGTATGTCCAAACTACATCTGAGGGCACAATCAAAGGGTACAACCTGCTTACACAACTCCTCACAACCATCATGGCACCTCTCCAATACACTGGCAGGATACTTTGGAAGCACAGATTTACGTTGCAGGGTGCACCAGCCAGTACCATTGAAAACCTTATGTTGGGACACTGTGTGCCAGAACAGGCATCCAGCTGACAGATTGGATCCAGCTTTATCTGAGGATTGTCCACTTGTTTTCTCGGTGCTCACTCAGCACCTACCTGTTTTCTCATAGTATCAGTGCCTCGTCATGCCAATTAGTGCATTACACAACTAGGTAGTTTGCCTCATTGGTTAGCAGTCCTCAGTCAAGTGGGCATACATCTTGCTATAAGGCAGTGTATTACATCAATTCCACACCTACACCATGAGCTAGGGGCTTTACGTGGCAAACACACTGCGTACACAGCAAGCAAGCAGCCACTTCTCAATGTCTTAAGGAGGTAGACTTCACTGAAATCCACAGAGGCATTCTCCATCCAGGGTACTGGTCAGTAAGTCAAGGATATTCTCCCAAACCAGTCCAGGGGATTGGTCGAAGCCAGGCATCCACCTTAAATGTCTGGTTAAGTCCCTGAAGAGAACAGGCTAAGGTCAATCTGTAGGGATTATCTCCACAAACTAAAGGGAAAAGGGAGATGCAAGGGTGATGAGGACGACAGAGTTAGATTGAGGCTAAGGTAGCAGAGAGAAGAGCATGTTGCTTACGCTGGGTGCAGTGGAGAAAATCATTGACCATCCTATGGCATGGCTGGCCATTCCTCTAAACCATGGGATAACACTGACCTGGTGGTGACATCACACCAGGCTGCCCAAGATCTGGTGTCATGGCCTCCTTTTCCAGTTCTCCAGGAAAAAGTCTCCTTTCCTTTGCATCAACTCTTTGATCAGGACCTCCAGGTCTCTGTCGGAGAATTGTGATGCTAGCTTACCTTTTCATTGTCGGTGCTTGTAGGTACACAGTGGCCTTTTAAAGATGGTGACAGTGCACTTTATGCTGGTCTTAGGTGGCTATGCACTGAGTGGTGACTTGTCCTGGGAATGGCATGTGGTAAGATTTGGCCAGAATCTGGCATGAGGGATGCTATACAAGTGGGATAAATAGTTAATGAGATAAGTTTGAGAAGATACAATGAGAAATCTTGCTAGCTGTCAAGGTGGAAATCTCTCCAAAAAACTTGACATAACTCAGAGTTAGCCAAAAATCAAAAGATGAAGCTCAATGTCTCTGTTGTTATCGTTTACCTGGTATACTTGGAGCATGTATCCTTCTTTTAAGATACCATAACCACATTGGATTTCAATTGAGTTTAAGCCAACCTGCTATAGATTAATTGCTTGTTTATGTAACTTTTCAACAAAATATTTCTGCAGTTTGCTTTCTAGCCACATGATGGCGACTGCAGCAAAAAATTATTTTCACTGTTTGCATTGCAATAAGAACAATCAGACGTTTCATCTTCTATGCTCGACAGAGTGTAAACAAGTCGGAGGTTGTTTAACTTGCACAAATAATGATATGCTCAAAGCACAATACTGCAGAGATCTTTATTAATTTCAGACTATTGGGTTGATAAACATGAAGCTGCTGCATGAACTATGCTGTGGCTCATTGTGTAAAATCACAGCAGCAATCACCAACTTTGATTTTTATAAAGCTTTTAATGTAACATAACATCCTAAGATGCTTCACAATGGCCAAAACACTGAATGTTTTCAAGAAGGAAATAGAGACATTTCTTAGGGCTAAAGGGGTCAAAGGTTATGGGAAGGAAGTGGGGATAGACGAGTGAGTTGGATCATCAGTCATTATCATATTGAATGGCAGAACAAACTCAGAAGGCCAAATGGCCTAGTCCTGTCCCTATAGTCTATGCTTCTGTTATAAAGTGAAATATAACACCGAACCACATGAGGTGACAATAGGTCAAATGGCAAATAGCTTGGTCAAAGAGATAGATTTTGGGGATAATCTTAAAGTAGGAAAGTGAGGTTGAGAGGTTTAGTAAAGGACTTGGGGTTTGGGCAGCTGCTGACAAGGCCATTCATGATGGAGCAATTCCATTAAGGAATGCTCAAGAAACTAGAATTATAAGCACAGATAATTAGAGGCTAATGATCGCAACAATTTACTGAGGTAGGGATGACAGTGGTGAAAGTGGGGACTGCAGATGCTGGAGATTCGAGTCAAGTGTGTGGTGCTGGAAAAGCACAGCAGGTCAGGCAGTATCCGAGGAGCAGGAGAGTCAACATTTCGGACAAACGCCCTTCATCAGGAACGAGGCAATGAACCGAGGGGGTGGTGAGATAAATGGGAGGGAGGTAGGACTGGGGGGAAGGTAGCTGAGAGTGCAATAGGTAGATGGAGTTAGGGGTAATGGTGATAGGTCAGAGAGGAGGGTGGAGCAGATGGGTGGGAAGGAAGATGGACAGGTGGGACAGGTCATGAGGGCGGTGCAGAGCTGGAAGGGTGGAACTGGGATAAGGTGGGAGGAAGAGAAATGAGGAAACTGGTGAAATTGACATTGATGGCCTGGGGTTGGAGGGTCTTGAGGTGGAAGATGAGGCGTTCTTGCTCCAGGCATCGGGTGGTTAGGAAGTGGTGCTGGAGGAAGCCCAGGACCTGCATGTCCTTGGCAGAGTGGGAAGGGGAGTTGAAGTGTTCGGCCAGGGGGCAGTGGGGTTGGTTGGTTGCTCTGTGAGTAGGCGTCCTGTCTCCCTGATGTAGAGGAGATCGCATTGGGAGCAACGGATGCAGTAAATGACATGTGTGGAAGTGCAGATGAAACTTTGATGGATGTGGAAGGCTCCTTTGGGGCCTTGGACGGAGGTGAAGGGGGAGCTTTGGAAGCAGATTTTGCAATTCCTGCAGTGCCAGGGGAAGGGACCGTGAGGGAATGGTGGATTATTCAGGGTGTGGACTTGTGGAGGGAGTCATGGAGGGGACAATCTTTATGGAAAGTGGGTAGGGGTGAGGAGGGAAATATATCTGTGGGGATGGGGTCTGTTTGGAGGTGGCAGAAATGGCAGAGGACGATGCAATGTACACGGAGGTTGGTAAGTTGGATGGTGACGACTAGGGAGTTTCTGTCCTTGTTGCGGAAGTGGATGAGATGCACTGGAGGGCATCATCAACCATGTGGGAAGGGAAATTGCGGTCTTTAAAGAAGGAGGCCATCTGGTGTGTTGTGTAGTGGAACTGGTCCTCCTGGAAGCAGATGTGGCGGAGGCAGAGGAATTGGGAAAAAGGGATAGCAGTTTTACAGGAGGCAGAGTGGGAGGAGGTGTAGTCCAGATAAATGGGGGAGTTGGTGGGTTTGTAGAAGATGTCACCGTTGATGGAGATAGAGAGATCCAGGAAGGGGAGGGAGGTGTCTGAGATGGTCCAGGTGAACTTAAGGTCGGGGTGGAATGTATTGGTGAAGTTGGTGAACTGTTCAACCTTCTCATGGGAGCACGAGGTGCCTCTGATGCAGTCATCAATGTAGCGGAGGAAGAGGTGGGGAATGATGTTGGTGCAACAATGGAAGATAGATGGTTCCATTTAACTGATGAAAAGACAGGCATAGCTGGCGCCCATGCGGGTGCCCTTTCATCTGGAGGAAGTGGGAGGATTCAAAGGGGAAATTATGGAGTGTGAGGACCAGTTCAGCCAAACAAATGAGAGTGTCAGTGGAAGGGTACTGGTGGACGTCGGGAGAGGAAGAAACTGAGGGCTTGGAGAACCTGCTCATGGGTGGATGGAGGTGTAAAGGGACTGGATATCCATGGTGAAGATGTGGCATTGGGTACCAGAGAAATGAAAATCTTGGAGGATGTGGAGGGTGTAGGTGGTGTCCTGAACATAGGTGGGGTGTTCCTGGACCGGGGGGGATAGGACAGTTTTAGGTGGACATGAGTTTGGTGAGGCAGGAGCAAGCTGAGACAATGGGTTGGCCGGGGTGGTCAGGCTTGTGGATCTTGGGAAGGTGGTAGAACTGGGTGGTGTGGCGTTCCCGAACTGAGGTTGGAAGCTGTGGGTGGGAGATCCCCTGAAGTGAAGAGATTGTGTATGATCTGTGAGATGATGATTTGGTAATGGGAGGTGAGGTCATGGTCAAGGGGGCAGTAGGAGGAGATGTCTCCGAATTGGTGTCTAGTTTCAGCGATGCAGAGGTCAGTGCGTCAAATTACCACTGTGCCACCACCCCCCCCCCAACCCCGTCAGCTGGTTTGATGGTGAGGTTGGGGTCGCGTGAAGGTGTGTACGGCTGCGCATTGTGAGTACGAGAGGTTGGAGTGGGTGAGAGGGGTGGACAGTTTGAGGCAGTCAATGTCCCAGCGGCAATTGGAAATAAAGAGATTGAGGGCGGGTAATAGACCGGCACGGGGTGTCCAGGTGGATAGGGTGTGTTGGAGGTGGGCGAAGGGGTCTCCAGAAGGTGGGCAGGAGTTTTGATTGAAAAAGTAAGCTCGGAGACGGAGGCGACAGAAAAAGTGTTCAACGTCACAACGCGTTTTGAATTTGTTGATCTGGGAGCAGAGGGAGATGAAGGTAAAGCCTTTACCGAGCACTGATCGTTCATCCTCAGTGAGGAGCAGGTCTTGGGGAGATGATGTAAACTCGGTAGGGCCTGGAGCTAGGACCTAGTATAGGGCTGGAGCTGGGACAGAGGGTGGAGACTGTAACTGGAGTGGGCATGGTAGTAGAGTTGCGGGGGGTGACGTCATTTAGAGAAGTGGCACTCACAGGGGGCATCGTGTGGCAGAGGTGGTTACTGTGGGATCCGCGGGGGGATGAGCAATGCCAATGAAACAGTTTTGAACCCAAAAATGAGGCTTTAAGCTAAAGGCTTTGACTTAACTGAACATGTCAATTGACATGAGGTGATGTTTGAAATATATTTGGATGGCAGTGAGGAGAATGTCAGAAGCTGGCCAAAAATGCACTGGAATAGTTAAATTTACAAGTAACAAAAACACAAATGATAGTTTCAGCAACAAGTGAGCTGAGGTACAATCTCAACTCGATGATGTTACTGTGGGGATGTTAATGTCTAACTATTGTTACTAATGGTACTGTGCAAGCCAGATCCCAGAATGAAATCTGATTTGAAAGTCTTTTTTGTTTCTTAAAGCTATGTTAATCCATTCAAAATAAAAATTGTTCTTTGCAGTCCTAGCCTGTATCACAAAGTAAAAATGATAAATTAGAAACTTTAAGTATCAGAACTATGTTGCTAAAAATAATAATTCTATTTATGAAATAGTGTAGCTTTTGTATCATTGGTGGTTCATGTGAAATGGTATTGCATGGTATTGCAGGCTATTTTCTAACAAGAAGAAAAATATTTATTTACAAGTATTACATGAAGACACACCTATTGAATTAAATGCTGTTTCATAATCTAATACATTTTTCTTAATTCATTTTTCATTAAAGAGGACAATATCTGTATGAAATGAAAAATTTCGAACTTGCCAGTTTTTGTATCCAATATTCTGCTGAGATCAATCAAGGTAATGTTTTCATACAAAAATCAAACACTTAAAATGTGCTGCAAGATATTTAATTTTGGAAAAATTAGTAAAGGCAGGTATAATTAGTTTTGAGTTAGTTGTGTACAAATTAAATTATATTGATGAGGAACCAGCTGACATATTTGAGTTGTTCAATTGTCTGTTCTAATTTATTAACATATCTATATATTTAGAAGTTTGATATATGAAAATAATTGTATAATTGATATTTATAGTTACATCCTCATAATTTGTATTATAATTGAATAGACATTTTTAAAAATTGCAACCACTTCATTAATCAGGACATTTTTAGAGGATATGCATTGACCACTCATTTTGGAGGCACAGTCGTAAGTTCAAGAATTATTGAAACATTCTAAAGGAATCATTCAATCTGTTACTAATACCATTTGCCTAGCATCTTACCAATAAAATTACATCATTTGTACTAATTGTGTTAATGGTGTTAATAGTATTGACCGAATAAAACAATTTAGCAACTGAAGGGAATGGAATTGAGAACTCACTGCCTTAAAATGCTGAGTCTGGGAACAGATGATCTGTGTGATACCATCTGACTCACAAACCAGGAGATGCAGTTCTGATCCTGATGGGGCATTTGGAAATGAATGTTGATCTCTTTCATTGTTTTCTAACTTAATTTTGTCTGGACAGAGATGTCAGTGATTTACATATATGGTGCATCATTTGATTGCTTTAAAATGTAATAAATAATCTAATATTGTTAAAAATATGCAAATCAAAAGTTTCTATGTGTAGAATTATTGGGCTTAATTCAAGTCTAATTTCCTAGGAGAGAAATTCATTGGAATTAAATATGGAACTGGCTGTTACTGTTCTTTGACTTTTATAGTGTTAATCCAATTTTACATCCAATCCATGTGATGGATCCATGTGTTAATCCAACATTGCATCCAATCCATGGGATAGATCCATGTGTTAATCCAACCTTGCTCTGCATGCTTCATATTTAGAGAAAATTTGCATATTAAAACAAATTAATGCTCGCTAGACATTTCCAAAAGTTAAGAGAACAGAAAATACACAGAATGTCAAGCAGCACCTGTTTTCACTGTTAAATCTTCTCATATGCTGCCTGACCTGCCAGCCATTTCCACCAGCTCCTGTTTGTGTTTCAGGTTTCCAGCATCAATAGTATCTTGTTTCTGTATTTTGGATTCTCCGAAGTTGAAATATCTTGGAATATTTATGTTATTCAGTTGTATTTGGTATATGTCTTTGTAACAGATCTCTTTATCGAGCTTTTATGACCTTTCATTAACCTTTCTTTTATGGTTTGTTTGCTGGAACAGCTTCTGATTCCTCTCCAGTTCAGCAAGCCACTGTACAAGTTTTTCTGAAAAATTATGACAAAGCTATAGAGAACTTGAACGGAATGGAAAAAACATCACCACTGTTAACTTTACTTGGGAAAAGCCAAATGAAAGCTGGCAAACATGAGGTAATGCATATTTCTGAAAAATATTTCTCAAAATGACATATAGTCTAGGTTATGTCAACATTGAATAATGCATGTATTCATGTGCTGGTGAAGGGGTAAAATTTGGGGCATGTGTAATGAGTCTAGAAAATGGCTCCATTGTACACATTTCGGACTATAATGGATTGTGTGCATCAAGTCTGGAGAGATATATATTTACAGAATCATAGATTTTCAACAGTGCAGAAAGATGCTTTTTAGCTCAAGAAAGATTTTACTAGACATACTTGCACTGCCTGTAACCCATAGTCCTGGAAATTCTTTTTTCAATTACTTAGTGTTTAATAAAGGGTCATCAATACTTACTTGCTTTTTGTACTTGTTGCCTCTCTTTATAGAGTGCAAAGATTCTTGAACAAAAACAAAAGTTGCTGGAAAAGCTCAGCAGGTCTGGCAGCATCTGTGCAGAGAAATCAGAGTTCATGTTTTGGGTCCAGTGACCCTTCCTCAGAACTGGAGAAGAGTCACTGGACCAGAAATGTTAACTCTGATTTCTCTCCACAGATACTGCCAGACCTGCAAGAACGCAGCTCATCATCAGCTTCTCATGGGCAATTTGGGTAATGAGCAATAAACGCTAGCCTAGTCAGCAATCTCATGAAAAAATAAATGAAAAGAATGAACACATTCCCATGAAAACATCTTCTCTCTCATCCAACAATCACAGATTCAGTCCGAGTCTTTGTAATAGGAGCAAAATCATTAATCTGTTAATGTTCTGTACCTACTTACAGTTAAATACAACTAATACCATCCTAACTGCATTCTGAAACAAGGTAACATTTTAACCAATTTATACGCTGAAATACAAGCACTGATTCACTAATGTCCTTGAGGGAAGGAATCTGCCAACTTTACCTCACCTGGCCAATATGTGACTCCAGACCCACAGCCATGTGTTTAACTGCCTTTTGGGTAGTTAGGGATGGGCAATAAATGCTGGCTTGGCCAACGATGCCCTCATCCCCTGAATGAGTAAACTAAAACTACAGTGAGCTGCACAATTGAAGAAATCCATGACTAATGAATTCACCACCAGGTACCTAAGAAAGGCAGCCAATATCATCAAAGACCCCTACCACACTGGTTATAATCTCTTCCCACCTCTTCCAAAAGGCATTGAACATAGAACATTACAGCGCAGTACAGGGTCTTCGGCCCTTGATGTTGTGCCAACCTGTGGAACCAATCTGAAGCCTAGAAAAAATAAATGAAAAGAATGAACACATTCCCGTGATAACATCGGCCCTCGATGTTGTGCCAACCTGTGGAACCAATCTGAAGCCTATCTATCCTACACTATTCCATTATTTTTCATATGTTTATCCAATGACCATTTAAGTGCCCTCAAAGTTGGTGAGCCTACTACTATTGCAGGTAGGGTGTTCCACGCCCCTACTACTCTCTGAGTAAAGAAACTACCTCTGACATCTGTCCTATATCTATCACCCCCTCAATTTAAAGCTATGTCCCTCATGCTAGCCATCACCATCCAAGGAGAAAGGCTCTCACTGTCCACCCTATCTAACTCTCTGATTATCTTATATGTCTCAATTAAGTCATGTCTCAATGTTCTTCTCTCTAATGAAAACAGGCTCATGTCCCTCAGCCTTTCCTCATAAGACCTTCCCTCCATATCAGGCAACATCCTAGTAAATCTCCTCTGCACCCTTTCCAAATCTTTCACATCCTTCCTACAATGTGGTGACCAGAACTGTACACAATACTCCAAGTGTGGCCACACCAGAGTTTTGTACTGCTGCAACATGACCGCATGGCTCCAAAACTCAGTCCGTCTGCCAATAAAAGCTAACACACCTGATGCCTTCTTAACCACCCTATCAACCTGGGTGGCAACTGTCAGGGATCTGTGTACATGGACACCGAGATACCTCTGCTCATCTACACTACCAAGAATCATACCATTAGCCCAGTACTCTGTATTCCTGTTTCTCCTTCCAAATTGAATCATCTCACACTTTTCCACGTTAAACTCCATTTGCCACCTCTCTGTCCAGCTCTGCAGCTTATCTATGTCCCTCTGTGACCTGCAGCATCCTTCAGCACTATCCACAACTCCACCAACCTCAGTGTCATCCGCAAATTTACTCACCCATCCTTCTACGTCCTCATCCAGGTCATTTATAAAAATGACAAACAGCAGTGACCCTAAAACAGATCCTTGTGCTACACCACTAGTAACTGAACTCCAGGTTGAACATTTCCTATCAACCACCACCCTCCATCTTCTTTCAGCTAGCCAATTTCTGATCCAACCTACTAAATCACCCTCAATCCCATGCTTCCATTTTTTGTGCAATAGCCTACCATGGGGAACCTTATCAAATGCCTTACAGAAATCCATATTTACCACATCAACTGATTTACCCTCATCTACCTGTTTGGTCACCTTCTCAAAGAAGGTAACCAATAAGATTTGTGAGACATGACCTACCCTTCACAAAACCATGTTGACTATCAATAATCAACTTATTCTTCTCTGGATGATTATAAATCCTATCTCTTGTAACCTTTTCCAACACTTTACCCACAACCTTAAGGCTCACTTGTCTATAATTACCAGGGTTGTCCCCTTCTTGAACAAGGGGACAGCATTTGCTATCCTCCAATCTTCTGGCACTATTCCTGTAGACAATGACAACATAAAGATCAAAGCCAAAGTCTCTGCAATCCCCTCCCTGGCTTCCCAGTGAATCCTAGGATACATCCCATCCATCCCAGGGAATTTACCTATTTTCACACTTTCCAGAATTGCTAATACCTCCTCCTTGTGAACCTCAATCCTGTCTGGTCTAGCTTGTATCTCAATATTCTGCTCGACAACATTGTCTTTTTCCTGTGTGAATATGAATGAAAAATATTCATTTAGTGCTTCCCCTATCTCCTCAGACTCCATGCACAACTTCCCACTACTATCCTTAATTGGCCCTAATCTTTCTCTAGTCATTCTTTTGTTCCTGATATACCTATATAAAGCTTTAGGGTTTTTCTTGATCCTATCCACCAATTATTTCTTAGAAGATACAAAAGCTTAAACACATGTACCAACATGTTCAAGAACAGCCTCTTTGCTGCTCTATTTGGACTTCTGAATGGACCTATCAAACTTAAATTCTAATATCGATCTTGCTTCTTGTGCATCTTCTTTGCAGCCATAACATTATATTCTTCAACCTGTTCTGTCAGCCTCCAATCTTTGTATGGTATGATCTGCCCAGGGAGATAGTGAGGAAAGATTTCAATCTGAGACTGGTACAGTTGAGAACAAAGACGAGTCAAATAGTCAGGACAGGCAGGGACAGAGCAGAGAGCAAAGTAGGACCGATTAATTAAACTGCATTTATTTCAATGCAAGAGGCCTAACAGGGAAGGCAGATGAACTCAGGGCATAGTTAGGAATGTGGAACTAGGATATCATAGCAATTACAGAAACATGACTCAGGGATGGACAGGATTGACAGCTTTATGGTCCAGGATACAAATGCTACAGGAAGAACAGAAAGGGAGTCAAGAGAGGAGGGGGGAGTAGCGTTTTTGATAAGGGATAGCATTACAGCTGTACTTAGGGGGGTATTATAGAGTCATAGAGATGTACAGCATGGAAACAGACCCTTCGGTCCAACCTGTCCATGCCGACCAGATATCCCAACCCAATCTAGTCCCACCTGCCAGCATCCGGCCCATATTCCTCTATACCCTTCCTACTCATATACCCATCCAAATGCCTCTTAAATATTGCAATTGTATCAGCCTCCACCACATCCTCTGGCAGCTCATTCCATACATGTACCACCCGCTGCGTGAAAAAATTGCCCCTTAGGTCTCTTTTATATCTTTCCCCTCTCACCCTACACCTATGCCCTCTAGTTCTGGACTCACCTACCCCAGAGAAAATACCTTGTCTATTTATCCGATCCCCCTCATGATTTTATAAACCTCTAAAGTGATCACTGCTCAGCCTCCTACACTCCAGGGAAAACAGCCCCAGCCTATTCAACCTCTCCCTATCGCTCAAATCCTCCAACCCTGGCAACATCTTTGTAAATCTTTTCTGAACCCTTTCAAGTTTCACCTCCCCCAGGACCTTACCATTAAGTGTATAAGTCCTGCTAAGATTTGCTTTCCCAAAATGCAGTCCCTCGCATTTATCTGAATTAAACTCCATCTGCCACTTCTCAGCCCACTGGCCCATCTGTTCCAGATCCTGTTGTAATCTGAGGTAACCCTCTTCACTGTCCACTACACCTCCAATTTTGGTATCATCTGCAAACTTACTAACTGTACCTCTTATGCTCGGAAATACATCCAGGGAAGGTATTTGGGTAGAACTGAGAAATAAGAAAGGGCTGCTCACCTTATTCGATTGTATTATAGACCCCCTAATAGTCAGAAGGAGAAACAAACTTGTAAGGAGATCTCAGTTATCTGTAAGAATAATAGGGTGGTTATAGTAGCGAATTTTAACTTTCCACACATAGACTGGGACTGCCATAGTGTTAAGGGTTTAGATGGAGAGGAATTTGTTCAGTGTGTTAAAGAAAATTTCTGATTCAGTATGTGGATGTACCTATTGGAGAAGGTGCAAAACTTGACCTACTCTCGGGAAATAAGGCAGGGCAGGTGACTGAGGTGTCAGTGGGAGAGGACTTTGGGGCCAGCGACCATAATTCTATTAGATTTAAAATAGTGATGGAAAAGGATAGACCAGATCTAAAAGTTGAAGTTATAAATTGGAGGAAGGCCAATTTTGACAGTATTAGGCAAGAACTTTCAACAGCTGATTGGGGGCAGATGTTTGCAGGTAAAGGGACAGCTGGAAAATGGGAAGCCTTCAGGAATGAGATAACGAGAGTCCAGAGAAAGTATATTCCTGTTAGGGTCAAAGGAGAGGCTGGTAAGTATAGGGAATGCTGGATGACTAAAGAAATTGAGGGTTTGGTTAAGAAAAAGAAGGAAGCATATGTCACGTAAAGACAGGATAGATCAAGTGAATCCTTAGAGGAGTATAAAGGCAGTAGGAGTATACTTAAGAGAGAAATCAGGTGGGCAAAAAGGGGACATGAGATAGCTTTGGCAAATAGAGTCAAAGCGAATCCAAAGGGTTTTTACAAAGACAAAAAGGTACTTAGGGAGCGAATAGGGCCCCTCAAAGATCAGCAAGACGGCCTTTGTGTGGAGCCGCAGGAGATGGGGCAGATACTAAACAAATATTTTACATCAGTATTTACTGTTGAAGAGGATATGGAAGATATCGAATGTAGGGAAATAGATGGTGACATCTTGAAAAATGTCCATATTACAGAGGAGGAAGTGCTGGATGTCTTGAAACGCATAAAAATGGATAAATCCCCAGGACCTGATCAGGTGTACCCTAGAACTCAGTGGGAAGCTAGAGAAGTAATTGCTGGGCCTCTTGCTGAGATATTTGTATCATCGATAGTCGCAGGTGAGGTACTGGAAGTCTGGAGGTTGGCTAATGTGGTGCCACTGCTTAAGAAAGGTGATAAAGACAAGCCAGGGAACTATAGACCAGTGAGCCTGACGTTGGTGGTGGGTGGGTTGTTGGAAGGAACCCTGATGGACAGGATGTACATGTATTTGGAAAGGCAAGGACTGATTAAGGATTGTCAACGTGACTTTATGCAAGGGAAATCATGTCTCACAAACTTGATTGAGTTTTTTGAAGAAGTAGCAAAGAGGATTGATGAGGGCCGAGCAGTAGATGTGATCTATATGGACTTCAATAAGGCGTTTGACAAGGTTCCCTATGGGAGACTGCTTAGCAAGGTTCAATCTCACGGAATATAGGGAGAACTCGCCATTGGGATACAGAACTGGCTCAAAGGCAGAAGACAGAGGGTGATGGTGGAGGGTTGTTTTTCAGATTGGAAGCCTGTGACCAGTGGAGTGCCACAAGGATCGGTGCTGGGTCCATTACTTTTCATCGTTTATATAAATGATTTGGATGGGAGCATAAGAGGTATAGTTAGTAAGTTTGCAGAAGACACCAAAATTGGAGGCTTGGTAGACAGCGAACAAGGTTACCTCAGATTACAACAGGATCTTGATCAGATGGGCCAATGGGCTGAGAAGTGGCAGATGAAGTTTAATTTAGATAGATGTGAAGTGCTGCATTTTGGGAAAGCAAAACGTAGCAGGATTTATACACTTAATGGTAAGGTCCTAGGGGGTTGCTGGACAAAGAGACCTTGGAGTGCAGGTTCATAGCTCCTTGAAAGTGGAGCCGCAGCTAGATAGGATAGTGAAGAAGATGTTTGGTATGCTTTCGTTTATTGGTCAAAATATTGAGTACAGGAATTGGGAGGTCATGTTACGGTTGTACAGGACATTGGTTAGGCCACTGCTGGAATATTGCTATCGGAAAGATGTTATGAAACTTGAAAGGGTTCAGAAAAGATTTACAATGATGTTGCCAGGGTTGGAGGATTTGAGCTATAGGGAGAGGTTGAATAGGTTAGGGCTGTTTTCCCTGGTGCATTGGAGGCTGAGGGGTGACCTTATAAAGGTTTATAAAATCATGAGGGGCATGGATAGGGTAAATAGGCAAAGTCTTTTCCCTGGGGAGTAGAGGGCATAGGTTTAGGGTGAGAGGGGAAATATGTTTAAAAAAATGATGTAAGCGGCAACTTTTTCACGCAGAGGGTGGTACGTGTATGGAATGAGCTGTCAGAGGATGTGGTGGAGGCTGGTACAATTGCAACATTCAAAAGGCACCTGGATAGGTATTTGAATAGGAAGGGTTTGGAGGGATATGGGTCAGATGCTGGCACGTGGAACTAGATTTGGTTGGGATATCTGGTCGGCATGGACTAGTTGGACCGAAGGGCCTGTTTCCATGCTGTACATCTCCATGTCTATGACTCTATAATTCTGTAACTTAAACATTAACAGTGATCCAAGAATCGCCAAATTTAAATTTGTCAATCTGTTAAATTCACAACTTATTTTTTGATGTAATGACCATCTGTTACTGAACGATATCAAATTTTGACCACATCTAAAAAGCATTTAACAGATTATCCTTAATGTAAAGCTCATTCAAGAGTTTTTAAAAATCCTGCGAGAAATAAAATTTGAAGAAAGGACTTTGGAAATTAGTGAACATTAGTTGGGTGGTCTGTTCTGCTATGTATATGTTCTAGCTGCTAAATTACAATCTCAGACCTTTTGCACATATTGATCAGTTTCATGAGAGTAAGCTTCTCCTCTCACAGTAGTCATGGTCTCACTGCAAAATCTCCTACGCTTAATGCAATTCGGTTATCAATAGGTCATTTAGTTGTATAAATCTATAGGATTCTATGAGATGTGTTAATGCAGGCACACGTTGATCAATGAATTTCTTTTCACTTTGGCACCTAATATTGAACACATGCCATTCATTTAGTTACATTAATTTAGGGTGTAATTCATGTCTTCAAGAATTTCAAAATTCCCCTTGTCTCATTTTTCCGAGAAACCTTGGTTCGAATATATTTTATAACAATCTCTCCCAACTGCTCTGGCTTGTTAATTAAATCTGTCACAATTTCATAACTTTGCTTTTAAGTTCAATTTCATATCATTCTTCATTTAATTAGCACCATGAGAGGAAACTTTGGAGCCATTGTATCCTACCTGCACTCAAAGCTATGGCCTACTTCTTTGTCCTTTTTCTGTGACTTCCTGGGGCTTTCAGAAGCATTGAACATTCAATTCCAGCTCCATGTCTTGTGGGCTCATAGGACAACAGTCTGGCTTGTACTGTGTCTTTTACCAAACTGGCCATAGGATGGAAGCCTGTAATGAGTATCACAAGGGTCACAGAACGGTGGAGGCATTTGGTACAGTATTGCAATTTTTCTCTTAAGCTCAGCCGTGTATGCCATTAATTAACCCTTCCTAACAGCACTATGATCTTTCTTCTACCCCAAATTCTGCAATGATTCAAAAAGGCAACACATGTCCAGAACGATTGGAGTGGGCAATAAATGGTGACCCAGATAGATGCCCACTCACAGGCCATGAGAAATTAAAAACAAATCCTTACTTGTTCTGTTCAAATCACCTTTGTGACCTTTTGAAAATATATATTTTGATTTTTTGCCAAATTTGGGCATTTTCACTGGCAGTTAATCAAGCTCATATCAACAGGTATGGATTTGTATATTTTATCAAAATGCTATCAGCAGGAAATTGCAGTTAAATGCTTCTGATGATGGGTGATCACTAAATTCGTTGATAGTTCAGCATCACTGGTATACATACAGCTTTCTTAGCATAAATTAATTTGGAGCAAATGCTACTTTGATAAATTTGTGATTTTTGTGGCAGTTCCAAAATCCAAAAGTCAGTCATTCACAAAAAAACGAGTCGAATACAAGTCACTCAAATCACTTCACATTTCATTTTATTTATCACTGTGGTTGTCAATTTTCTATAACATTGTGCACTAAAGGTGAAAGGTCTTCTCAAGCAAACTAAGGTGGGAAGGTGAAGCACGGTGACACAGTGGTTAGCACTGCTGCCTCACAGCGCCAGGGACCTGGGTTCAATTCCTGCCTCAGACTGTGTGGAGTTTGCACATTGTCTGCGTGGGCTTCCTCCGGGTGCTCCAGTTTCCTCCCACTGTCCAAAAGTGTGCAGGTCAGGTGAATTGGCCATGCTAAATTGCCTGTATTGTTAAAATTGCCCATAGTGTTACGTGTAGGGGAATGGGTTTGGGTGGGTTGCACTTCAGTGGGTCGGTGTGGATTTGTCGGGCCAAAGGGCCAGTTTCCACACTGTAAGTAATCTAATCATGTTTGCAAATATAATTAAGTACTAAAACTGAGCACTGTGTCAGTTTACCCTGTCTGCCAGTATGACTCAGTGGGTTGATTTCCCTGTATGTAAAATCTGCACTGTGAAAATAGTAACTAGTAGTTGTTCAGCAGATCCATTAATTTCTGGAACTATTTATTTGTCTGTTTTCTGTCTTTCATGCACTGCCCTTTTCTTGTCTCTCAACACCTTTCTACCAAACCCCATTTCCTTCAGTCACCGAAAATACTAAGGTATAAACATTAAAGTCTGTAACCCTAAAGCCTTTATCATATCTCAACATTCTTTTTACAATGTAGGATGCACTGAGCAGCTTTCAGAAAGCTTTGGATCTCGAACATGAAGCTTCTGAAATAGGAATTACAAATACAGTTAATAAGAGTGTAGAAATATATTACCACATGGGTCTTTGCTACATTGAACTAAATCAACTCCGAGAGGTGAGAATATTATTCCTTATTGTGATGTTTATTCATGTTACTTAGTCTCTGTTACTTGAAGTAATTTTTGATTGATGTTTTTCAGGCAATTGATTCCTTTAATAGTGCAGTGAAATTGCTCCCAAATTTTGCTAAAGCTTATTATCAGCGAGGATTATGCGGTTTGAAGCTTCATGACTTTAATTGTATCTATGACTTTCACAGAGCACTTGCACTCAACCCCAAACTCTTTGAGGTATTGTGGTTACCTATTTATGCATTGGTTTGAGATAATTGTTTCCAGATTGATATAAAATAATTAATTAGTTAACAAATATTCATCACCTTTTACATGTCATGTTTACAGATATATCTATAATTTGTAAATATTAGTTTTTGTTAATTGTTGAGAACACTTGACCATAAAATTTATCATGTTAATGGTGTTTTTAGTTTGTATAAAGAAGTGCAAATAAAAAAAATTAGAAACCTTTATCATCTAATTGATTCAAATGTAGGCCAAAGCCTAAGATTTCTGATAAAAATAGCTCATTTACAGATCAGTACCAACTATAAATAAAAGTCATTCCACTATAGTCCAGGCCCAAAGCATTCTGTCATGGTCAATGTGGCCTCTGACCTGCAACCTCCCTGCTGTATATAAATATTTGTTTTGATTTTGATTATATGATGCTGACATTTTCCTTCTGTTTCTACCCCTCACCCACCTCTTGACCCAAGAAAACAATTCACTCTGCAAGTGACATTATGACGTAGGTGTATTGTACTGGAGCAGAAGAACAGAGTTGAAGTCATATTTTTAAGCACTACTGTTAAACTGACAAGTGGTTAAATCACACAGCTTTTTGGAGAAAGACTCTGTTAAATATTGCATAAATAAAATGCAGGGACTAGTTCATTTTAGAAAACCTGGTCGGCATACATGACCCTTAAAGCCAAAAGGTCTGTTTGCGTGCTGTATGAATCTATGACTCGAAGTATTTGTCAGAATTGCCACTTCAGGTGATCCTGAAACCTATGACCTTTTAAGATCAGGTCTTGATCTCAGATTTTCCTCTCAGCCCTTGCCTTACATCTGACCCACCAGACTTTATAACGTTCTTCACAAATGTGAATGCACAGCCTAGTATACGTTGACTCCAACAATGGCCCAAATTTGGAGCATTTACCTCTCTGACACTGGGTTCATGATGATGGGGCCTGAGATGTAATATTCACAGCTCCACAAACATCACTATCCGTGAGGGATGTGGAGGATAACTTGCCAAGCCTTGATCATTTTACATTTTTTGCAGACTAAGGATTTTTTTTAAGTTCTGTACAGATGACCTACTGAATGTGCTGTGGTACCTCCTGTTCTAGTCATATAAACAAACCTTTTAGATAACATTTTTAAGGTTTAATTTCCAAGCCTAGTTTAAACAGAACTGGTGAGCTGGCCAGTGCAAACAAAAAAAACGTTATTGAGAAAGCCTTCTTGGATGTTGGCGTCGGAGGAGATAAATATATCATTGGATTCTATTCTGGAGTACATCTATTATGAAGTAAAAAAATTGGTGTCAAGTTTCCTGGTGAACGATCTGCCTTCAGGAGGATTTAATGACAGCTACCTTTAAAGCAAATATAATACGGAAATGAGCAGAAGGTTACACAGATAAGACTAGATGAAATAGGGTAGGACGACACTTCTAAGCAGCATAAACACCAATCATACTTGTGCTGAATAATCTCTTCCTATCCTGGAAGTTCGGTCTCGCCCTATGTCAATATTTTATTTATCAGGGTCTTTGTCCTTCTACTGCAGAGCAGCAAACAAATGGTTACAAATCCCAAAGATCTTATTATGTAGAAAACATTTACAAATCTGAAATGTGTTTTCTCTTGAATTGATCATTGACCTTCCCTTAGGTTTTCCATAAAATTCTGATTTGGAGAAGATGTTGGTATAACTGGGTTTATTTAATGGTGTACAGTTCCAGTCAGTCATATTTAGCCTCGGAAATATAGAATTCCAAGGCAGTGCAGTGAACAGAGACAGGCCTCTACTTGCATTTCTTCTTCAACAAGCCTGTACAAAGGTTTTAAAATACAGCATAAAATGTTTATCCTATTATTTAATCTGCAACCCCATGAAGAATTCCAAAGAAATTGTGTCTTTACCAGAGTCTTCTTTGTTTCTGCAGGTCTATCTAAGTCGAGCTGTTTATTATGCAATACAGAGACGCTTTCTTAAGGCCATTCTAAGCTGTAATGAAGCATTGAAAATTGAGCCCAGGAGTGTAAGAGCTTTTCTATGCAGAGGGGCACTGAAATTTTACAGCAAGGTAATGTGAAATCATTTCATTGTGCTCAGTTTCTCCAGTCAGTAATGCGTTATCTCTGGTGTAAAAATGCAATGGCATTGCTTTTTACACAAAAGGTGGGACTGCTACGTAATTAAGTTGGGCCAACTAGGAAACAAACAGTCTGAGGGTGGCCAAAGGGCTGTCAAGGGCTGAGACAGGCTGCTGAAAATGCCTACCTCTGTTGTCTGGGACGTATCCCCAAAGCTTCCTCATACTCTCCATAGCAACCCATGCCACTTCACCCAATGTGCAATCAGTGAAGAATCAATAAATTATATAGTGGCAATAGTGGAAAAGGTTTTAAAATATAGCTATTCATAACTTGCTTTAAAAATTGTTGTTATTTGAATCTCATATAAATGTCAATCAACCAGAAGTTTAAAGTATCAATAGTTGAATCTACTTGACACCTTCTTTCCTTATAGAAATAAGCATTGAGCCATTGTCTAAAGCAATGCAATATAAAAACTATGAATCAAGTCATGTTTTTCCTTGTGTACAGCTGTTTCAACAAACTAATAGAAGTTTGTACTCTCAGCTAAACATGCATAATAAAGCCAGAAGTTTTGGCAGAAATCCCAGAATCAAAGTCCTGACCAAGGTCTGTGGAATCTCTCGGACCTCACAAAAATCCAGTTCACTAACTCTGCCTCTCTTTCTACTTGTTGAATATTTCTAGAATTTTGTGTTTTTGTTTGAGAATTATATACTTAATTTAGATAATTTCTCACACCTTTACATACCAGAGATTGTACCTGGAGACATCAATTTCTCCTCTTCAGCAATTCCCTTATCCCAGAGACCAGTCTGGTGGCACTTTTTTGCATTCCTTCAAGAATAAATCTGTTCCTTCTTTGATAAAACCAAACCTGCACACAGTACTCCAAATCTGGCCTCACCAGTGTCCTGCTGAATTTAGTTGACTTCTTTATTCTTATGCTTTAATTGCTTTGTAACTAAAGTTAACATAGCATTTGCTTTCCTAATTGCTTGATTCATCTACCCAGGTCCCTCCAAGTGTGAACATTTTCCATTTTCTCACACTTATCAGGGAAATGTCCTTAAAAGATACTTGCTCTTCATTATTGGGTTCTTCGTCCTTCCAATCCTTAAGCTTATTCCTCCTCTAGGAATCTTACCAACCTCTGTTTTTGATAAAATTCTATTTTAACCATCTCATATTAGCCATTCTCAGGAGCAGCATGTGATGTATCCCAGAGGAATAAAATCAATAAATCACGTGAATGACGCATATTAATCTGACTCATTGGTATAGTTCAAAATGGAACTGCAGTATAACCTGTATGTTCATTTCCAAATTTTACTTGTTTTTTTTAACTATGTGTTTGAGATCCTTGAACTGTTTCTAGCACGGGTGTCCAGGATTTTTGTGGCATAATTCTGCTACTGCCAATCCTTGCCATGTCCTATTGGCATACTTCATTTGTTCACGTCCTCTTCATGCTCATACATGACTTTATCCAAATATATTTGCATATATTACATCAAACAAATGCTCAGGTATAGAGAAGATTAAGCAACAACTCATCAATAATCGTGTTCATTATTTATACCAGATAAAAATTAACAAAAGGCAGGAAACACATTTAGTGGGTTTTCTTGAATACAGATTGTTTTTGCTACAACGTGCGTTTCATCAGCAAAGTTGGCTATAACGTGATTGATGAATTGTGGATGCTGTTTGGATGACACAAACGTTCTCCTGAACAGATATAGTAATTTTCTATTAGCGGTTTTCTACAGTACAATTTCTATAGTGGTTTTCCATCGCCTGATTTTCTATAGCGTGAGGTTGCAGAGGAAGACAATTGTCACGTTATAGTAGAACAACCTGTATGAATTAAAAATTTCAAACTTTTGGATCTATTTTCTCACTATTTGAAGTTAAAAATCTCTGATAAGTTTTCATTGATGTTAAACTAAAACCACACATGGCAGCTGGTTTTGTCATTAGATTTATACAAACAAAATATCTTTGAGATAAAATTTGTATTGCACTTTGCAATGTCTGAAGTTAATGTATGTCTGTGTACATAACAACAGTGTTACATTTCAAATGTAATCAGTTTGTTGTGAAGCATTTTATGATAGTTAATTGGCACTATACTGCTCTACAACTTGTTTTCCTTTGAAGATTACAAAGTCAATCTCCAAACAATCTTGAAAAATGCTGAATAACCGGAATGAATGTACTGGCTCACGGAGCTGTAGGGTGTGTTCAGGCAATGGCTCAATGATGACTTTTCAGAGCTGTTGCAACTGGTCATCATCTGATATAACTTACTAAATCCATGCTGCATGGTTATGACCAAAAATGTTTGAGATCAATGTTACAACTAGTGGATTTGTCGCCTTATGAGTTATGATAATATGTAGATCTATGCATACTGGTAGAACAGTGATGGGAGGTCCATCTGCTTGAACAATGTGAAAGATCCCAAGGATCCATATTGGCACTTAAGATGTCACTTAAGATAACTTATTTTGTATGGGATAGCACCAGTTTTGTGCAGTTTCCTCACATAAGGTGCTTACAGGATGACCGTCCCATTGGCATTAATATCAACCCTGGCATGTAGTGCATGTTGTCCATTCCTTTAGGGTATATTGCTTGGATAGATGTAAAAGCTCCAGCGTTTTTGACAGCAGCCCTGTAGTGTGCTAAGTTCACCGTGTGTACTCTCCGACTGGGGTCTGTAAGCTATCATTGAAGAGTCCAGAGTATGGAGCTGGAACAGCACAGCCAGTCTTGCAGCATCCAAGAAACAGGAGTTTCGATGTTTTGGGCATTCCTGATGAAGGGCTGTAGCCCGAAATATCAACTCTCCAGCTCTTCAGATGCTGCCTGACCGGCACCACATTCTGATCTCCAACATCTGCAGTCCTCACTTTCTCCAAGTTATCATTGCAGTTAACTCTTGAACTTCAGTGGCACACTTGTAAATCCTTTACGGAATTTTGGAAGCTCTTTGGCATTGTCCCATTGGACATGCTGCAGTGGAGCATTGCATTGTACGTTGGGTTTCTCCAGGTGTTTTGGTTTCTGACACATTTTAGTCCAATTGTCTTGTCGGACATAACTTGCGTATGTCAAGAAATGCTGGACACAGACTTGATGGATGACGCAAGTCACATCTCATCAAAATTTTGTTGCATTGATCCTGTTGTTAACAGCTGCAATAATTGTTCCAGAGTCATACACCTTCAAATGTTGCTGCCCTGCTACAATTGCTTCTAACCTGTATCCTTCTTCAAAAAACACATCAATGATATATTCCTTGGGTTTGTCCAGAAGTATCTTTTGGAAGGATTTGATTGGTGTAGAGGCAGTTCCTTAAGCCCTTTCTTCAGTTTGCTTCTTTGAAATCACATTCTATACCGTATTCAACGGCTATCTTCAAATTATTGAAATGGCTCAACAAGCCACTAAGTTGTATCGAACTGCTACAAAGTATAAATAAAGGAAACTCTCTTCCTAATAGCATTGGGGGTGTTCCTACACTCTAGTACTGCCACTGTTCAAGATAGTAGCTCACTACACCTTCTCCAGGGCAATTAGTTTCTGGCAGTAAATTCTGATCTAGCCAAGGATGTTAATACACCCCCGAATGAATGAAATAAAGATAGACTGAGGGAAAGTCAGGTACCTTGATAGTGGAATGTCACACATTGACATGCCATTTAACTCTTTTGAAAGTACATAATACAACACATGGCTTATTAGTTATAATTATTATTATAATATGCTATATAATAAGCATGCAGTATTTTAACTTCTTGCGAATAGGTCGATTGTAAAAATGTTACAATGCTTTGGTGCTAATGGATTGTTGTTTTTACAGTTTCACTCTTTGATATGTATTGTTCATTTCAGAACTTTAAACAAGTACACTGAAATAGCTCCACAGAGATCAGTATCCCATCACCAAGTCATCCTTTATTGACATGTGGAGAGTCCTTGACACTAATCCAACTTCCTCAGAGCCAGCTCTCAGAGTGAACAAAACTTCTGACACTCCTGTTTATATCTGTCAGCCAGGGCTCCCTGATTGAGCCAGATTAACAGCCCCTGTAAGGGAACTCATGTTTGATTCTCCATCCCTTCCCCGCTCTGAGTCCAAAGCTATTGGCTGTTCCTTTTCTGATTGTAGCTCCTCCTGAGGTGTTTTAGCAGAGGGTTAGGTTCCTCCAAGTATGCCTCTGATACAGGCAACATGTAGCTCGCCTCTTCTACCTGGAGCATCTCGGAAGAAATTCATTTCCCTCTTCAGGTGGCAAAGGCATTGAGGTGGTGATAGCCACCATGTCCATCTCAGATTCTGAAGAATCCTCAATGCTTGACAGAGGGAGGGAGAATTCGCAGGTTCTGGAACAGTTGGAAAGGCAGTCGTTGAGAAGAGCACATTTTGCTCCCCCACCATTTGCGAGTTTGCAGGTTTAATATGGTCCATGTGCTTGTTCAGTACCATCGCACCATCTGAACTGTATATGTCACTGGACCTGACTTCATATCAATCATGTCTCTTACCTACGCAGGGCCATTTCCATGGTTCCTACACTGAACTTCATCCCCTGAAGTAAACCACCTCTGTTGCTTAGCAGAATCTTGTGTCTGATATTGGTGTTCCTGATGCCATTTCACCTTACCCCCCAATCCAGAAAGATCAGATTTAAGTTGGTACAGAGTCTTCTCCCCATTAGCAACTCTGCTTGAGCTTTCCCTTGGTTGCACAAGTGGTGGTCCCATAATCAAATAGGAACTGTGACAATTTGGTATCTAGTGAAGCTGTAGGCTGTTTCTTTAAGCCTACCTTCAAAGTTTGGACTGGTTTCTGCCAGACCATTGGATGATGGATAGTATGGAGCAGTCCTTATATGATGAATACCATTCAACCTCAGGAAATACTCAATACGATGGCCAGTTATCTGTGACCAACACTTTGGGACTCCGTGTACTGCAAAAGATGTGCACATTCTTTTTTAATTCTTGTCCCTATGTTTGACAAATGATCTCTATGCATGTCCAACCACTTTGAGTGGACATTCACAATGACTAATAACATTGAGCCCATGAAATGACTTGCACATTCGATGCTTAAGTGAGTCCAGGGTTTACCCAGTCATTCCCATGAATGTGGGGGAGCTGCTGGCAGTGTGTTTTGTCCTGTTGGCACTCTGGGCACTGCCACACCAATGCAACTACATTTGCATCCAATCCTCGCCACCAGACATTTCTTCTCACCAATGGCTTCAATTTGGAAACCCATGGGTGGCCCTGGTGGAGTTCAGTCTGTATCTGATGGTGACATTTGCTCGGGACAATCACTCTTGCTCTCCATAATAATATGCCATCCTCTACTGTGATCTGATCTCTCTGGTTCCAGAAAGGTTTCAATTCTCGTTGTGACGGCCCTTTGGTTTCTCCCATCACCAAAAGCATTTCAGTTTTGCCAGGACTGGCTTTTTCTGTATCCAAGTCTAATATTGCCAGCTGTGACTGGAAGAGGGATGAGAAAGTTTAAAATCATTATGGACTTTTCCAGTGGTGTATCTGTCAGCAGGACGGGGATTAAGGTATCAGCACTCGCTTCCTGGCCTCCTGGATGGTGTCCCAACTTGTAATTGTACACACTTCGTATTAGAGGCCACTGCTAAATGTGGTGAGACTGCCTTGTCCTCTTTAAGTAGACCTAGCAGGGGTCTGTTGTCTGTTATTACTCCAAATTTACATCAGTATTGGTATTGGTGGAACTTTCTGACTCGAAATATGGTTGCCAAACCTTCCTTCTCTATCTGGGCGTATTTACACTTTGCATTAGCCAAAGTCCTGGATGCATAAATCATTGGGCATTCCTCTCCATTGGACTACCTATGAGCTAATACTACCCTGATGCTGTACGGGGAGACATGGCATGTCAATACCAGATTTTGCATGGGATCACAGTGTGCCATCGCTTTAGAGAATAATACTTGTTTCTTCACCTTCCTTAAAGCTATGGTTTGGCTACACCATCATTTCCAAGGGTGACACTTCTTTTAAGAAATGATTCAAAGATGCCAAGATGGAGGCCAGGTTATGTATGAACTTTCTGTAATAATTCACCAACTCAAGAAAAGACCTAAACTCTAGTACAGACATGGGAACTGGGACACCTTGATCGCACTCACTTTCTCTTCCAGTGGTGTAACCTGGTCTTGTTAATTCTGTAGCCCAAGTAGGTCACTTGGGGTGCATGGAACACATATTTTTCCCTTCTAAAGCATACATTCACCTGGTAGAAACATCTAAGGACTATGTTCAAATTGCCTTAGTGCTCCTTTGATAGTCCCTAGACCTTCGTGAGAAACATTGGGGTATTTAATTAGGATTTCACTCAGGCAGCCATTTTCTCATCAAAAACTGTCTAGCCAATCAAGGTGAATCTTCTTCAACCAATTTTGCTCCATCTAGCTTGGGCCGAGCCTTTTCCCACAATCAGAGGTGGCTAAACCAGCTGCTTCGCATAAGAAACTGCAATCACAGATGTACCCTTAATCTGTAAAGGTTCCCCGGTATAGGATCTCAGTCTAGCTGAGGTCTTGTACAAACTTAATTGCTGGAGTCCAGAGCAAATTTTGGTAAAGACTGGTTCTGTCATCCCTGAAACAACCAGCCTGTATTGACCTCCATTAGAACCAGGTGACCATTTAACCAGATGTTTAGTTTGATTGGTTCTGATTTGGATGTTGCCAAACAATATAACTTTTCCAAACCAGATGCATCTCTATGAGTTCTCTTACTCAATTTAGGTCTGGTGGGACTCTTTTGCTGTCTTGAGTTTGCATACCCACAGCAACTACAATGGCTTGCAGCCTGAATCCTGAAGAAAATTTTAACTGTTTGGTTGAGGCTTTGCTTTGCTTTGTGGTTTTGCTAATGGCTGTCCTAGAGTCCCTCTGTTCAGGATATGTCTTGAGTAAGGCTATGTAATTGCCTTTATTCAAGTTGTATTCTCCAAGTTCAGACAGACTGGCAAGAATATCCACTTCGATCAGAAGACCCTGCAACTTGTCACATTTTCCAATGATAAAGCCAGTTTTAATGCTAATTTGAAATCCAGTTGGGCTTCAACAACAGGTGCTTTTTTTATGGTTTCATCATTATTTGCGCATCTCAAACAGTCTCTTAGTATCTCATTAAGGCTTAAACCAAAGTCACATGGTTCTACCAGTTGTCATAATCTAGTCAAAGATGCTGATATGGATCCCCCGGTTCCAAATAGCCTGGTAAAACCAATCGCATCTGAAAATTAGAGGCAGTTTGGAGTCATAATATTTCTTAACTATGTCTATCAACTCTTGAAAAGTTTTAGTAAGCTGGTGCCTTTGGGAAAATTAGGCTCCGAATAACCGAAAAAGCTGTGGGTTCACAAGCTGTCAGGCGAATTACTCATTGCTTTTCATCTGCCCGATTGTCTTTCCATATCCTGGGCCGAGTCTTCAATGGCAGGATCGAATAAGTCAAGCTTCCTAAGTAACAGCATTTGCCAGATGCTTACCCTAACTCAAAAATGAATGTAGTGAGCAAATTTCTTTAGGAGTATGCTTTATGATTAGATTAGATTACCTACAGTGTGGAAACAGGCCCTTTGGCCCAACCAGTCCACACCAACCCCCTGAAGAGTAACACATCCGGACCCATTTCTCTCTGACTAGTGCACCTAACACTATGGGCAATTTAGCACACCCAATTCACCTGGCCTGCACATCTTTGGACGTGGGAGGAAACCAGAGCACCTGATGGAAACCCACGCAAACACAGGGAGAATGTGCAAACTCCACACAGACAGTCACCCGAGGCCAGGATTGAACCTGGGACCCTGATGTTGTGAGGCAGCAGTGCTAACCACTGAGTCACCGTGCTGCCCAAATACACCTTTTCTCTCGTAATCACTGAAATAACTCCACGGAGGCTGGTATCCCATCACGCAGTGACTCTTAATTTACACATGGAGAGACTAATGGCAGGATCGAATAAGTCAAGCTTCCTAAGTAACAGCGTGTTGCCAGATGCTTACCCTAACTCAAAAATGAATGTAGTGAGCAAATTTCTTTAGGAGTATGCTTTATGATTAGATTACCTACAGTGTGGAAACAGGCCCTTTGGCCCAACAAGTCCACACCGACCCTCTGAAGAGTAACACATCCGGACCCATTTCTCTCCACGCAAACACAGGGAGAATGTGCAAACTCCACACAGACAGTCACCCGAGGCCAGGGTTGAACCTGGGACCCTGATGTTGTGAGGCAGCAGTGCTAACCACTGAGCCACCGTGCTGCCCCAATACACCTTTTCTCTTGTAATCACTGAAATAACTCCACGGAGGCTGGTATCCCATCATGCAGTGACTCTTAATTTACACATGGAGAGACTTTGACACTGATCCAGTTCTCTCAGAGTGAGTAGGATGTCTAACACTCCTGTGTATAATTTTTTTCCCGAACTTCTGACACTTTTTTTTATTTCTATAAAACCCCCACACTGCCGCCTAACTGCGGTCGTGCTTATTTCTCCCCCACACCCATGTTGTGTGTGAGACACAGTGAAAGACACAAGGTGTAAACACTTCTGTTTATTTGTTATTTTTTCTTTTTTTTTCTTTTTGTTTGTTTCTTTCTTTACCCCCTCACTACCGCCTAACTGTGGTAGTGCTTATTTTTCCCCAGCACCCATATTATGTGTGTGTGCAGGTGTGAGACACAGTGAAAGACACAAGATGTATGAATCATTATTCAGTTTCCACCACCAGGAAGAAAAGAAACACCCAAGTGGCCAGTGACAGGCAGTGCCCTTCACATCAAAGGGCAATACTGCATGATCAAACAGTAAAGGGAACACTCCTGTTTATATTTTTTTATGAAAATATAAACTGATCCAGCTCCCTCATAGCCAGCTCTCAGGGTGAACAGGATGTCTGATACTCCTGTTCTTTTTTTATCTTTCCCCACACTACCGCCTAACTGCGGTAGTGCTTATTTTCTCCAGCACCCATGTTGTGTGTGTGCAGGTGTGAGACGCAGTGAAAGACACAAGGTGCACGAATCTTTATTCAATTTCCACCAGCAGGAAGAAAAGAAACACCCAAGTGGCCAATGTCAAGCAGTGCCCTTCACCTCAAAGGGCAGTGTTGCATGATCAAACAGTGAAGGGAACACTCCTGTTTATTTTTTTTTGTTTTTCCCCCACACTACGCCTAACTGCGGTAGTGCTTATTATTTTTTCCCCCAGCACCATGGTGTGTGTGTGTATGTGCAGGTGTGAGACACAGTGAGAGACACAACTCACAATAGGCAAACACCCGGGTGGCCAGTGACAAACATTGCCCTTCACATCAAAGGGCAGTGCTGTGTGATCAAAACAGTGAAGGGGAGGGTAGGGACTAAATCAAAATAGAATTGGAGGGAGAAATGATGCACTCCACTCCCTGCGGCGCCCACCTCTCCCTGAACAACTCCAGGGATTCCTGTTTATTTTAGTTTTTTTAAATTATTTTTTATTTTTTTTTAATTTAACCCCCACACTACCGCCTAAGTACGGTAGTGTTTATTGTTTCCCAGCACGCATGGTGTGTGTGTGCAGGTGTGAGACACAGTGAGAGACACAAAGTGCACGAATCTTTATTCGATTTCCACCACCAGGAAGACAGGAAAACACCCAAGTGGCCAGTGATAAACACTGCCCTTCACATCAAAGGGCAATGTTGCATGATCAAACAGTGAAGGGAACACTCCTGTTTATATCTGTCAGCCAGGGCTCCCTGATTGGACCAAGTTAACAGTTCCAATCAGGGAACTCAGATTCTATGGCATCCATCTGGTTGACCTAGTTCCAATCATGACCTACACAAATATTTATCGCCACATTTGAGTGATCAAATTACTTTTATATTATTGCCAGAAGTTAAGTTTGTTGTATATGTTGGAGCTGTTGAATGTTATTGCACTAAGCAGTTTTGATACATGTGTGATACTTCATGTTGTTTCTCTGTACTTTCTAGAAATCATAAGTAAGTTATCTTGTATTTTACTGAAACGTTATTGAGAATCTTTTCCTTTGCAGGCATATCATTTAGCGATTGCAGATCTAACTGAAGCAATAAATATGAACGAGACCTGCACCTTGGGTTATTTTAACAGAGCTGTCTGCTACCAGAAGATGAATGATCTTCAAAAGGTATAATGGAACAAACAGATTGTAAATTCTGAGGCTGAGTTGAATGTGATTTAAAAAAGGTCATTGTTATAAAGAGCAAGATGATCTACATTTTTCAGATGGCAATACAGTGGGATTTCAGTCTGCCTTTATTTGTCAACATTTTGTAAGTGTTCTATAAACCTCTGTCCCTCTGGAAATATGGTGATAAAGTCGTACTCTTGATTGGGGAAAGCTGATTGGGAAAGCAAAGTTAATTTTGACAAGTTGTGACATTAATTAAATGTAAATGCATGCAGATTGGCCTCCCCCCTGATTGACAACATACACAAACCAACAGCCACTCTCAGACAACAACTCACCAAAACTAAGGACATGTGTTTGTTGATGGAGTTTGTGGATTGGCACTCATCCACAAACTCCATCAACAAACACCTAGACCTGGACCCAATATACTGGCCACTACAACGGACAGCTGAAACTGACGACCGGAAGCGGCAAGGACAGGCCACTATAAATGCCGGAGGAAACACCACAGAAGCGCTTCACAGGAGGCTCCCAAGCACTGAGGATGTCACCTAGACAGGGGACGAAACGTTTGCAACAAAAACTTCCAGCTCGGCGAACAGAACCACAGCATACTCAATCTACTATCTGAAAAGGGAGAAACAGAAATTTATCTCAACATCAAAAATCTGCTTTTAGCCTCTTGCCAGGTTAAGTTAACCCATCTACCATTTTCCTCACTATGCGGTGACTGGACGACTCTACCCATCATCTTTCAAAGTGTTTGCAGTACCTATCCAGTGCACTGATCTGGTTCTGAGCTTATACTGGCCGTTCCCATAGGACTTTCCCATGTATCTTGTGGGGAACATTTAGCTGCATTGTTTTGAGTAGTGACTCTGGATCTGGCCAGCAGAACACTACCTTCCAGTCAGCTGTCTTCGCTGTTAGAACAACACTGTCACTTTGTTTGCTCTATCTATTCAGGTCATCCCTAGCTTACTGAAAGAACATCTATGATTCTTCATTTTTGTTGGTCTCATCTCTGACTTAAGTCCATTTTAGTGGTGCTTTGGATGAAGATCTTAGACCTTTTGTCTTATGTTCTCCTGTGATGACAAACTGTGTTCTCTCTCTCCATGACTTTGTATAGATAGGTGGTCATGGTCTTTCACATCTACACCAGAGATCTGAATATTACCAATTTGTTTTGCTGCTCCTTTATATCCTGTGTGTTTCTCAGCTACTTTCTGCTGCAATACATCCTGGCTTACTTTGAAATCAATAGGCAGACAGAGGAATTTATACTGATCAAATGACTGAATCTGGAAGAGTGCGCCATTGCCCTAGTTCCACTACACCACGGGATTCAACATAAAATATTTATTCTGATTACCCAGATAACCAATGAAATACTTTATCCATTTCAATTTTAAGTAAAAGGGTCAATTGTATTTCTTAGTAAATGCAATCATCAGGTTTATTATCAAAACAGAATGTAATCATTAAGATGCAACACTGGTTAACAGCACATCAGTTAATGAATTATAAATGCTTATCCCTCTAAATATCTACCAGACATGATTCTCTGCAGCAATTGGCTTTCTGAAAAAAAAACAAAGTGACAAATGGGTTATTCTTGAAGGCAAAAGAAGGTAGTATAAGATATTCTAATGTCTGTGGCTTTGATGTTCTAATTTGTGATCAATTCATTGATTAGGTATGGTTGTCTCTGAAGTCTTGAAAACATAACTTGCTCAGAAACTACAATTGTAAGCTGTTTCTTCAGTCACTTTTTTCAAAAGATCAAATTAGAGAGATCAGATTGGCAGCTTATTCTAAGCTTGACAGCTTGTTTTTAACAGGTATCCCTCCAATTCAGCTGGTTCTTTGCAGGCTTCCCTTTAATCAGAGAATAATAAGAACTTTCTCCAAGCCAGCCGTTATTCCAGTGATATGTTTTGCAGGAAACCTTATTAAAAATCCTCAGTGTCAACAGAAAATTTTCAAAGATGCCACTCCAGATAACTTCAGAAAACTGTCAAAGAGAACTGCAGGACAGTAGATGTCAAATTATCTGAAAAATAGTTGATGATCAAGAAGGAAAGAGAGGGAGAAATCAAGAACAACCTCTATCACTGGAGAAAATGTATGCCAAAGGATTGAAGGCCATCATGTCCTCTGCATCTAATTCTCAGGGTGTTTGACAGGGTAGATACTCACAAGGCATTGTCATGCTTTTAATCACAATTACCCATTACATCAGCTTCCATATTTCTTGCTACATTGTGGTTACTGTTTGGACCCCTGAGATCACTCCCATAAGTGACATTTTCCCCCTACTGTTTCTCAACTCCATCCGACCTGATTCTTCATCCTGATATCCTGAGCCAAGATCAGCTCTAAGTTTCGCATCAATACCATCTTTGATAAAGAGTGCTATCCTTCCACTTCCACGTAGCTTCCTATTCTTCTTCAGTATCATATTGATGCCTTATATCCTGCAAACATATGGTGGTCACAAGCTGGGAAAAAAAACAGATGGATTTAAGAGTTTTTTTAAAAAGCCATATGCAACTAGGTCTATCATGTTTTCAAATCAAATTTATTGTTCAGTTTATATATTCTGTAACTTTTTTCAGGCATTGAAAGACTATGGAATAGTTCTGCTCCTTGGCAGCGACAAAAGGTTAACTTTGAAGGTGCTCGTTAATCGTGGTCTGTTATATTTGAAGATGGACGACCACCAGAATGCACTAAAGGTCAGCAGAACAAACATGACAAAGGACTTCCAGCAAGAAAAGAATGATAAACTTTTGGTGCACTTTTGGAGATTGGCAGAACGTAGATTTGTGCAGTTTCCAAATGGTGACTTTGAATTTTAGCCATGTGAAGGCAAAAAAACATAATACATCAGCTCTGGCACTTCGAGCAGATCATACGCAATTTGTAGGGAACCTGATAATTATGATGATTGCTGGTAATGGAAGGTATGAGGGCTATGGTGGTAGGTATAGGGACCAGAGGTTGGTTTGGAGGGCATGAGGGGCTATGGATTGGCATAAATGGGGTATAGGAAGCATGGGGGTTGAGGGGTTGAGGGCTAAATGGATAGAGTTTGCGGAATTCCTACTCTCATGGCACTCCTCCACATTTGGCAGCCCCAAAGGCTGACTCTGAACTGTCTCCAAAGCCTGACCTCCATTGACATCAGCCCTCCGGCCCCAACATCAAAAATCTGACTGATTATCTGGGGTCCCTTCTCCCAAGTTGGGTTTGTAGGTCTACACTCCTGACGCAGGAGTGAAAATTAAAAGACCATAAAATATAGGAGCAAAATTAGGCTATTCAGCCCATCAAACCTAATCCAGCATTTGATCATTGCTGATTTGTTTCTCAAGCCCATTCTCCTGCCTTCTCCCCATAACTCTTGATCCCCCATACCAATCAATCAAGAACCTATCTTTGTCCTAAGTACACTCAATGGCTTCCCCTCCACCTCCCTTAGTGGCAATTAGTTCAGCCTCAGTAGCACATATCTGCTCTTGTATTCTAGCCCTTTTGAAATGAATGCTAAAATTGCATTTGTCTTCCAAACTGCCAAATAAACCTGTATATTAACCTTAAGTGAATCCTAAACTAGGATTCCCAAGTCCCTTTGTGCTTCAGATTTCTGAAGCATGTCGCCATTTTGAAAATAGTTTACACCTCTTTTCTTCCTATCTAGTGTATAACCTAATGTAATTTTCTTTGTTCTCTGATCTTTCCCACATTGTATTCATCCACCCAGTCTGCTAGTCTGTCCAAGTCTTTCTGCTGCCTCCCTGCTTCCTCAACATAACCCATCCCTCCATCTATGCTTGTGTCATTTTCAAACTTAGCAAAAGCACTCAGTTCCTTCATCCAGTTTGTTAATCGATAACATGAATAATTGTGGTTCAAACACTGACCTGCGAAACTCCATTAGTCACCGGCCTCCATCTTGAAAAACACCTTTATCGCCAATTTTTGCCTTCTGCCAGTCCTCTATCCGTGCCAGTACCTTGGGGTCTTATCTTATTCAGACACCTCCCGTACAGTACCTTGTTAAAGGCCTTCTGAAGATCCAAATAAATCCACTGGCTGTCCTTTGACTAAATAGTTTGTTACCTCCTCAAAGAATTTGAGTAGGATTTGTCAGGCATGTCCTGGATATAGGTTTGCTCGCTGAGCTGGAAGGTTCATTTCCAGACGTTTCATCACCCGACTAGGTAATACCTTCAGTGGCGTCCAGGCAAAGCACTGTTCATGATTCCTGGTTTCTATTTTATGTTTGTGTTCCTTTGGGTTGATTATGTCATTTCCTGTGGTGATGTCATTTCCAGTTATTTTTCTCAGGGGGTGGTAAATGGGGTCTAACTCGATGTGTTTGTTGATAGAGTTCCAGTTGGAATGCCATGCTTCAAGGAATTATCATGCTTGTCTCTGTTTGGCTTGTCCTAGGATGGATGTGTTGTCCCAGTCGAAATGGTGTCCTTCCTTGTCTGTATGTAAGGATAGTAGTGAGAGAGGGTCATGTCGTTTTGTGGCTAGTTGATGTTCATGTATCCCGGTGGCTAGTTTTCTGCCTGTTTGTCCAATGTATTGTTTGTTACAGTTCTTGCACGGTATTTTGTAAATGACATTCGTTTTGCTCCTTGTCTGTATAGGATCTTTCAAGATCATTAGCTGCTGTTTTAGTGTGTTGGTGGCATACCCTTACTGGCATAAAATCCACTAAAGAGGAGGAAAATAACAACAAACTGCCATTCTTAGATGACAGGTAGAACGAACAGCCAATGGGCAACTTCAAACCAGCGTCTACAGGAAAACAACACATATGGACCAAATATTGAACTACAGAAGCAATCATCCCAATATCCAGAAACAAAGCTGCATCAGAACATTATTTCAATGAGCCAACACACACTGCAGCACAGAGGAACTACGCAAAGCAGAGAAAGAATGGGTACCCAGTGAACACAATCTACCGATTTCTCAGCAACAAACCCAAACAAGCAGACAAAACACGTCCAGAAACCCTAACCACTCTCTCCTACATCAAAGACATCTCGGAAATGACTGCCAGACTACTCAGACCCCTTGGCATCATGGTAGCCCACAAACCCACCAACACTCTAAAACATCAGCTAATGATCTTGAAAGACCATATATAGACAAGGAGCAAAATTAATGTCATTTACAAAATACCGTGCAAGAACTGTAACAACAATACACTGGACAAACAGGCAGAAAACTAGCCACTAGAATATATGAACATCAACTAGCCACAAAAAGACATGACCTTCTCTCACTAGTATCCTTACATACAGATAAGGAAGGATACCACTTCAACTGAGACAACACATCCATCCTCGGACAAGCCAAACAGAGACACACACGAGAATTCCTAGAAGCATGGCATTCCAACTGGAACTCTATCAACAAACACATCGAGTTAGACCCCATCTACCACCACTGAGAAAAAGAATAGGAAATGACATCACCAACCCAAAGAAACCCAAACATATAAATAGAAAGCAGGAATCATGAAAAGTGCTTTGCCCGGAGGCCCACTGAAGATGTTACCTAGTAGGGTGATAAAATGTCTGGAAGTGAACCTGCCAGCTCAGCAAGCAAACCTACATCCAGAACTTCAACCTGAGCTACAAATCTTCTCAAAACTCACTAAGGCATGTCCTCCCTAGACAAAGCTGTGCTGATTCAGGTCCATTTTATTCTGCACTTCCAAGTACTCCACATTCCTATCCCAATAATAGACTCTAAACTCTTCCCAACCATTGAAGTCAGGCTAACCAGTCTATAGTTTTCTGTCTTCTGCCCTCTTCCCTTCTTGAACAGAGGTATTACAGTAGCCATTTTCCAGTCCTTTGGAACTGTCCCAGATTCCAGTGATTCCTGAAAGGTCACCATCAATGCCTCCACAATCTCCTCAGCTATCTCCTTCAGTACTCCAGAATGTAGTCCATCCAGTATGGGTAATGTATCCACCTACAGACCTTTCAGCTTCCCCAGCACCTTCACCTTAATGTTGGCCAATACACTAAACTCTGACCCTGAACACTTTTGAAGTTCTGGAATGCTACTGCTGTCTTCCACAGTGAAAATGGATGCAAATGATCAATTCAGTTCCTCCGCCATTTGTTCGTTCCCCATTGCTACTTTTCCAGCCTCATTTTCCAATCGTTCAATGTTCACCCTTGCCTCTTTCTTACTTTTTAGATATCCCTCCCTGTTTAGAAACCTCTCCCTGTTATTGCTTTTTTAGTTACCCTCTGGTAATTTTTAAAAGCTTCCCAATGCTCTGGCTTCCTACTGATCTTCATCACATTGTCTTTCTTTTCTATTCCTTTATGCTGTCCCTCACATGACTTATCAACCATAGTTGCCTCATGCTTCCCTTAGTATGTATCTTCTTCCTTGGGAGGAATTTCTGATGTGCCATACGAATTGCCACCAGAAATCCCTGTCATTGCTGCCCCGCTGCCTTCCCTGCTAGGGTATCCTTCCAATCAACTCTGGGCAGCTCCTCCCTCATGTCATTGTAGTTATCTTTACTGAATTGTAATAGCGTTGCACCCAATTCCAACCTCTCCCGCTCAAACTGCAGGGTGAACTCTGTCACACTATGGTCACTCTGCCCAAGGGGTTCCTTTACCTTCAGCGACTTTTCAGGCCTTTTAGTGCAGGTGACCTCCAGCAAATTAGTTCAGGAACACAGTCTAGGCTGCATTATACTGATTATCCCGAACACAACAGGCGTGAACACACGTTCACACCTGAAAGGTGAACATTTAACAATGATTGTTCGGGATAGAGTGAAGGGACTATATCTGAAAAAGGGGTTACATTTTCTACATAGCTAGATTTCAGAACCTCTTTTAAAATCAATTTGTAGTTGAATGCAACATGCACATTGCAAGCTTCTATCAGTTGTTGTATTCAACGTACTCAGGTCTGCATGCGGCTTAGTCAATGACCCTGAAGTAATTTGCTGGAAGTCACCTGCACCACAAGGCCTGAAATTTCACTCAGGGGTGCAGACCCACAAACCCAAATCAGTGGAAAGGACCCCACATAGTCAGGTTTTTGGTGCTTGGGGTGGAGGGAAGATATTAATAGGTGGAAAAAGTGAGGACTGCAGATGCTAGAGATCAGAGCTGAAAATGTGTTGCTGGAAAAGCGCAGCAGGTCAGGCAGCATCCAAGGAGCAGGAGAATCAACGTTTCGGGCATGAGCCCTTCTTCAGGAATGAGGAAAGTGTGCCAAGCAGGCTAAGATAAAAGGTAGGGAGGAGGGACTTGGGGGAGGGGCATTGGAAATGCGATAGGGGAAGGAGGTTAAGGTGA